>NW_027478885.1:0-300000 GCF_051014685.1 Ptiloglossa arizonensis | reverse complement strand
AGAAACTCGCCCGATTACAACGGTATGCGTACTTTTCCCCTAGACCGTTCTAGCTATGCTTGTCGAGCATCAGAACTGCGACAATTTTGAGTTTCTCAACCGTTTCTTACCTCCAAACTGCCATATCTCGCGAACTGATTGACCAATCCGCAAAATTTCTGTTGCATCTGAAAGTAGAAAGTCGCCCGATTACAACGGTATGCGTACTTTTCCCCTAGTCCGTTCTAGTTATTCGTTTCCAGCATCAGAACTGCGAAAATTTTGAGTTTCTCAAGCGTTTCTTACCTCCAAACTGCCATATCTCGCGAACGGACTGACCAATCCGCAAAATTTCTGTTGCATCTGAAAGTAGAAACTCGCCCGATTACAAAGGTATGCGTACTTTTCCCCTAGGCCGTTCTAGTTATTCGTTTCGAGCATCAGAACTGCGAAAATGTTGAGTTTCTCAAGCGTTTCTTACCTACAAACTGCCATATCTCGCGAACGGATTGACCAATCCGCAAAATTTCTGTTGCATCTGAAAGTAGAAACTCGCCCGATTACAACGGTATGCGTACTTTTCCCCTAGACCGTTCTAGTTATGCTTGTCGAGCATCAGAACTGCGAAAATTTTGAGTTTCTCAAGCGTTTCTTACATCCAAACTGCCATATCTCGCGAACGGATTGACCAATCCGCAAAATTTCTGTTGCATCTGAAAGTAGAAACTCGCCCGATTACAACGGTATGCGTACTTTTCCCCTAGGCCGTTCTGGTTATTCGTTTCGAGCATCAGAACTGTGAAAATTTTGAGTTTCTCAACCGTTTCTTACCTCCAAACTGCCATATCTCGCGAACTGATTGACCAATCCGCAAAATTTCTGTTGCATCTGAAAGTAGAAAGTCGCCCGATTACAACGGTATGCGTACTTTTCCCCTAGTCCGTTCTAGTTATTCGTTTCGAGCATCAGAACTGCGAAAATTTTGAGTTTCTCAAGCGTTTCTTACCTCCAAACTGCCATATCTCGCGAACGGATTGACTAATCCGCAAAATTTCTGTTGCATCTGAAAGTAGAAACTCGCCCGATTACAACGGTATGCGTACTTTTCCCCTAGACCGTTCTAGTTATGCTTGTCGAGCATCAGAACTGCGAAAATTTTGAGTTTCTCAAGCGTTTCTTACCTCCAAACTGCCATATCTCGCGATCGGATTGACTAATCCGCAAAATTTCTGTTGCATCTGAAAGTAGAAACTCGCCCGATTACAACGGTATGCGTACTTTTCCCGTAGGCCATTCTGGTTATTCGTTTCGAACATCAGAACTGTGATAATTTTGAGTTCCTCAACCGTTTCTTACCTCCAAACTGCCATATCTCGCGAACGGATTGACCAATCCGCAAAATTTCTGTTGCATCTGAAAGTAGAAAGTCGCCCGATTACAACGGTATGCGTACTTTTCCCCTAGGCCGTTCTAGTTATTCGTTTCGAGCATCAGAACTGCGAAAATTTTGAGTTTCTCAAGCGTTTCTTACCTACAAACTGCCATATCTCGCGAACGGATTGACCAATCCGCAAAATTTCTGTTGCATCTGAAAGTAGAAACTCGCCCGATTACAACGGTATGCGTACTTTTCCCCTAGGCCGTTCTGGTTATTCGTTTCGAGCATCAGAACTGTGAAAATTTTGAGTTTCTCAAGCGTTTCTTACCTCCAAACTGCCATATCTCGCGAACGGATTGACTAATCCGCAAAATTTCTGTTTCATCTGAAAGTAGAAACTCGCCCGATTACAACGGTATGCGTACTTTTCCCCTAGGCCGTTCTAGTTATTCGTTTCGAGCATCAGAACTGCGAAAATGTTGAGTTTCTCAAGCGTTTCTTACCTACAAACTGCCATATCTCGCGAACGGATTGACTAATCCGCAAAATTTCTGTTGCATCTGAAAGTAGAAACTCGCCCGATTACAACGGTATGCGTACTTTTCCCCTAGGCCGTTCTATTTATTCGTTTCGAGCATCAGAACTGCGAAAATGTTGAGTTTCTCAAGCGTTTCATACCTCCAAACTGCCATATCTCGCGAACGGATTGACTAATACGCAAAATTTCTGTTGCATCTGAAAGTAGAAACTCGCCCGATTACAACGGTATGCGTACTTTTCCCCTAGGCCGTTCTAGTTATTCGTTTCGAGCATCAGAACTGCGAAAATTTTGAGTTTCTCAAGCGTTTCTTACCTCCAAACTGCCATATCTCGCGAACGGATTGACCAATCCGCATAATTTCTGTTGCATCTGAAAGTAGAAACTCGCCCGATTACAACGGTATGCGTACTTTTCCCCTAGGCCGTTCTGGTTATTCGTCTCGAGCATCAGAACTGTGAAAATTTTGAGTTTCTCAACCGTTTCTTACCTCCAAACTGCCATATCTCGCGAACGGATTAACTAATCCGCAAAGTTTCTGTTGCATCTGAAAGTAGAAACTCGCCCGATTACAACGGTATGCGTACTTTTCCCCTAGACCGTTCTAGTTATGCTTGTCGAGCATCAGAACTGCGACAATTTTGAGTTTCTCAACCGTTTCTTACCTCCAAACTGCCATATCTCGCGAACTGATTGACCAATCCGCAAAATTTCTGTTGCATCTGAAAGTAGAAAGTCGCCCGATTACAATGGTATGCGTACTTTTCCCCTAGTCCGTTCTAGTTATTCGTTTCCAGCATCAGAACTGCGAAAATTTTGAGTTTCTCAAGCGTTTCTTACCTCCAAACTGCCATATCTCGCGAACGGACTGACCAATCCGCAAAATTTCTGTTGCATCTGAAAGTAGAAACTCGCCCGATTACAACGGTATGCGTACTTTTCCCCTAGGCCGTTCTAGTTATTCGTTTCGAGCATCAGAACTGCGAAAATGTTGAGTTTCTCAAGCGTTTCTTACCTACAAACTGCCATATCTCGCGAACGGATTGACCAATCCGCAAAATTTCTGTTGCATCTGAAAGTAGAAACTCGCCCGATTACAACGGTATGCGTACTCTTCCCCTAGACCGTTCTAGTTATGCTTGTCGAGCATCAGAACTGCGAAAATTTTGAGTTTCTCAAGCGTCTCTTACTTCCAAACTGCCATATCTCGCGAACGGATTGACTAATCCGCAAAATTTCTGTTGCATCTGAAAGTAGAAACTCGCCCGATTACAACGGTGTGCGTACTTTTCCCCTAGGCCGTTCTGGTTATTCGTTTCGAACATCAGAACTGTGATAATTTTGAGTTTCTCAACCGTTTCTTACCTCCAAACTGCCATATCTCGCGAACGGATTGACCAATCCGCAAAATTTCTGTTGCATCTGAAAGTAGAAACTCGCCCGATTACAACGGTATGCGTACTTTTCCCCTAGGCCGTTCTGGTTATTCGTTTCGAGCATCAGAACTGCGAAAATTTTGAGTTTCTCAAGCGTTTCTTACCTCCAAACTGCCATATCTCGCGAACGGATTGACTAATCCGCAAAATTTCTGTTGCATCTGAAAGTAGAAACTCGCCCGATTACAACGGTATGCGTACTTTTCCCCTAGACCGTTCTAGTTATGCTTGTCGAGCATCAGAACTGCGAAAATTTTGAGTTTCTCAAGCGTTTCTTACCTCCAAACTGCCATATCTCGCGAACGGATTGACCAATCCGCAAAATTTCTGTTGCATCTGAAAGTAGAAAGTCGCCCGATTACAACGGTATGCGTACTTTTCCCCTAGGCCGTTCTGGTTATTCGTTTCGAGCATCAGAACTGTGAAAATTTTGAGTTTCTCAAGCGTTTCTTACCTACAAACTGCCATATCTCGCGAACGGATTGACCAATCCGCAAAATTTCTGTTGCATCTGAAAGTAGAAAGTCGCCCGATTACAACGGTATGCGTACTTGTCCCCTAGTCCGTTCTAGTTATGCTTGTCGAGCATCAGAACTGCGAAAATTTTGAGTTTCTCAAGCGTTTCTTACCTCCAAACTGCCATATCTCGCGATCGGATTGACTAATCCGCAAAATTTCTGTTGCATCTGAAAGTAGAAACTCGCCCGATTACAACGGTATGCGTACTTTTCCCCTAGGCCATTCTGGTTATTCGTTTCGAACATCAGAACTGCGATAATTTTGAGTTCCTCAACCGTTTCTTACCTCCAAACTGCCATATCTCGCGAACGGATTGACCAATCCGCAAAATTTCTGTTGCATCTGAAAGTAGAAAGTCGCCCGATTACAACGGTATGCGTACTTTCCCCCTAGGCCGTTCTAGTTATTCGTTTCGAGCTTCAGAACTGCGAAAATTTTGAGTTTCTCAAGCGTTTCTTACCTACAAACTGCCATATCTCGCGAACGGATTGACCAATCCGCAAAATTTCTGTTGCATCTGAAAGTAGAAACTCGCCCGATTACAACGGTATGCGTACTTTTCCCCTAGGCCGTTCTGGTTATTCGTTTCGAGCATCAGAACTGTGAAAATTTTGAGTTTCTCAAGCGTTTCTTACCTCCAAACTGCCATATCTCGCGAACGGATTGACTAATCCGCAAAATTTCTGTTGCATCTGAAAGTAGAAACTCGCCCGATTACAACGGTATGCGTACTTTTCCCCTAGGCCTTTCTAGTTATTCGTTTCGAGCATCAGAACTGCGAAAATGTTGAGTTTCTCAAGCGTTTCTTACCTACAAACTGCCATATCTCGCGAACGGATTGACTAATCCGCAAAATTTCTGTTGCATCTGAAAGTAGAAACTCGCCCGATTACAACGGTATGCGTACTTTTCCCCTAGGCCGTTCTATTTATTCGTTTCGAGCATCAGAACTGCGAAAATGTTGAGTTTCTCAAGCGTTTCTTACCTACAAACTGCCATATCTCGCGAACGGATTGACCAATCCGCAAAATTTCTGTTGCATCTGAAAGTAGAAAGTCGCCCGATTACAACGGTATGCGTACTTTTCCCCTAGGCCGTTCTGGTTATTCGTTTCGAGCATCAGAACTGTGAAAATTTTGAGTTTCTCAAGCGTTTCTTACCTACAAACTGCCATATCTCGCGAACGGATTGACCAATCCGCAAAATTTCTGTTGCATCTGAAAGTAGAAAGTCGCCCGATTACAACGGTATGCGTACTTGTCCCCTAGTCCGTTCTAGTTATGCTTGTCGAGCATCAGAACTGCGAAAATTTTGAGTTTCTCAAGCGTTTCTTACCTCCAAACTGCCATATCTCGCGATCGGATTGACTAATCCGCAAAATTTCTGTTGCATCTGAAAGTAGAAACTCGCCCGATTACAACGGTATGCGTACTTTTCCCCTAGGCCATTCTGGTTATTCGTTTCGAACATCAGAACTGCGATAATTTTGAGTTCCTCAACCGTTTCTTACCTCCAAACTGCCATATCTCGCGAACGGATTGACCAATCCGCAAAATTTCTGTTGCATCTGAAAGTAGAAAGTCGCCCGATTACAACGGTATGCGTACTTTCCCCCTAGGCCGTTCTAGTTATTCGTTTCGAGCTTCAGAACTGCGAAAATTTTGAGTTTCTCAAGCGTTTCTTACCTACAAACTGCCATATCTCGCGAACGGATTGACCAATCCGCAAAATTTCTGTTGCATCTGAAAGTAGAAACTCGCCCGATTACAACGGTATGCGTACTTTTCCCCTAGGCCGTTCTGGTTATTCGTTTCGAGCATCAGAACTGTGAAAATTTTGAGTTTCTCAAGCGTTTCTTACCTCCAAACTGCCATATCTCGCGAACGGATTGACTAATCCGCAAAATTTCTGTTGCATCTGAAAGTAGAAACTCGCCCGATTACAACGGTATGCGTACTTTTCCCCTAGGCCTTTCTAGTTATTCGTTTCGAGCATCAGAACTGCGAAAATGTTGAGTTTCTCAAGCGTTTCTTACCTACAAACTGCCATATCTCGCGAACGGATTGACTAATCCGCAAAATTTCTGTTGCATCTGAAAGTAGAAACTCGCCCGATTACAACGGTATGCGTACTTTTCCCCTAGGCCGTTCTATTTATTCGTTTCGAGCATCAGAACTGCGAAAATGTTGAGTTTCTCAAGCGTTTCTTACCTACAAACTGCCATATCTCGCGAACGGATTGACCAATCCGCAAAATTTCTGTTGCATCTGAAAGTAGAAAGTCGCCCGATTACAACGGTATGCGTACTTTTCCCCTAGTCCGTTCTAGTTATTCGTTTCGAGCATCAGAACTGCGAAAATTTTGAGTTTCTCAAGCGTTTCTTACGTACAAACTGCCATATCTCGCGAACGGATTGACCAATCCGCAAAATTTCAGTTGCATCTGAAAGTAGAAACTAGCCCGATTTCAACGGTAGGCGTACTTTTCTCCTAGGCCGTTCTAGTTATGCTTGTCGAGCATCAGAACTGCGAAAATTTTGAGTTTCTCAAGCGTTTCTTACCTACAAACTGCCATATCTCGCGAACGGATTGACCAATCCGCAAAATTTCAGTTGCATCTGATAGTAGAAACTAGCCCGATTTCAACGGTAGGCGTACTTTTCCCCTAGGCCGTTCTGGTTATTCGTTTCGAGCATCAGAACTGTGAAACTTTTGAGTTTCTCAACCGTTTCTTACCTCCAAACTGCCATATCTCGCGAACGGATTGACCAATCCGCAAAATTTCTGTTGCATCTGAAAGTAGAAAGTCGCCCGATTACAACGGTATGCGTACTTTTCCCCTAGGCCGTTCTAGTTATTCATTTCGAGCATCAGAACTGCGACAATTTTGAGTTTCTCAAGCGGTTCTTACCTCCAAACTGCCATATCTCGCGAACGGATTGACTAATCCGCAAACTTTCTGTTGCATCTGAAAGTAGAAACTCGCCCGATTACAACGGTATGCGTACTTTTCCCCTAGGCCGTTCTAGTTATTCGTTTCGAGCATCAGAACTGCAAAAATTTTGAGTTTCTCAAGCGTTTCTGACCTCCAAACTGCCATATCTCGCGAACGGATTGACCAATCCGCAAAATTTCTGTTGCATCTGAACGTAGAAACTCGCCCGATTACAACGGTATGCGTACTTTTCCCCTAGTCCGTTCTAGTTATTCGTTTCGAGCATCAGAACTGCGAAAATTTTGAGTGTCTCAAGCGTTTCTTACCTCCAAACTGCCATATCTCGCGAACGGATTGACTAATCCGCAAAATTTCTGTTGCATCTGAAAGTAGAAACTCGCCCGATTACAACGGTATGCGTACTTTTCCCCTAGGCCGTTCTGGTTATTCGTTTCGAGCATCAGAACTGTGAAAATTTTGAGTTTCTCAACCGTTTCTTACCTCCAAACTGCCATATCTCGCGAACTGATTGACCAATCCGCAAAATTTCTGTTGCATCTGAAAGTAGAAAGTCGCCCGATTACAACGGTATGCGTACTTTTCCCCTAGTCCGTTCTAGTTATTCGTTTCGAGCATCAGAACTGCGAAAATTTTGAGTTTCTCTAGCGTTTCTTACCTCCAAACTGCCATATCTCGCGAACTGATTGACCAAACCGCAAAATTTCTGTTGCATCTGAAAGTAGAAAGTCGCCCGATTACAACGGTATGCGTACTTTTCCCCTAGTCCGTTCTAGTTATTCGTTTCGAGCATCAGAACTGCGAAAATTTTGAGTTTCTCAAGCGTTTCTTACCTACAAACTGCCATATCTCGCGAACGGATTGACCAATCCGCAAAATTTCAGTTGCATCTGAAAGTAGAAACTAGCCCGATTTCAACGGTAGGCGTACTTTTCTCCTAGGCCGTTCTAGTTATGCTTGTCGAGCATCAGAACTGCGAAAATTTTGAGTTTCTCAAGCGTTTCATACTTCCAGACTGCCATATCTCGCGAACGGATTGACTAATCCGCAAAATTTCTGTTGCATCTGAAAGTAGAAAGTCGCCCGATTACAACGGTATGCGTACTTTTCCCCTAGTCCGTTCTAGTTATTCGTTTCGAGCATCAGAACTGCGAAAATTTTGAGTTTCTCAAGCGTTTCTTACCTCCAAACTGCCATATCTCGCGAACGGATTGACTAATCCGCAAAAGTTCAGTTGCATCTGAAAGTAGAAACTCGCCCGATTACAACGGTATGCGTACTTTTCCCCTAGGCCGTTCTGGTTATTCGTTTCGAGCATCAGAACTGTGAAAATTTTGAGTTTCTCAACCGTTTCTTACCTCCAAACTGCCATATCTCGCGAACTGATTGACCAATCCGCAAAATTTCTGTTGCATCTGAAAGTAGAAAGTCTCCCGATTACAACGGTATGCGTACTTTTCCCCTAGTCCGTTCTAGTTATTCGTTTCGAGCATCAGAACTGCGAAAATTTTGAGTTTCTCAAGCGTTTCTTACCTCCAAACTGCCATATCTCGCGAACTGATTGACCAAACCGCAAAATTTCTGTTGCATCTGAAAGTAGAAAGTCGCCCGATTACAGCGGTATGCGTACTTTTCCCCTAGTCCGTTCTAGTTATTCGTTTCGAGCATCAGAACTGCGAAAATTTTGAGTTTCTCAAGCGTTTCTTACCTACAAACTGCCATATCTCGCGAACGGATTGACCAATCCGCAAAATTTCAGTTGCATCTGAAAGTAGAAACTAGCCCGATTTCAACGGTAGGCGTACTTTTCCCCTAGGCCGTTCAGGTTATTCGTTTCGAGCATCAGAACTGTGAAAATTCTGAGTTTCTCAACCGTTTCTTACCTCCAAACTGCCATATCTGGCGAACGAATTGACCAATCCGCAAAATTTCTGTTGCATTTGAAAGTAGAAACTCGCCCGATTGCAACGGTATGCGTACTTTTCCCCTAGACCGTTCTAGTTATGCTTGTCGAGCATCAGAACTGCGAAAATTTTGAGTTTCTCAAGCGTTTCATACCTCCAAACTGCCATATCTCGCGAACGGATTGACTAATCCGCAAAATTTCTGTTGCATCTGAAAGTAGAAACTCGCCCGATTACAACGGTATGCGTACTTTTCCCCTAGTCCGTTCTAGTTATTCGTTTCGAGCATCAGAACTGCGAAAATTTTGAGTTTCTCAACCGTTTCTTACCTCCAAACTGCCATATCTCGCGAACTGATTGACCAATCCGCAAAATTTCTGTTGCATCTGAAAGTAGAAAGTCGCCCGATTACAACGGTATGCGTACTTTTCCCCTAGTCCGTTCTAGTTATTCGTTTCGAGCATCAGAACTGCGAAAATTTTGAGTTTCTCAAGCGTTTCTTACCTCCAAACTGCCATATCTCGCGAACTGATTGACCAAACCGCAAAATTTCTGTTGCATCTGAAAGTAGAAAGTCGCCCGATTACAATGGTATGCGTACTTTTCCCCTAGTCCGTTCTAGTTATTCGTTTCGAGCATCAGAACTGCGATAATTTTGAGTTTCTCATGCGTTTCTTACCTACAAACTGCCATATCTCGCGAACGGATTGACCAATCCGCAAAATTTCAGTTGCATCTGAAAGTAGAAACTAGCCCGATTTCAACGGTAGGCGTACTTTTCCCCTAGGCCGTTCAGGTTATTCGTTTCGAGCATCAGAACTGTGAAAATTCTGAGTTTCTCAACCGTTTCTTACCTCCAAACTGCCATATCTGGCGAACGGATTGACCAATCCGCAAAATTTCTGTTGCATCTGAAAGTAGAAACTCGCCCGATTGCAACGGTATGCGTTCTTTTCCCCTAGACCGTTCTAGTTATGCTTGTCGAGCATCAGAACTGCGAAAATTTTGAGTTTCTCAAGCGTTTCACACCTCCAAACTGCCATATCTCGCGAACGGATTGACTAATCCGCAAAATTTCTGTTGCATCTGAAAGTAGAAACTCGCCCGATTACAACGGTATGCGTACTTTTCCCCTAGGCCGTTCTAGTTATTCGTTTCGAGCATCAGAACTGCGAAAATTTTGAGTTTCTCAAGCGTTTCTTACCTCCAAACTGCCATATCTCGCGAACGGATTGACCAATCCGCAAAATTTCTGTTGCATCTGAAAGTAGAAACTCGCCCGATTACAACGGTATGCGTACTTTTCCCCTAGTCCGTTCTAGTTATTCGTTTCGAGCATCAGAACTGCGAAAATTTTGAGTTTCTCAAGCGTTTCTTACATCCAAACTGCCATATCTCGCGAACGGATTGACCAATCCGCAAAATTTCTGTTGCATCTGAAAGTGGAAACTCGCCCGATTACAACGGTATGCGTACTTTTCCCCTAGGCCGTTCTGGTTATTCGTTTCGAGCATCAGAACTGTGAAAATTTTGAGTTTCTCAACCGTTTCTTACCTCCAAACTGCCATATCTCGCGAACTGATTGACCAATCCGCAAAATTTCTGTTGCATCTGAAAGTAGAAAGTCGCCCGATTACAACGGTATGCGTACTTTTCCCCTAGTCCGTTCTTGTTATTCGTTTCGAGCATCAGAACTGCGAAAATTTTGAGTTTCTCAAGCGTTTCTTACCTCCAAACTGCCATATCTCGCGAACGGATTGACTAATCCGCAAAATTTCTGTTGCATCTGAAAGTAGAAACTCGCCCGATTACAACGGTATGCGTACTTTTCCCCTAGACCGTTCTAGTTATGCTTGTCGATAATCAGAACTGCGAAAATTTTGAGTTTCTCAAGCGTTGCTTACCTCCAAACTGCCATATCTCGCGATCGGATTGACTAATCCGCAAAATTTCTGTTGCATCTGAAATTAGAAACTCGCCCGATTACAACGGTATGCGTACTTTTCCCCTAGGCCATTCTGGTTATTCGTTTCGAACATCAGAACTGTGATAATTTTGAGTTTCTCAACCGTTTCTTACCTCCAAACTGCCATATCTCGCGAACGGATTGACCAATCCGCAAAATTTCTGTTGCATCTGAAAGTAGAAAGTCGCCCGATTACAACGGTATGCGTACTTTTCCCCTAGGCCGTTCTGGTTATTCGTTTCGAGCATCAGAACTGTGAAAATTTTGAGTTTCTCAAGCGTTTCTTACCTCCAAACTGCCATATCTCGCGAACGGAATGACCAATCCGCAAAATTTCTGTTTCATCTGAAAGTAGAAACTCGCCCGATTACAACGGTATGCGTACTTTTCCCCTAGGCCGTTGTAGTTAGTCGCTTCGAGCATGAGAACTGCGAAAATTTTGGGTTTCTCAAGCGTTGCTTACCTCCAAACTGCCATATCTCGCGAACGGATTGACCAATCCGCAAAATTTCTGTTGCATGTGAAAGTAGAAACTCGCCCGATTACAACTGTATGCGTACTTTTCCCCTAGGCCGTTCTGGTTACTCGTTTCGAGCATCAGAACTGTGATAATTTTGAGTTTCTCAACCGTTTCTTACCTCCAAACTGCCATATCTCGCGAACTGATTGACCAATCCGCAAAACTTCTGTTGCATCTGAAAGTAGAAAGTCGCCCGATTACAACGGTATGCGTACTTTTCCCCTAGTCCGTTCTAGTTATTCGTTTCGAGCTTCAGAACTGCGAAAATGTTGAGTTTCTCAAGCGTTTCTTACCTACAAACTGCCATATCTCGCGAACGGATTGACTAATCCGCAAAATTTCTGTTGCATCTGAAAGTAGAAACTCGCCCGATTACAACGGTATGCGTACTTTTCCCCTAGGCCGGTCTAGTTATTCGTTTCGAGCATCAGAACTGCGAAAATTTTGAGTTTCTCAAGCGTTTCTTACCTCCAAACTGCCATATCTCGCGAACGGATTGACTAATCCGCAAAATTTCTGTTGCATCTGAAAGTAGAAACTCGCCCGATTACAACGGTATGCGTACTTTTCCCCTAGACCGTTCTAGTTATGCTTGTCGAGCATCAGAACTGCGAAAATGTTGAGTTTCTCAAGCGTTTCTTACCTACAAACTGCCATATCTCGCGAACGGATTGACCAATCCGCAAAATTTCTGTTGCATCTGAAAGTAGAAACTCGCCCGATTACAACGGTATGCGTACTTTTCCCCTAGGCCGTTCTGGTTATTCGTTTCGAGCATCAGAACTGTGAAAATTTTGAGTTTCTCAACCGTTTCTTACCTCCAAACTGCCATATCTCGCGAACTGATTGACCAATCCGCAAAACTTCTGTTGCATCTGAAAGTAGAAAGTCGCCCGATTACAACGGTATGCGTACTTTTCCCCTAGTCCGTTCTAGTTATTCGTTTCCAGCATCAGAACTGCGAAAATTTTGTGTTTCTCAAGCGTTTCTTACCTCCAAACTGCCATATCTCGCGAACGGATTGACCAATCCGCAAAATTTCTGTTGCATCTGAAAGTAGAAACTCGCCCGATTACAACGGTATGCGTACTTTTCCCATAGGCCGTTCTAGTTATTCGTTTCGAGCATCAGAACTGCGAAAATGTTGAGTTTCTCAAGCGTTTCTTACATCCAAGCTGCCATATCTCGCGAACGGATTAACTAATCCGCAAAGTTTCTGTTGCATCTGTAAGTAGAAACTCGCCCGATTACAACGGTATGCGTACTTTTCCCCTAGACCGTTCTAGTTATGCTTGTCGAGCATCAGAACTGCGACAATTTTGAGTTTCTCAAGCGTTTCTTACCTCCAAACTGCCATATCTCGCGAACGGATTGACCAATCCGCAAAATTTCTGTTGCATCTGAAAGTAGAAACTCGCCCGATTACAACGGTATGCGTACTTTTCCCCTAGGCCGTTCTGGTTATTCGTTTCGAGCATCAGAACTGTGAAAATTTTGAGTTTCTCAAGCGTTTCTTACCTCCAAACTGCCATATCTCGCGAACGGATTGACTAATCCGCAAAATTTCTGTTTCATCTGAAAGTAGTCACTCGCCCGATTACAACGGTATGCGTACTTTTCCCCTAGGCCGTTCTAGTTATTCGTTTCGAGCATCAGAACTGCGAAAATGTTGAGTTTCTCAAGCGTTTCTTACCTACAAACTGCCATATCTCGCGAACGGATTGACTAATCCGCAAAATTTCTGTTGCATCTGAAAGTAGAAACTCGCCCGATTACAATGGTATGCGTACTTTTCCCCTAGGCCGTTCTATTTATTCGTTTCGAGCATCAGAACTGCGAAAATGTTGAGTTTCTCAAGCGTTTCATACCTCCAAACTGCCATATCTCGCGAACGGATTGACTAATACGCAAAATTTCTGTTGCATCTGAAAGTAGAAACTCGCCCGATTACAACGGTATGCGTACTTTTCCCCTAGGCCGTTCTAGTTATTCGTTTCGAGCATCAGAACTGCGAAAATTTTGAGTTTCTCAAGCGTTTCTTACCTCCAAACTGCCATATCTCGCGAACGGATTGACCAATCCGCATAATTTCTGTTGCATCTGAAAGTAGAAACTAGCCCGATTACAACGGTATGCGTACTTTTCCCCTAGGCCGTTCTGGTTATTCGTCTCGAGCATCAGAACTGTGAAAATTTTGAGTTTCTCAACCGTTTCTTACCTCCAAACTGCCATATCTCGCGAACGGATTAACTAATCCGCAAAGTTTCTGTTGCATCTGAAAGTAGAAACTCGCCCGATTACAACGGTATGCGTACTTTTCCCCTAGACCGTTCTAGCTATGCTTGTCGAGCATCAGAACTGCGACAATTTTGAGTTTCTCAACCGTTTCTTACCTCCAAACTGCCATATCTCGCGAACTGATTGACCAATCCGCAAAATTTCTGTTGCATCTGAAAGTAGAAAGTCGCCCGATTACAACGGTATGCGTACTTTTCCCCTAGTCCGTTCTAGTTATTCGTTTCCAGCATCAGAACTGCGAAAATTTTGAGTTTCTCAAGCGTTTCTTACCTCCAAACTGCCATATCTCGCGAACGGACTGACCAATCCGCAAAATTTCTGTTGCATCTGAAAGTAGAAACTCGCCCGATTACAAAGGTATGCGTACTTTTCCCCTAGGCCGTTCTAGTTATTCGTTTCGAGCATCAGAACTGCGAAAATGTTGAGTTTCTCAAGCGTTTCTTACCTACAAACTGCCATATCTCGCGAACGGATTGACCAATCCGCAAAATTTCTGTTGCATCTGAAAGTAGAAACTCGCCCGATTACAACGGTATGCGTACTTTTCCCCTAGACCGTTCTAGTTATGCTTGTCGAGCATCAGAACTGCGAAAATTTTGAGTTTCTCAAGCGTTTCTTACATCCAAACTGCCATATCTCGCGAACGGATTGACCAATCCGCAAAATTTCTGTTGCATCTGAAAGTAGAAACTCGCCCGATTACAACGGTATGCGTACTTTTCCCCTAGGCCGTTCTGGTTATTCGTTTCGAGCATCAGAACTGTGAAAATTTTGAGTTTCTCAACCGTTTCTTACATCCAAACTGCCATATCTCGCGAACTGATTGACCAATCCGCAAAATTTCTGTTGCATCTGAAAGTAGAAAGTCGCCCGATTACAACGGTATGCGTACTTTTCCCCTAGTCCGTTCTAGTTATTCGTTTCGAGCATCAGAACTGCGAAAATTTTGAGTTTCTCAAGCGTTTCTTACCTCCAAACTGCCATATCTCGCGAACGGATTGACTAATCCGCAAAATTTCTGTTGCATCTGAAAGTAGAAACTCGCCCGATTACAACGGTATGCGTACTTTTCCCCTAGACCGTTCTAGTTATGCTTGTCGAGCATCAGAACTGCGAAAATTTTGAGTTTCTCAAGCGTTTCTTACCTCCAAACTGCCATATCTCGCGATCGGATTGACTAATCCGCAAAATTTCTGTTGCATCTGAAAGTAGAAACTCGCCCGATTACAACGGTATGCGTACTTTTCCCGTAGGCCATTCTGGTTATTCGTTTCGAACATCAGAACTGTGATAATTTTGAGTTCCTCAACCGTTTCTTACCTCCAAACTGCCATATCTCGCGAACGGATTGACCAATCCGCAAAATTTCTGTTGCATCTGAAAGTAGAAAGTCGCCCGATTACAACGGTATGCGTACTTTTCCCCTAGGCCGTTCTAGTTATTCGTTTCGAGCATCAGAACTGCGAAAATTTTGAGTTTCTCAAGCGTTTCTTACCTACAAACTGCCATATCTCGCGAACGGATTGACCAATCCGCAAAATTTCTGTTGCATCTGAAAGTAGAAACTCGCCCGATTACAACGGTATGCGTACTTTTCCCCTAGGCCGTTCTGGTTATTCGTTTCGAGCATCAGAACTGTGAAAATTTTGAGTTTCTCAAGCGTTTCTTACCTCCAAACTGCCATATCTCGCGAACGGATTGACTAATCCGCAAAATTTCTGTTGCATCTGAAAGTAGAAACTCGCCCGATTACAACGGTATGCGTACTTTTCCCCTAGGCCGTTCTAGTTATTCGTTTCGAGCATCAGAACTGCGAAAATGTTGAGTTTCTCAAGCGTTTCTTACCTACAAACTGCCATATCTCGCGAACGGATTGACTAATCCGCAAAATTTCTGTTGCATCTGAAAGTAGAAACTCGCCCGATTACAACGGTATGCGTACTTTTCCCCTAGGCCGTTCTATTTATTCGTTTCGAGCATCAGAACTGCGAAAATGTTGAGTTTCTCAAGCGTTTCTTACCTACAAACTGCCATATCTCGCGAACGGATTGACCAATCCGCAAAATTTCTGTTGCATCTGAAAGTAGAAACTCGCCCGATTACAACGGTATGCGTACTTTTCCCCTAGACCGTTCTAGTTATGCTTGTCGAGCATCAGAACTGCGAAAATTTTGAGTTTCTCAACCGTTTCTTACCTCCAAACTGCCATATCTCGCGAACTGATTGACCAATCCGCAAAATTTCTGTTGCATCTGAAAGTAGAATGTCGCCCGATTACAACGGTATGCGTACTTTTCCCCTAGTCCGTTCTAGTTATTCGTTTCGAGCATCAGAACTGCGAAAATTTTGAGTTTCTCAAGCGTTTCTTACCTCCAAACTGCCATATCTCGCGAACGGGTTGACTAATCCGCAAAATTTCTGTTGCATCTGAAAGTAGAAACTCGCCCGATTACAACGGTATGCGTACTTTTCCCCTAGACCGTTCTAGTTATGCTTGTCGAGCATCAGAACTGCGAAAATTTTGAGTTTCTCAAGCGTTTCTTACCTCCAAACTGCCATATCTCGCGATCGGATTGACTAATCCGCAAAATTTCTGTTGCATCTGAAAGTAGAAACTCGCCCGATTACAACGGTATGCGTACTTTTCCCCTAGGCCATTCTGGTTATTCGTTTCGAACATCAGAACTGTGATAATTTTGAGTTTCTCAACCGTTTCTTACCTCCAAACTGCCATATCTCGCGAACGGATTGACCAATCCGCAAAATTTCTGTTGCATCTGAAAGTAGAAAGTCGCCCGATTACAACGGTATGCGTACTTTTCCCCTAGGCCGTTCTGGTTATTCGTTTCGAGCATCAGAACTGTGAAAATTTTGAGTTTCTCAAGCGTTTCTTACCTCCAAACTGCCATTTCTCGCGAACGGATTGACCAATCCGCAAAATTTCTGTTTCATCTGAAAGTAGAAACTCGCCCGATTACAACGGTATGCGTACTTTTCCCCTAGGCCGTTGTAGTTAGTCGCTTCGAGCATGAGAACTGCGAAAATTTTGGGTTTCTCAAGCGTTGCTTACCTCCAAACTGCCATATCTCGCGAACGGATTGACCAATCCGCAAAATTTCTGTTGCATGTGAAAGTAGAAACTCGCCCGATTACAACGGTATGCGTACTTTTCCCCTAGGCCGTTCTGGTTACTCGTTTCGAGCATCAGAACTGTGATAATTTTGAGTTTCTCAACCGTTTCTTACTTCCAAACTGCCATATCTCGCGAACGGATTGACCAATCCGCAAAATTTTTGTTGCATCTGAAAGTAGAAAGTCGCCCGATTACAACGGTATGCGTACTTTTCCCCTAGACCGTTCTAGTTATGCTTGTCGAGCATCAGAACTGCGAAAATTTTGAGTTTCTCAAGCGTTTCTTACCTCCAAACTGCCATATCGCGCGAACGGATTAACTAATCCGCAAAGTTTCTGTTGCATCTGAAAGTAGAAACTCGCCCGATTACAACTGTATGCGTACTTTTCCCCTAGACCGTTCTAGTTATGCTTGTCGAGCATCAGAACTGCGACAATTTTGAGTTTCTCAAGCGTTTCTTACCTCCAAACTGCCATATCTCGCGAACGGATTGACCAATCCCCAAAATTTCTGTTGCATCTGAAAGTAGAAACTCGCCCGATTACAACGGTATGCGTACTTTTCCCCTAGGCCGTTCTATTTATTCGTTTCGAGCATCAGAACTGCGAAAATGTTGAGTTTCTCAAGCGTTTCTTACCTACAAACTGCCATATCTCGCGAACGGATTGACCAATCCGCAAAATTTCTGTTGCATCTGAAAGTAGAAACTCGCCCGATTACAACGGTATGCGTACTTTTCCCCTAGACCGTTCTAGTTATGCTTGTCGAGCATCAGAACTGCGAAAATTTTGAGTTTCTCAAGCGTTTCTTACATCCAAACTGCCATATCTCGCGAACGGATTGACCAATCCGCAAAATTTCTGTTGCATCTGAAAGTAGAAACTCGCCCGATTACAACGGTATGCGTACTTTTCCCCTAGGCCGTTCTGGTTATTCGTTTCGAGCATCAGAACTGTGAAAATTTTGAGTTTCTCAACCGTTTCTTACCTCCAAACTGCCATATCTCGCGAACTGATTGACCAATCCGCAAAATTTCTGTTGCATCTGAAAGTAGAATGTCGCCCGATTACAACGGTATGCGTACTTTTCCCCTAGTCCGTTCTAGTTATTCGTTTCGAGCATCAGAACTGCGAAAATTTTGAGTTTCTCAAGCGTTTCTTACCTGCAAACTGCCATATCTCGCGAACGGATTGACTAATCCGCAAAATTTCTGTTGCATCTGAAAGTAGAAACTCGCCCGATTACAACGGTATGCGTACTTTTCCCCTAGACCGTTCTAGTTATGCTTGTCGAGCATCAGAACTGCGAAAATTTTGAGTTTCTCAAGCGTTTCTTACCTCCAAACTGCCATATCTCGCGATCGGATTGACTAATCCGCAAAATTTCTGTTGCATCTGAAAGTAGAAACTCGCCCGATTACAACGGTATGCGTACTTTTCCCCTAGGCCATTCTGGTTATTCGTTTCGAACATCAGAACTGTGATAATTTTGAGTTTCTCAACCGTTTCTTACCTCCAAACTGCCATATCTCGCGAACGGATTGACCAATCCGCAAAATTTCTGTTGCATCTGAAAGTAGAAAGTCGCCCGATTACAACGGTATGCGTACTTTTCCCCTAGGCCGTTCTGGTTATTCGTTTCGAGCATCAGAACTGTGAAAATTTTGAGTTTCTCAAGCGTTTCTTACCTCCAAACTGCCATATCTCGCGAACGGATTGACCAATCCGCAAAATTTCTGTTTCATCTGAAAGTAGAAACTCGCCCGATTACAACGGTATGCGTACTTTTCCCCTAGGCCGTTGTAGTTAGTCGCTTCGAGCATGAGAACTGCGAAAATTTTGGGTTTCTCAAGCGTTGCTTACCTCCAAACTGCCATATCTCGCGAACGGATTGACCAATCCGCAAAATTTCTGTTGCATGTGAAAGTAGAAACTCGCCCGATTACAACGGTATGCGTACTTTTCCCCTAGGCCGTTCTGGTTACTCGTTTCGAGCATCAGAACTGTGATAATTTTGAGTTTCTCAACCGTTTCTTACTTCCAAACTGCCATATCTCGCGAACGGATTGACCAATCCGCAAAATTTTTGTTGCATCTGAAAGTAGAAAGTCGCCCGATTACAACGGTATGCGTACTTTTCCCCTAGACCGTTCTAGTTATGCTTGTCGAGCATCAGAACTGCGAAAATTTTGAGTTTCTCAAGCGTTTCTTACCTCCAAACTGCCATATCTCGCGAACGGATTAACTAATCCGCAAAGTTTCTGTTGCATCTGAAAGTAGAAACTCGCCCGATTACAACTGTATGCGTACTTTTCCCCTAGACCGTTCTAGTTATGCTTGTCGAGCATCAGAACTGCGACAATTTTGAGTTTCTCAAGCGTTTCTTACCTCCAAACTGCCATATCTCGCGAACGGATTGACCAATCCCCAAAATTTCTGTTGCATCTGAAAGTAGAAACTCGCCCGATTACAACGGTATGCGTACTTTTCCCCTAGGCCGTTCTAGTTATTCGTTTCGAGCATCAGAACTGCGAAAATGTTGAGTTTCTCAAGCGTTTCTTACTTACAAACTGCCATATCTCGCGAACCGATTGACCAATCCGCAAAATTTCTGTTGCATCTGAAAGTAGAAACTCGCCCGATTACAACGGTATGCGTACTTTTCCCCTAGGCCGTTCTGGTTATTCGTTTCGAGCATCAGAACTGTGAAAATTTTGAGTTTCTCAACCGTTTCTTACCTCCAAACTGCCATATCTCGCGAACTGATTGACCAATCCGCAAAACTTCTGTTGCATCTGAAAGTAGAAAGTCGCCCGATTACAACGGTATGCGTACTTTTCCCCTAGTCCGTTCTAGTTATTCGTTTCCAGCATCAGAACTGCGAAAATTTTGAGTTTCTCAAGCGTTTCTTACCTCCAAACTGCCATATCTCGCGAACGGACTGACCAATCCGCAAAATTTCTGTTGCATCTGAAAGTAGAAACTCGCCCGATTACAACGGTATGCGTACTTCTCCCCTAGGCCGTTCTAGTTATTCGTTTCGAGCATCAGAACTGCGAAAGTGTTGAGTTTCTCAAGCGTTTCTAACCTACAAACTGCCATATCTCGCGAACGGATTGACCAATCCGCAAAATTTCTGTTGCATCTGAAAGTAGAAACTCGCCCGATTACAACGGTATGCGTACTTTTCCCCTAGGCCGTTCTGGTTATTCGTTTCGAGCATCAGAACTGTGATAATTTTGAGTTTCTCAACCGTTTCTTACCTCCAAACTGCCATATCTCGCGAACGGATTGACCAATCCGCAAAATTTCTGTTGCATCTGAAAGTAGAAAGTCGCCCGATTACAACGGTATGCGTACTTTTCCCCTAGGCCGTTCTGGTTATTCGTTTCGAACATCAGAACTGTGATAATTTTGAGTTTCTCAACCGTTTCTTACCTCCAAACTGCCATATCTCGCGAACGGATTGACCAATCCGCAAAATTTCTGTTGCATCTGAAAGTAGAAACTCGCCCGATTACAACGGTATGCGTACTTTTCCCCTAGACCGTTCTAGTTATGCTTGTCGAGCATCAGAACTGCGAAAATTTTGAGTTTCTCAAGCGTTTCTTACCTCCAAGCTGTCATATCTCGCGAACGGATTAACTAATCCGCAAAGTTTCTGTTGCATCTGTAAGTAGAAACTCGCCCGATTACAACGGTATGCGTACTTTTCCCCTAGACCGTTCTAGTTATGCTTGTCGAGCATCAGAACTGCGACAATTTTGAGTTTCTCAACCGTTTCTTACATCCAAACTGCCATATCTCGCGAACGGATTGACCAATCCGCAAAATTTCTGTTGCATCTGAAAGTAGAAAGTCGCCCGATTACAACGGTATGCGTACTTGTCCCCTAGTCCGTTCTAGTTATGCTTGTCGAGCATCAGAACTGCGAAAATTTTGAGTTTCTCAAGCGTTTCTTACCTCCAAACTGCCATATCTCGCGAACGGATTGACCAATCCGCAAAATTTCTGTTGCATCTGAAAGTAGAAACTCGCCCGATTACAACGGTATGCGTACTTTCCCCTAGGCCGTTCTAGTTATTCGTTTCGAGCATCAGAACTGCGAAAATGTTGAGTTTCTCAAGCGTTTCTTACCTACAAACTGCCATATCTCGCGAACGGATTGACCAATCCGCAAAATTTCTGTTGCATCTGAAAGTAGAAACTCGCCCGATTACAACGGTATGCGTACTTTTCCCCTAGGCCGTTCTGGTTATTCGTTTCGAGCATCAGAACTGTGAAAATTTTGAGTTTCTCAAGCGTTTCTTACCTCCAAACTGCCATATCTCGCGAACGGATTGACTAATCCGCAAAATTTCTGTTGCATCTGAAAGTAGAAACTCGCCCGATTACAACGGTATGCGTACTTTTCCCCTAGGCCGTTCTAGTTATTCGTTTCGAGCTTCAGAACTGCGAAAATGTTGAGTTTCTCAAGCGTTTCTTACCTACAAACTGCCATATCTCGCGAACGGATTGACTAATCCGCAAAATTTCTGTTGCATCTGAAAGTAGAAACTCGCCCGATTACAACGGTATGCGTACTTTTCCCCTAGGCCGGTCTAGTTATTCGTTTCGAGCATCAGAACTGCGAAAATTTTGAGTTTCTCAAGCGTTTCTTACCTCCAAACTGCCATATCTCGCGAACGGATTGACTAATCCGCAAAATTTCTGTTGCATCTGAAAGTAGAAACTCGCCCGATTACAACGGTATGCGTACTTTTCCCCTAGACCGTTCTAGTTATGCTTGTCGAGCATCAGAACTGCGAAAATTTTGAGTTTCTCAAGCGTTTCTTACCTCCAAACTGCCATATCTCGCGATCGGATTGACTAATCCGCAAAACTTCTGTTGCATCTGAAAGTAGAAACTCGCCCGATTACAACGGTATGCGTACTTTTCCCCTAGGCCATTCTGGTTATTCGTTTCGAACATCAGAACTGTGATAATTTTGAGTTTCTCAACCGTTTCTTACCTCCAAACTGCCATATCTCGCGAACGGATTGATCAATCCGCAAAATTTCTGTTGCATCTGAAAGTAGAAAGTCGCCCGATTGCAACGGTATGCGTACTTGTCCCCTAGTCCGTTCTAGTTATTCGTTTCCAGCATCAGAACTGCGAAAATTTTGAGTTTCTCAAGCGTTTCTTACCTCCAAACTGCCATATCTCGCGAACGGACTGACCAATCCGCAAAATTTCTGTTGCATCTGAAAGTAGAAACTCGCCCGATTACAACGGTATGCGTACTTCTCCCCTAGGCCGTTCTAGTTATTCGTTTCGAGCATCAGAACTGCGAAAGTGTTGAGTTTCTCAAGCGTTTCTAACCTACAAACTGCCATATCTCGCGAACGGATTGACCAATCCGCAAAATTTCTGTTGCATCTGAAAGTAGAAACTCGCCCGATTACAACGGTATGCGTACTTTTCCCCTAGGCCGTTCTGGTTATTCGTTTCGAGCATCAGAACTGTGATAATTTTGAGTTTCTCAACCGTTTCTTACCTCCAAACTGCCATATCTCGCGAACGGATTGACCAATCCGCAAAATTTCTGTTGCATCTGAAAGTAGAAAGTCGCCCGATTACAACGGTATGCGTACTTTTCCCCTAGGCCGTTCTGGTTATTCGTTTCGAACATCAGAACTGTGATAATTTTGAGTTTCTCAACCGTTTCTTACCTCCAAACTGCCATATCTCGCGAACGGATTGACCAATCCGCAAAATTTCTGTTGCATCTGAAAGTAGAAACTCGCCCGATTACAACGGTATGCGTACTTTTCCCCTAGACCGTTCTAGTTATGCTTGTCGAGCATCAGAACTGCGAAAATTTTGAGTTTCTCAAGCGTTTCTTACCTCCAAGCTGTCATATCTCGCGAACGGATTAACTAATCCGCAAAGTTTCTGTTGCATCTGTAAGTAGAAACTCGCCCGATTACAACGGTATGCGTACTTTTCCCCTAGACCGTTCTAGTTATGCTTGTCGAGCATCAGAACTGCGACAATTTTGAGTTTCTCAACCGTTTCTTACATCCAAACTGCCATATCTCGCGAACGGATTGACCAATCCGCAAAATTTCTGTTGCATCTGAAAGTAGAAAGTCGCCCGATTACAACGGTATGCGTACTTGTCCCCTAGTCCGTTCTAGTTATGCTTGTCGAGCATCAGAACTGCGAAAATTTTGAGTTTCTCAAGCGTTTCTTACCTCCAAACTGCCATATCTCGCGAACGGATTGACCAATCCGCAAAATTTCTGTTGCATCTGAAAGTAGAAACTCGCCCGATTACAACGGTATGCGTACTTTCCCCTAGGCCGTTCTAGTTATTCGTTTCGAGCATCAGAACTGCGAAAATGTTGAGTTTCTCAAGCGTTTCTTACCTACAAACTGCCATATCTCGCGAACGGATTGACCAATCCGCAAAATTTCTGTTGCATCTGAAAGTAGAAACTCGCCCGATTACAACGGTATGCGTACTTTTCCCCTAGGCCGTTCTGGTTATTCGTTTCGAGCATCAGAACTGTGAAAATTTTGAGTTTCTCAAGCGTTTCTTACCTCCAAACTGCCATATCTCGCGAACGGATTGACTAATCCGCAAAATTTCTGTTGCATCTGAAAGTAGAAACTCGCCCGATTACAACGGTATGCGTACTTTTCCCCTAGGCCGTTCTAGTTATTCGTTTCGAGCTTCAGAACTGCGAAAATGTTGAGTTTCTCAAGCGTTTCTTACCTACAAACTGCCATATCTCGCGAACGGATTGACTAATCCGCAAAATTTCTGTTGCATCTGAAAGTAGAAACTCGCCCGATTACAACGGTATGCGTACTTTTCCCCTAGGCCGGTCTAGTTATTCGTTTCGAGCATCAGAACTGCGAAAATTTTGAGTTTCTCAAGCGTTTCTTACCTCCAAACTGCCATATCTCGCGAACGGATTGACTAATCCGCAAAATTTCTGTTGCATCTGAAAGTAGAAACTCGCCCGATTACAACGGTATGCGTACTTTTCCCCTAGACCGTTCTAGTTATGCTTGTCGAGCATCAGAACTGCGAAAATTTTGAGTTTCTCAAGCGTTTCTTACCTCCAAACTGCCATATCTCGCGATCGGATTGACTAATCCGCAAAACTTCTGTTGCATCTGAAAGTAGAAACTCGCCCGATTACAACGGTATGCGTACTTTTCCCCTAGGCCATTCTGGTTATTCGTTTCGAACATCAGAACTGTGATAATTTTGAGTTTCTCAACCGTTTCTTACCTCCAAACTGCCATATCTCGCGAACGGATTGATCAATCCGCAAAATTTCTGTTGCATCTGAAAGTAGAAAGTCGCCCGATTGCAACGGTATGCGTACTTGTCCCCTAGTCCGTTCTAGTTATGCTTGTCGAGCATCAGAACTGCGAAAATTTTGAGTTTCTCAAGCGTTTCTTACCTCCAAACTGCCATATCTCGCGAACGGATTGACCAATCCGCAAAATTTCTGTTGCATCTGAAAGTAGAAACTCGCCCGATTACAACGGTATGCGTACTTTTCCCCTAGGCCGTTCTAGTTATTCGTTTCGAGCATCAGAACTGCGAAAATGTTGAGTTTCTCAAGCGTTTCTTACCTACAAACTGCCATATCTCGCGAACGGATTGACCAATCCGCAAAATTTCTGTTGCATCTGAAAGTAGAAACTCGCCCGATTACAACGGTATGCGTACTTTTCCCCTAGACCGTTCTAGTTATGCTTGTCGAGCATCAGAACTGCGAAAATTTTGAGTTTCTCAAGCGTTTCTTACCTCCAAACTGCCATATCTCGCGAACGGATTGACCAATTCGCAAAATTTCTGTTGCATCTGAAAGTAGAAACTCGCCCGATTACAACGGTATGCGTACTTTTCCCCTAGGCCGTTCTAGTTATTCGCTTCGAGCATGAGAACTGCGAAAATTTTGGGTTTCTCAAGCGTTGCTTACCTCCAAACTGCCATATCTCGCGAACGGATTGACCAATCCGCAAAATTTCTGTTTCATGTGAAAGTAGAAACTCGCCCGATTACAACGGTATGCGTACTTTTCCCCTAGGCCGTTCTGGTTACTCGTTTCGAGCATCAGAACTGTGATAATTTTGAGTTTCTCAACCGTTTCTTACCTCCAAACTGCCATATCTCGCGAACGGATTGACCAATCCGCAAAATTTCTGTTGCATCTGAAAGTAGAAAGTCGCCCGATTACAACGGTATGCGTACTTTTCCCCTAGACCGTTCTAGTTATGCTTGTCGAGCATCAGAACTGCGAAAATTTTGAGTTTCTCAAGCGTTTCATACCTCCAAACTGCCATATCTCGCGAACGGATTGACTAATCCGCAAAATTTCTGTTGCATCTGAAAGTAGAAACTCGCCCGATTACAACGGTGTGCGTACTTTTCCCCTAGGCCGTTCTAGTTATTCGTTTCGAGCATCAGAACTGCGAAAATTTTGAGTTTCTCAAGCGTTTCTTACCTCCAAACTGCCATATCTCGCGAACGGATTGACCAATCCGCAAAATTTCTGTTGCATCTGAAAGTAGAAACTCGCCCGATTACAACGGTATGCGTACTCTTCCCCTAGACCGTTCAAGTTATGCTTGTCGAGCATCAGAACTGCGAAAATTTTGAGTTTCTCAAGCGTTTCTTACCTCCAAACTGCCATATCTCGCGAACGGATTGACAAATCCGCAAAATTTCTGTTGCATCTGAAAGTAGAAACTCGCCCGATTACAACGGTATGCATACTTTTCTCCTAGACCGTTCTAGTTATGCTTGTCGAGCATCAGAACTGCGAAAATTTTGAGTTTCTCAAGCGTCTCTTACCTCCAAACTGCCATATCTCGCGAACGGATTGACTAATCCGCAAAATTTCTGTTGCATCTGAAAGTAGAAACTCGCCCGATTACAACGGTATGCGTACATTTCCCCTAGGCCGTTCTGGTTATTCGTTTCGAGCATCAGAACTGTGATAATTTTGAGTTTCTCAACCGTTTCTTACCTCCAAACTGCCATATCTCGCGAACGGATTGACCAATCCGCAAAATTTCTGTTGCATCTGAAAGTAGAAAGTCGCCCGATTACAACGGTATGCGTACTTTTCCCCTAGGTCGTTCTGGTTATTCGTTTCGAACATCAGAACTGTGATAATTTTGAGTTTCTCAAACGTTTCTTACCTCCAAACTGCCATATCTCGCGAACGGATTGACCAATCCGCAAAATTTCTGTTGCATCTGAAAGTAGAAACTCGCCCGATTACAACGGTATGCGTACTTTTCCCCTAGGCCGTTCTAGTTATTCGCTTCGAGCATGAGAACTGCGAAAATTTTGGGTTTCTCAAGCGTTGCTTACCTCCAAACTGCCATATCTCGCGAACGGATTGACCAATCCGCAAAATTTCTGTTTCATGTGAAAGTAGAAACTCGCCCGATTACAACGGTATGCGTACTTTTCCCCTAGGCCGTTCTGGTTACTCGTTTCGAGCATCAGAACTGTGATAATTTTGAGTTTCTCAAACGTTTCTTACCTCCAAACTGCCATATCTCGCGAACGGATTGACCAATCCGCAAAATTTCTGTTGCATCTGAAAGTAGAAAGTCGCCCGATTACAACGGTATGCGTACTTTTCCCCTAGACCGTTCTAGTTATGCTTGTCGAGCATCAGAACTGCGAAAATTTTGAGTTTCTCAAGCGTTTCATACCTCCAAACTGCCATATCTCGCGAACGGATTGACTAATCCGCAAAATTTCTGTTGCATCTGAAAGTAGAAACTCGCCCGATTACAACGGTATGCGTACTTTTCCCCTAGGCCGTTCTAGTTATTCGTTTCGAGCATCAGAACTGCGAAAATTTTGAGTTTCTCAAGCGTTTCTTACCTCCAAACTGCCATATCTCGCGAACGGATTGACCAATCCGCAAAATTTCTGTTGCATCTGAAAGTAGAAACTCGCCCGATTACAACGGTATGCGTACTCTTCCCCTAGACCGTTCTAGTTATGCTTGTCGAGCATCAGAACTGCGAAAATTTTGAGTTTCTCAAGCGTTTCTTACCTCCAAACTGCCATATCTCGCGAACGGATTGACAAATCCGCAAAATTTCTGTTGCATCTGAAAGTAGAAACTCGCCCGATTACAACGGTATGCATACTTTTCTCCTAGACCGTTCTAGTTATGCTTGTCGAGCATCAGAACTGCGAAAATTTTGAGTTTCTCAAGCGTCTCTTACCTCCAAACTGCCATATCTCGCGAACGGATTGACTAATCCGCAAAATTTCTGTTGCATCTGAAAGTAGAAACTCGCCCGATTACAACGGTATGCGTACTTTTCCCCTAGGCCGTTCTGGTTATTCGTTTCGAACATCAGAACTGTGATAATTTTGAGTTTCTCAAACGTTTCTTACCTCCAAACTGCCATATCTCGCGAACGGATTGACCAATCCGCAAAATTTCTGTTGCATCTGAAAGTAGAAACTCGCCCGATTACAACGGTATGCGTACTTTTCCCCTAGACCGTTCTAGTTATGCTTGTCGAGCATCGGAACTGCGAAAATTTTGAGTTTCTCAAGCGTTTCTTACCTCCAAACTGCCATATCTCGCGAACGGATTAACTAATCCGCAAAGTTTCTGTTGCATCTGTAAGTAGAAACTCGCCCGATTACAACGGTATGCGTACTTTTCCCCTAGACCGTTCTAGTTATGCTTGTCGAGCATCAGAACTGCGACAATTTTGAGTTTCTCAAGCGTTTCTTACCTCCAAACTGCCATATCTCGCGAACGGATTGACCAATCCGCAAAATTTCTGTTGCATCTGATAGTAGAAACTCGCCCGATTACAACGGTATGCGTACTTTTCCCCTAGGCCGTTCTGGTTATTCGTTTCGAGCATCAGAACTGTGATAATTTTGAGTTTCTCAACCGTTTCTTACCTCCAAACTGCCATATCTCGCGAACGGATTGACCAATCCGCAAAATTTCTGTTGCATCTGAAAGTAGAAAGTCGCCCGATTACAACGGTATGCGTACTTTTCCCCTAGGCCGTTCTGGTTATTCGTTTCGAACATCAGAACTGTGATAATTTTGAGTTTCTCAAACGTTTCTTACCTCCAAACTGCCATATCTCGCGAACGGATTGACCAATCCGCAAAATTTCTGTTGCATCTGAAAGTAGAAACTCGCCCGATTACAACGGTATGCGTACTTTTCCCCTAGGCCGTTCTAGTTATTCGCTTCGAGCATGAGAACTGCGAAAATTTTGGGTTTCTCAAGCGTTGCTTACCTCCAAACTGCCATATCTCGCGAACGGATTGACCAATCCGCAAAATTTCTGTTTCATGTGAAAGTAGAAACTCGCCCGATTACAACGGTATGCGTACTTTTCCCCTAGGCCGTTCTGGTTACACGTTTCGAGCATCAGAACTGTGATAATTTTGAGTTTCTCAACCGTTTCTTACCTCCAAACTGCCATATCTCGCGAACGGATTGACCAATCCGCAAAATTTCTGTTGCATCTGAAAGTAGAAAGTCGCCCGATTACAACGGTATGCGTACTTTTCCCCTAGACCGTTCTAGTTATGCTTGTCGAGCATCAGAACTGCGAAAATTTTGAGTTTCTCAAGCGTTTCATACCTCCAAACTGCCATATCTCGCGAACGGATTGACTAATCCGCAAAATTTCTGTTGCATCTGATAGTAGAAACTCGCCCGATTACAACGGTATGCGTACTTTTCCCCTAGGCCGTTCTAGTTATTCGTTTCGAGCATCAGAACTGCGAAAATTTTGAGTTTCTCAAGCGTTTCTTACCTCCAAACTGCCATATCTCGCGAACGGATTGACCAATCCGCAAAATTTCTGTTGCATCTGAAAGTAGAAACTCGCCCGATTACAACGGTATGCGTACTCTTCCCCTAGACCGTTCTAGTTATGCTTGTCGAGCATCAGAACTGCGAAAATTTTGAGTTTCTCAAGCGTTTCTTACCTCCAAACTGCCATATCTCGCGAACGGATTGACAAATCCGCAAAATTTCTGTTGCATCTGAAAGTAGAAACTCGCCCGATTACAACGGTATGCATACTTTTCTCCTAGACCGTTCTAGTTATGCTTGTCGAGCATCAGAACTGCGAAAATTTTGAGTTTCTCAAGCGTCTCTTACCTCCAAACTGCCATATCTCGCGAACGGATTGACTAATCCGCAAAATTTCTGTTGCATCTGAAAGTAGAAACTCGCCCGATTACAACGGTATGCGTACTTTTCCCCTAGGCCGTTCTGGTTATTCGTTTCGAACATCAGAACTGTGATAATTTTGAGTTTCTCAAACGTTTCTTACCTCCAAACTGCCATATCTCGCGAACGGATTGACCAATCCGCAAAATTTCTGTTGCATCTGAAAGTAGAAACTCGCCCGATTACAACGGTATGCGTACTTTTCCCCTAGACCGTTCTAGTTATGCTTGTCGAGCATCGGAACTGCGAAAATTTTGAGTTTCTCAAGCGTTTCTTACCTCCAAACTGCCATATCTCGCGAACGGATTAACTAATCCGCAAAGTTTCTGTTGCATCTGTAAGTAGAAACTCGCCCGATTACAACGGTATGCGTACTTTTCCCCTAGACCGTTCTAGTTATGCTTGTCGAGCATCAGAACTGCGACAATTTTGAGTTTCTCAAGCGTTTCTTACCTCCAAACTGCCATATCTCGCGAACGGATTGACCAATCCGCAAAATTTCTGTTGCATCTGAAAGTAGAAACTCGCCCGATTACAACGGTATGCGTACTTTTCCCCTAGGCCGTTCTGGTTATTCGTTTCGAGCATCAGAACTGTGATAATTTTGAGTTTCTCAACCGTTTCTTACCTCCAAACTGCCATATCTCGCGAACGGATTGACCAATCCGCAAAATTTCTGTTGCATCTGAAAGTAGAAAGTCGCCCGATTACAACGGTATGCGTACTTTTCCCCTAGGCCGTTCTGGTTATTCGTTTCGAACATCAGAACTGTGATAATTTTGAGTTTCTCAAACGTTTCTTACCTCCAAACTGCCATATCTCGCGAACGGATTGACCAATCCGCAAAATTTCTGTTGCATCTGAAAGTAGAAACTCGCCCGATTACAACGGTATGCGTACTTTTCCCCTAGGCCGTTCTAGTTATTCGCTTCGAGCATGAGAACTGCGAAAATTTTGGGTTTCTCAAGCGTTGCTTACCTCCAAACTGCCATATCTCGCGAACGGATTGACCAATCCGCAAAATTTCTGTTTCACGTGAAAGTAGAAACTCGCCCGATTACAACGGTATGCGTACTTTTCCCCTAGGCCGTTCTGGTTACACGTTTCGAGCATCAGAACTGTGATAATTTTGAGTTTCTCAACCGTTTCTTACCTCCAAACTGCCATATCTCGCGAACGGATTGACCAATCCGCAAAATTTCTGTTGCATCTGAAAGTAGAAAGTCGCCCGATTACAACGGTATGCGTACTTTTCCCCTAGACCGTTCTAGTTATGCTTGTCGAGCATCAGAACTGCGAAAATTTTGAGTTTCTCAAGCGTTTCATACCTCCAAACTGCCATATCTCGCGAACGGATTGACTAATCCGCAAAATTTCTGTTGCATCTGAAAGTAGAAACACGCCCGATTACAACGGTATGCGTACTTTTCCCCTAGGCCGTTCTAGTTATTCGTTTCGAGCATCAGAACTGCGAAAATTTTGAGTTTCTCAAGCGTTTCTTACCTCCAAACTGCCATATCTCGCGAACGGATTGACCAATCCGCAAAATTTCTGTTGCATCTGAAAGTAGAAACTCGCCCGATTACAACGGTATGCGTACTTTTCCCCTAGACCGTTCTAGTTATGCTTGTCGAGCATCGGAACTGCGAAAATTTTGAGTTTCTCAAGCGTTTCTTACCTCCAAACTGCCATATCTCGCGAACGGATTAACTAATCCGCAAAGTTTCTGTTGCATCTGTAAGTAGAAACTCGCCCGATTACAACGGTATGCGTACTTTTCCCCTAGACCGTTCTAGTTATGCTTGTCGAGCATCAGAACTGCGACAATTTTGAGTTTCTCAAGCGTTTCTTACCTCCAAACTGCCATATCTCGCGAACGGATTGACCAATCCGCAAAATTTCTGTTGCATCTGAAAGTAGAAACTCGCCCGATTACAACGGTATGCGTACTTTTCCCCTAGGCCGTTCTGGTTATTCGTTTCGAGCATCAGAACTGTGAAAATTTTGAGTTTCTCAACCGTTTCTTACCTCCAAACTGCCATATCTCGCGAACTGATTGACCAATCCGCAAAATTTCTGTTGCATCTGAAAGTAGAAAGTCGCCCGATTACAACGGTATGCGTACTTTTCCCCTAGTCCGTTCTAGTTATTCGTTTCGAGCATCAGAACTGCTAAAATTTTGAGATTCTCAAGCGTTTCTTACCTCCAAACTGCCATATCTCGCGAACGGATTGACTAATCCGCAAAATTTCTGTTGCATCTGAAAGTAGAAAGTCGCCCGATTACAACGGTATGCGTACTTTTCCCCTAGACCGTTCTAGTTATGCTTGTCGAGCATCAGAACTGCGAAAATTTTGAGTTTCTCAAGCGTTTCATACCTCCAAACTGCCATATCTCGCGAACGGATTGACTAATCCGCAAAATTTCTGTTGCATCTGAAAGTAGAAACTCGCCCGATTACAACGGTATGCGTACTTTTCCCCTAGGCCGTTCTAGTTATTCGTTTCGAGCATCAGAACTGCGAAAATTTTGAGTTTCTCAAGCGTTTCTTACCTCCAAACTGCCATATCTCGCGAACGGATTGACCAATCCGCAAAATTTCTGTTGCATCTGAAAGTAGAAACTCGCCCGATTACAACGGTATGCGTACTTTTCCCCTAGACCGTTCTAGTTATGCTTGTCGAGCATCGGAACTGCGAAAATTTTGAGTTTCTCAAGCGTTTCTTACCTCCAAACTGCCATATCTCGCGAACGGATTAACTAATCCGCAAAGTTTCTGTTGCATCTGTAAGTAGAAACTCGCCCGATTACAACGGTATGCGTACTTTTCCCCTAGACCGTTCTAGTTATGCTTGTCGAGCATCAGAACTGCGACAATTTTGAGTTTCTCAAGCGTTTCTTACCTCCAAACTGCCATATCTCGCGAACGGATTGACCAATCCGCAAAATTTCTGTTGCATCTGAAAGTAGAAACTCGCCCGATTACAACGGTATGCGTACTTTTCCCCTAGGCCGTTCTGGTTATTCGTTTCGAGCATCAGAACTGTGAAAATTTTGAGTTTCTCAACCGTTTCTTACCTCCAAACTGCCATATCTCGCGAACTGATTGACCAATCCGCAAAATTTCTGTTGCATCTGAAAGTAGAAAGTCGCCCGATTACAACGGTATGCGTACTTTTCCCCTAGTCCGTTCTAGTTATTCGTTTCGAGCATCAGAACTGCTAAAATTTTGAGATTCTCAAGCGTTTCTTACCTCCAAACTGCCATATCTCGCGAACGGATTGACTAATCCGCAAAATTTCTGTTGCATCTGAAAGTAGAAACTCGCCCGATTACAACGGTATGCGTACTTTTCCCCTAGACCGTTCTAGTTATGCTTGTCGAGCATCAGAACTGCGAAAATTTTGAGTTTCTCAAGCGTTTCTTACCTCCAAACTGCCATATCTCGGGAACGGATTGACTAATCCGCAAAATTTCTGTTGCATCTGAAAGTAGAAACTCGCCCGATTACAACGGTATGCGTGCTTTTCCCTAGACCGTTCTAGTTATGCTTGTCGAGCATCAGAACTGCGAAAATTTTGAGTTTCTCAAGCGTTTCTTACCTCCAAACTGCCATATCTCGCGATCGGATTGACTAATCCGCAAAATTTCTGTTGCATCTGAAAGTAGAAACTCGCCCGATTACAACGGTATGCGTACTTTTCCCCTAGGCCATTCTGGTTATTCGTTTCGAACATCAGAACTGTGATAATTTTGAGTTTCTCAACCGTTTCTTACCTCCAAACTGCCATATCTCGCGAACGGATTGACCAATCCGCAAAATTTCTGTTGCATCTGAAAGTAGAATGTCGCCCGATTACAACGGTATGCGTACTTGTCCCCTAGTCCGTTCTAGTTATGCTTGTCGAGCATCAGAACTGCGAAAATGTTGAGTTTCTCAAGCGTTTCTTACCTCCAAACTGCCATATCTCGCGAACGGATTGACCAATCCGCAAAATTTCTGTTGCATCTGAAAGTAGAAACTCGCCCGATTACAACGGTATGCGTACTTTTCCCCTAGGCCGTTCTGGTTATTCGTTTCGAGCATCAGAACTGTGAAAATTTTGAGTTTCTCAAGCGTTTCTTACCTCCAAACTGCCATATCTCGCGAACGGATTGACTAATCCGCAAAATTTCTGTTGCATCTGAAAGTAGAAACTCGCCAGATTACAACGGTATGCGTACTTTTCCCCTAGGCCGTTCTAGTTATTCGTTTCGAGCATCAGAACTGCGAAAATGTTGAGTTTCTCAAGCGTTTCTTACCTACAAAGTGCCATATCTCGCGAACGGATTGACTAATCCGCAAAATTTCTGTTGCATCTGAAAGTAGAAACTCGCCCGATTACAACGGTATGCGTACTTTTCCCCTAGGCCGTTCTATTTATTCGTTTCGAGCATCAGAACTGCGAAAATGTTGAGTTTCTCAAGCGTTTCTTACATACAAACTGCCATATCTCGCGAACGGATTGACCAATCCGCAAAATTTCTGTTGCATCTGAAAGTAGAAACTCGCCGGATTACAACGGTATGCGTACTTTTCCCCTAGGCCGTTGTAGTTATTCGCTTCGAGCATGAGAACTGCGAAAATTTTGGGTTTCTCAAGCGTTGCTTACCTCCAAACTGCCATATCTCGCGAACGGATTGACCAATCCGCAAAATTTCAGTTTCATGTGAAAGTAGAAACTCGCCCGATTACAACGGTATGCGTACTTTTCCCCTAGGCCGTTCTGGTTACTCGTTTCGAGCATCAGAACTGTGATAATTTTGAGTTTCTCAAGCGTTTCTTACATACAAACTGCCATATCTCGCGAACGGATTGACCAATCCGCAAAATTTCTGTTGCATCTGAAAGTAGAAAGTCGCCCGATTACAACGGTATGCGTACTTTTCCCCTAGACCGTTCTAGTTATGCTTGTCGAGCATCAGAACTGCGAAAATTTTGAGTTTATCAAGCGTTTCATACTTCCAAACTGCCATTTCTCGCGAACGGATTGACTAATCCGCAAAATTTCTGTTGCATCTGAAAGTAGAAACTCGCCCGATTACAACGGAATGCGTACTTTTCCCCTAGGCCGTTCTAGTTATTCGTTTCGAGCATCAGAACTGCGAAAATTTTGAGTTTCTCAAGCGTTTCTTACCTCCAAACTGCCATATCTCGCGAACGGATTGACCAATCCGCAAAATTTCTGTTGCATCTGAAAGTAGAAACTCGCCCGATTACAACGGTATGCGTACTTTTCCCCTAGGCCATTCTGGTTATTCGTTTCGAACATCAGAACTGTGATAATTTTGAGTTTCTCAACCGTTTCTTACCTCCAAACTGCCATATCTCGCGAACGGATTGACCAATCCGCAAAATTTCTGTTGCATCTGAAAGTAGAAAGTCGCCCGATTGCAACGGTATGCGTACTTTTCCCCTAGACCGTTCTAGTTATGCTTGTCGAGCATCAGAACTGCGAAAATTTTGAGTTTCTCAAGCGTTTCTTACCTCCAAACTGCCATATCTCGCGAACGGATTGACCAATTCGCAAAATTTCTGTTGCATCTGAAAGTAGAAACTCGCCCGATTACAACGGTATGCGTACTTTTCCCCTAGGCCGTTCTAGTTATTCGCTTCGAGCATGAGAACTGCGAAAATTTTGGGTTTCTCAAGCGTTGCTTACCTCCAAACTGCCATATCTCGCGAACGGATTGACCAATCCGCAAAATTTCTGTTTCATGTGAAAGTAGAAACTCGCCCGATTACAACGGTATGCGTACTTTTCCCCTAGGCCGTTCTGGTTACTCGTTTCGAGCATCAGAACTGTGATAATTTTGAGTTTCTCAACCGTTTCTTACCTCCAAACTGCCATATCTCGCGAACGGATTGACCAATCCGCAAAATTTCTGTTGCATCTGAAAGTAGAAAGTCGCCCGATTACAACGGTATGCGTACTTTTCCCCTAGACCGTTCTAGTTATGCTTGTCGAGCATCAGAACTGCGAAAACTTTGAGTTTCTCAAGCGTTTCATACCTCCAAACTGCCATATCTCGCGAACGGATTGACTAATCCGCAAAATTTCTGTTGCATCTGAAAGTAGAAACTCGCCCGATTACAACGGTATGCGTACTTTTCCCCTAGGCCGTTCTAGTTATTCGTTTCGAGCATCAGAACTGCGAAAATTTTGAGTTTCTCAAGCGTTTCTTACCTCCAAACTGCCATATCTCGCGAACGGATTGACCAATCCGCAAAATTTCTGTTGCATCTGAAAGTAGAAACTCGCCCGATTACAACGGTATGCGTACTCTTCCCCTAGACCGTTCTAGTTATGCTTGTCGAGCATCAGAACTGCGAAAATTTTGAGTTTCTCAAGCGTTTCTTACCTCCAAACTGCCATATCTCGCGAACGGATTGACAAATCCGCAAAATTTCTGTTGCATCTGAAAGTAGAAACTCGCCCGATTACAACGGTATGCATACTTTTCTCCTAGACCGTTCTAGTTATGCTTGTCGAGCATCAGAACTGCGAAAATTTTGAGTTTCTCAAGCGTCTCTTACCTCCAAACTGCCATATCTCGCGAACGGATTGACTAATCCGCAAAATTTCTGTTGCATCTGAAAGTAGAAACTCGCCCGATTACAACGGTATGCGTACTTTTCCCCTAGGCCGTTCTGGTTATTCGTTTCGAACATCAGAACTGTGATAATTTTGAGTTTCTCAAACGTTTCTTACCTCCAAACTGCCATATCTCGCGAACGGATTGACCAATCCGCAAAATTTCTGTTGCATCTGAAAGTAGAAACTCGCCCGATTACAACGGTATGCGTACTTTTCCCCTAGACCGTTCTAGTTATGCTTGTCGAGCATCAGAACTGCGACAATTTTGAGTTTCTCAAGCGTTTCTTACCTCCAAACTGCCATATCTCGCGAACGGATTGACCAATCCGCAAAATTTCTGTTGCATCTGAAAGTAGAAACTCGCCCGATTACAACGGTATGCGTACTTTTCCCCTAGGCCGTTCTGGTTATTCGTTTCGAGCATCAGAACTGTGATAATTTTGAGTTTCTCAACCGTTTCTTACCTCCAAACTGCCATATCTCGCGAACGGATTGACCAATCCGCAAAATTTCTGTTGCATCTGAAAGTAGAAAGTCGCCCGATTACAACGGTATGCGTACTTTTCCCCTAGGCCGTTCTGGTTATTCGTTTCGAACATCAGAACTGTGATAATTTTGGGTTTCTCAAGCGTTGCTTACCTCCAAACTGCCATATCTCGCGAACGGATTGACCAATCCGCAAAATTTCTGTTTCATGTGAAAGTAGAAACTCGCCCGATTACAACGGTATGCGTACTTTTCCCCTAGGCCGTTCTGGTTACACGTTTCGAGCATCAGAACTGTGATAATTTTGAGTTTCTCAACCGTTTCTTACCTCCAAACTGCCATATCTCGCGAACGGATTGACCAATCCGCAAAATTTCTGTTGCATCTGAAAGTAGAAAGTCGCCCGATTACAACGGTATGCGTACTTTTCCCCTAGACCGTTCTAGTTATGCTTGTCGAGCATCAGAACTGCGAAAATTTTGAGTTTCTCAAGCGTTTCATACCTCCAAACTGCCATATCTCGCGAACGGATTGACTAATCCGCAAAATTTCTGTTGCATCTGAAAGTAGAAACTCGCCCGATTACAACGGTATGCGTACTTTTCCCCTAGGCCGTTCTAGTTATTCGTTTCGAGCATCAGAACTGCGAAAATTTTGAGTTTCTCAAGCGTTTCTTACCTCCAAACTGCCATATCTCGCGAACGGATTGACCAATCCGCAAAATTTCTGTTGCATCTGAAAGTAGAAACTCGCCCGATTACAACGGTATGCGTACTCTTCCCCTAGACCGTTCTAGTTATGCTTGTCGAGCATCAGAACTGCGAAAATTTTGAGTTTCTCAAGCGTTTCTTACCTCCAAACTGCCATATCTCGCGAACGGATTGACAAATCCGCAAAATTTCTGTTGCATCTGAAAGTAGAAACTCGCCCGATTACAACGGTATGCATACTTTTCTCCTAGACCGTTCTAGTTATGCTTGTCGAGCATCAGAACTGCGAAAATTTTGAGTTTCTCAAGCGTCTCTTACCTCCAAACTGCCATATCTCGCGAACGGATTGACTAATCCGCAAAATTTCTGTTGCATCTGAAAGTAGAAACTCGCCCGATTACAACGGTATGCGTACTTTTCCCCTAGGCCGTTCTGGTTATTCGTTTCGAACATCAGAACTGTGATAATTTTGAGTTTCTCAAACGTTTCTTACCTCCAAACTGCCATATCTCGCGAACGGATTGACCAATCCGCAAAATTTCTGTTGCATCTGAAAGTAGAAACTCGCCCGATTACAACGGTATGCGTACTTTTCCCCTAGACCGTTCTAGTTATGCTTGTCGAGCATCGGAACTGCGAAAATTTTGAGTTTCTCAAGCGTTTCTTACCTCCAAACTGCCATATCTCGCGAACGGATTAACTAATCCGCAAAGTTTCTGTTGCATCTGTAAGTAGAAACTCGCCCGATTACAACGGTATGCGTACTTTTCCCCTAGACCGTTCTAGTTATGCTTGTCGAGCATCAGAACTGCGACAATTTTGAGTTTCTCAAGCGTTTCTTACCTCCAAACTGCCATATCTCGCGAACGGATTGACCAATCCGCAAAATTTCTGTTGCATCTGAATGTAGAAACTCGCCCGATTACAACGGTATGCGTACTTTTCCCCTAGGCCGTTCTGGTTATTCGTTTCGAGCATCAGAACTGTGAAAATTTTGAGTTTCTCAACCGTTTCTTACCTCCAAACTGCCATATCTCGCGAACTGATTGACCAATCCGCAAAATTTCTGTTGCATCTGAAAGTAGAAAGTCGCCCGATTACAACGGTATGCGTACTTTTCCCCTAGTCCGTTCTAGTTATTCGTTTCGAGCATCAGAACTGCTAAAATTTTGAGATTCTCAAGCGTTTCTTACCTCCAAACTGCCATATCTCGCGAACGGATTGACTAATCCGCAAAATTTCTGTTGCATCTGAAAGTAGAAACTCGCCCGATTACAACGGTATGCGTACTTTTCCCCTAGACCGTTCTAGTTATGCTTGTCGAGCATCAGAACTGCGAAAATTTTGAGTTTCTCAAGCGTTTCTTACCTCCAAACTGCCATATCTCGGGAACGGATTGACTAATCCGCAAAATTTCTGTTGCATCTGAAAGTAGAAACTCGCCCGATTACAACGGTATGCGTGCTTTTCCCCTAGACCGTTCTAGTTATGCTTGTCGAGCATCAGAACTGCGAAAATTTTGAGTTTCTCAAGCGTTTCTTACCTCCAAACTGCCATATCTCGCGATCGGATTGACTAATCCGCAAAATTTCTGTTGCATCTGAAAGTAGAAACTCGCCCGATTACAACGGTATGCGTACTTTTCCCCTAGGCCATTCTGGTTATTCGTTTCGAACATCAGAACTGTGATAATTTTGAGTTTCTCAACCGTTTCTTACCTCCAAACTGCCATATCTCGCGAACGGATTGACCAATCCGCAAAATTTCTGTTGCATCTGAAAGTAGAATGTCGCCCGATTACAACGGTATGCGTACTTGTCCCCTAGTCCGTTCTAGTTATGCTTGTCGAGCATCAGAACTGCGAAAATGTTGAGTTTCTCAAGCGTTTCTTACCTCCAAACTGCCATATCTCGCGAACGGATTGACCAATCCGCAAAATTTCTGTTGCATCTGAAAGTAGAAACTCGCCCGATTACAACGGTATGCGTACTTTTCCCCTAGGCCGTTCTAGTTATTCGTTTCGAGCATCAGAACTGCGAAAATGTTGAGTTTCTCAAGCGTTTCTTACCTACAAAGTGCCATATCTCGCGAACGGATTGACTAATCCGCAAAATTTCTGTTGCATCTGAAAGTAGAAACTCGCCCGATTACAACGGTATGCGTACTTTTCCCCGAGGCCGTTCTATTTATTCGTTTCGAGCATCAGAACTGCGAAAATGTTGAGTTTCTCAAGCGTTTCTTACATACAAACTGCCATATCTCGCGAACGGATTGACCAATCCGCAAAATTTCTGTTGCATCTGAAAGTAGAAACTCGCCGGATTACAACGGTATGCGTACTTTTCCCCTAGGCCGTTGTAGTTATTCGCTTCGAGCATGAGAACTGCGAAAATTTTGGGTTTCTCAAGCGTTGCTTACCTCCAAACTGCCATATCTCGCGAACGGATTGACCAATCCGCAAAATTTCAGTTTCATGTGAAAGTAGAAACTCGCCCGATTACAACGGTATGCGTACTTTTCCCCTAGGCCGTTCTGGTTACTCGTTTCGAGCATCAGAACTGTGATAATTTTGAGTTTCTCAAGCGTTTCTTACATACAAACTGCCATATCTCGCGAACGGATTGACCAATCCGCAAAATTTCTGTTGCATCTGAAAGTAGAAAGTCGCCCGATTACAACGGTATGCGTACTTTTCCCCTAGACCGTTCTAGTTATGCTTGTCGAGCATCAGAACTGCGAAAATTTTGAGTTTATCAAGCGATTCATACTTCCAAACTGCCATTTCTCGCGAACGGATTGACTAATCCGCAAAATTTCTGTTGCATCTGAAAGTAGAAACTCGCCCGATTACAACGGAATGCGTACTTTTCCCCTAGGCCGTTCTAGTTATTCGTTTCGAGCATCAGAACTGCGAAAATTTTGAGTTTCTCAAGCGTTTCTTACCTCCAAACTGCCATATCTCGCGAACGGATTGACCAATCCGCAAAATTTCTGTTGCATCTGAAAGTAGAAACTCGCCCGATTACAACGGTATGCGTACTTTTCCCCTAGGCCATTCTGGTTATTCGTTTCGAACATCAGAACTGTGATAATTTTGAGTTTCTCAACCGTTTCTTACCTCCAAACTGCCATATCTCGCGAACGGATTGACCAATCCGCAAAATTTCTGTTGCATCTGAAAGTAGAAAGTCGCCCGATTGCAACGGTATGCGTACTTTTCCCCTAGACCGTTCTAGTTATGCTTGTCGAGCATCAGAACTGCGAAAATTTTGAGTTTCTCAAGCGTTTCTTACCTCCAAACTGCCATATCTCGCGAACGGATTGACCAATTCGCAAAATTTCTGTTGCATCTGAAAGTAGAAACTCGCCCGATTACAACGGTATGCGTACTTTTCCCCTAGGCCGTTCTAGTTATTCGCTTCGAGCATGAGAACTGCGAAAATTTTGGGTTTCTCAAGCGTTGCTTACCTCCAAACTGCCATATCTCGCGAACGGATTGACCAATCCGCAAAATTTCTGTTTCATGTGAAAGTAGAAACTCGCCCGATTACAACGGTATGCGTACTTTTCCCCTAGGCCGTTCTGGTTACTCGTTTCGAGCATCAGAACTGTGATAATTTTGAGTTTCTCAACCGTTTCTTACCTCCAAACTGCCATATCTCGCGAACGGATTGACCAATCCGCAAAATTTCTGTTGCGTCTGAAAGTAGAAAGTCGCCCGATTACAACGGTATGCGTACTTTTCCCCTAGACCGTTCTAGTTATGCTTGTCGAGCATCAGAACTGCGAAAATTTTGAGTTTCTCAAGCGTTTCATACCTCCAAACTGCCATATCTCGCGAACGGATTGACTAATCCGCAAAATTTCTGTTGCATCTGAAAGTAGAAACTCGCCCGATTACAACGGTATGCGTACTTTTCCCCTAGGCCGTTCTAGTTATTCGTTTCGAGCATCAGAACTGCGAAAATTTTGAGTTTCTCAAGCGTTTCTTACCTCCAAACTGCCATATCTCGCGAACGGATTGACCAATCCGCAAAATTTCTGTTGCATCTGAAAGTAGAAACTCGCCCGATTACAACGGTATGCGTACTCTTCCCCTAGACCGTTCTAGTTATGCTTGTCGAGCATCAGAACTGCGAAAATTTTGAGTTTCTCAAGCGTTTCTTACCTCCAAACTGCCATATCTCGCGAACGGATTGACAAATCCGCAAAATTTCTGTTGCATCTGAAAGTAGAAACTCGCCCGATTACAACGGTATGCATACTTTTCTCCTAGACCGTTCTAGTTATGCTTGTCGAGCATCAGAACTGCGAAAATTTTGAGTTTCTCAAGCGTCTCTTACCTCCAAACTGCCATATCTCGCGAACGGATTGACTAATCCGCAAAATTTCTGTTGCATCTGAAAGTAGAAACTCGCCCGATTACAACGGTATGCGTACTTTTCCCCTAGGCCGTTCTGGTTATTCGTTTCGAACATCAGAACTGTGATTATTTTGAGTTTCTCAAACGTTTCTTACATCCAAACTGCCATATCTCGCGAACGGATTGACCAATCCGCAAAATTTCTGTTGCATCTGAAAGTAGAAACTCGCCCGATTACAACGGTATGCGTACTTTTCCCCTAGACCGTTCTAGTTATGCTTGTCGAGCATCGGAACTGCGAAAATTTTGAGTTTCTCAAGCGTTTCTTACCTCCAAACTGCCATATCTCGCGAACGGATTAACTAATCCGCAAAGTTTCTGTTGCATCTGTAAGTAGAAACTCGCCCGATTACAACGGTATGCGTACTTTTCCCCTAGACCGTTCTAGTTATGCTTGTCGAGCATCAGAACTGCGAAAATTTTGAGTTTCTCAAGCGTTTCTTACCTCCAAACTGCCATATCTCGCGAACGGATTGACCAATCCGCAAAATTTCTGTTGCATCTGAAAGTAGAAACTCGCCCGATTACAACGGTATGCGTACTTTTCCCCTAGGCCATTCTGGTTATTCGTTTCGAACATCAGAACTGTGATAATTTTGAGTTTCTCAACCGTTTCTTACCTCCAAACTGCCATATCTCGCGAACGGATTGACCAATCCGCAAAATTTCTGTTGCATCTGAAAGTAGAAAGTCGCCCGATTGCAACGGTATGCGTACTTTTCCCCTAGACCGTTCTAGTTATGCTTGTCGAGCATCAGAACTGCGAAAATTTTGAGTTTCTCAAGCGTTTCTTACCTCCAAACTGCCATATCTCGCGAACGGATTGACCAATTCGCAAAATTTCTGTTGCATCTGAAAGTAGAAACTCGCCCGATTACAACGGTATGCGTACTTTTCCCCTAGGCCGTTCTAGTTATTCGCTTCGAGCATGAGAACTGCGAAAATTTTGGGTTTCTCAAGCGTTGCTTACCTCCAAACTGCCATATCTCGCGAACGGATTGACCAATCCGCAAAATTTCTGTTTCATGTGAAAGTAGAAACTCGCCCGATTACAACGGTATGCGTACTTTTCCCCTAGGCCGTTCTGGTTACTCGTTTCGAGCATCAGAACTGTGATAATTTTGAGTTTCTCAACCGTTTCTTACCTCCAAACTGCCATATCTCGCGAACGGATTGACCAATCCGCAAAATTTCTGTTGCATCTGAAAGTAGAAAGTCGCCCGATTACAACGGTATGCGTACTTTTCCCCTAGACCGTTCTAGTTATGCTTGTCGAGCATCAGAACTGCGAAAATTTTGAGTTTCTCAAGCGTTTCATACCTCCAAACTGCCATATCTCGCGAACGGATTGACTAATCCGCAAAATTTCAGTTGCATCTGAAAGTAGAAACTCGCCCGATTACAACGGTATGCGTACTTTTCCCCTAGGCCGTTCTAGTTATTCGTTTCGAGCATCAGAACTGCGAAAATTTTGAGTTTCTCAAGCGTTTCTTACCTCCAAACTGCCATATCTCGCGAACGGATTGACCAATCCGCAAAATTTCTGTTGCATCTGAAAGTAGAAACTCGCCCGATTACAACGGTATGCGTACTCTTCCCCTAGACCGTTCTAGTTATGCTTGTCGAGCATCAGAACTGCGAAAATTTTGAGTTTCTCAAGCGTTTCTTACCTCCAAACTGCCATATCTCGCGAACGGATTGACAAATCCGCAAAATTTCTGTTGCATCTGAAAGTAGAAACTCGCCCGATTACAACGGTATGCATACTTTTCTCCTAGACCGTTCTAGTTATGCCTGTCGAGCATCAGAACTGCGAAAATTTTGAGTTTCTCAAGCGTCTCTTACCTCCAAACTGCCATATCTCGCGAACGGATTGACTAATACGCAAAATTTCTGTTGCATCTGAAAGTAGAAACTCGCCCGATTACAACGGTATGCGTACTTTTCCCCTAGACCGTTCTAGTTATGCTTGTCGAGCATCAGAACTGCGAAAATTTTGAGTTTATCAAGCGTTTCATACTTCCAAACTGCCATTTCTCGCGAACGGATTGACTAATCCGCAAAATTTCTGTTGCATCTGAAAGTAGAAACTCGCCCGATTACAACGGAATGCGTACTTTTCCCCTAGGCCGTTCTAGTTATTCGTTTCGAGCATCAGAACTGCGAAAATTTTGAGTTTCTCAAGCGTTTCTTACCTCCAAACTGCCATATCTCGCGAACGGATTGACTAATCCGCAAAAGTTCAGTTGCATCTGAAAGTAGAAACTCGCCCGATTACAACGGTATGCGTACTTTTCCCCTAGGCCATTCTGGTTATTCGTTTCGAACATCAGAACTGTGATAATTTTGAGTTCCTCAACCGTTTCTCACCTCCAAACTGCCATATCTCGCGAACGGATTGACCAATCCGCAAAATTTCTGTTGCATCTGAACGTAGAAACTCGCCTGATTACAACGGTATGCGTACTTTTCCACTAGACCGTTCTAGTTATGCTTGTCGAGCATCAGAACTGCGAAAATTTTGAGTTTCTCAAGCGTTTCTTACCTCCAAACTGCCATATCTCGCGATCGGATTGACTAATCCGCAAAATTTCTATTGCATCTGAAAGTAGAAACTCGCCCGATTACAACGGTATGCGTACTTTTCCCATAGACCGTTCTAGTTATGCTTGTCGAGCATCAGAACTGCGAAAATGTTGAGTTTCTCAAGCGTTTCTTACCTACAAACTGCCATATCTCGCGAACGGATTGACCAATCCGCAAAATTTCTGTTGCATCTGAAAGTAGAAACTCGCCCGATTACAACGGTATGCGTACTTTTCCCCTAGACCGTTCTAGTTATGCTTGTCGAGCATTAGAACTGCGAAAATTTTGAGTTTCTCAAGCGTTTCTTACCTCCAAACTGCCATATCTCGCGAACGGATTGACCAATCCGCAAAATTTCTATTGCATCTGAAAGTAGAAACTCGCCCGATTACAACGGTATGCGTACTTTTCCCCTAGGCCGTTCTAGTTATTCGTTTCGTGCATCAGAACTGCGAAAATGTTGAGTTTCTCAAGCGTTTCTTACCTACAAACTGGCATATCTCGCGAACGGATTGACTAATCCGCAAAATTTCTGTTGCATCTGAAAGTAGAAACTCGCCCGATTACAACGGTATGCGTACTTTTCCCCTAGACCGTTCTAGTTATGCTTGTCGAGCATCAGAACTGCGAAAATGTTGAGTTTCTCAAGCGTTTCTTACCTACAAACTGCCATATCTCGCGAACGGATTGACCAATCCGCAAAATTTCTGTTGCATCTGAAAGTAGAAACTCGCCCGATTACAACGGTATGCGTACTTTTCCCCTAGACCGTTCTAGTTATGCTTGTCGAGCATCAGAACTGCGAAAATTTTGAGTTTCTCAAGCGTTTCTTACCTCCAAACTGCCATATCTCGCGAACGGATTGACCAATCCGCAAAATTTCTGTTGCATCTGAAAGTAGAAACTCGCCCGATTACAACGGTATGCGTACTTTTCCCCTAGGCCGTTGTAGTTATTCGCTTCGAGCATGAGAACTGCGAAAATTTTGGGTTTCTCAAGCGTTGCTTACCTCCAAACTGCCATATCTCGCGAACGGATTGACCAATCCGCAAAATTTCTGTTTCATGTGAAAGTAGAAACTCGCCCGATTACAACGGTATGCGTACTTTTCCCCTAGGCCGTTCTGGTTACTCGTTTCGAGCATCAGAACTGTGATAATTTTGAGTTTCTCAACCGTTTCTTACCTCCAAACTGCCATATCTCGCGAACGGATTGACCAATCCGCAAAATTTCTGTTGCATCTGAAAGTAGAAAGTCGCCCGATTACAACGGTATGCGTACTTTTCCCCTAGGCCGTTCTGGTTACTCGTTTCGAGCATCAGAACTGTGATAATTTTGAGTTTCTCAACCGTTTCTTACCTCCAAACTGCCATATCTCGCGAACTGATTGACCAATCCGCAAAACTTCTGTTGCATCTGAAAGTAGAAAGTCGCCCGATTACAACGGTATGCGTACTTTTCCCCTAGTCCGTTCTAGTTATTCGTTTCGAGCATCAGAACTGCGAAAATTTTGAGTTTCTCAAGCGTTTCTTACCTCCAAACTGCCATATCTCGCGAACGGATTGACCAATCCGCAAAATTTCTGTTTCACGTGAAAGTAGAAACTCGCCCGATTACAACGGTATGCGTACTTTTCCCCTAGACCGTTCTAGTTATGCTTGTCGAGCATCAGAACTGCGAAAATTTTGAGTTTCTCAAGCGTTTCTTACCTCCAAACTGCCATATCTCGCGAACGGATTGACCAATCCGCAAAATTTCTGTTGCATCTGAAAGTAGAAACTCGCCCGATTACAACGGTATGCGTTCTTTTCCCCTAGGCCGTTGTAGTTATTCGCTTCGAGCATGAGAACTGCGAAAATTTTGGGTTTCTCAAGCGTTGCTTACCTCCAAACTGCCATATCTCGCGAACGGATTGACCAATCCGCAAAATTTCTGTTTCATGTGAAAGTAGAAACTCGCCCGATTACAACGGTATGCGTACTTTTCCCCTAGGCCGTTCTGGTTACTCGTTTCGAGCATCAGAACTGTGATAATTTTGAGTTTCTCAACCGTTTCTTACCTCCAAACTGCCATATCTCGCGAACGGATTGACCAATCCGCAAAATTTCTGTTGCATCTGAAAGTAGAAAGTCGCCCGATTACAACGGTATGCGTACTTTTCCCCTAGACCGTTCTAGTTATGCTTGTCGAGCATCAGAACTGCGAAAATTTTGAGTTTCTCAAGCGTTTCATACCTCCAAACTGCCATATCTCGCGAACGGATTGACTAATCCGCAAAATTTCTGTTGCATCTGAAAGTAGAAAGTCGCCCGATTACAACGGTATGCGTACTTTTCCCCTAGACCGTTCTAGTTATGCTTGTCGAGCATCAGAACTGCGAAAATTTTGAGTTTCTCAAGCGTTTCTTACCTACAAACTGCCATATCTCGCGAACGGATTGACCAATCCGCAAAATTTCTGTTGCATCTGAAAGTAGAAACTCGCCCGATTACAACGGTATGCGTACTTTTCCCCTAGACCGTTCTAGTTATGCTTGTCGAGCATCAGAACTGCGAAAATTTTGAGTTTCTCAAGCGTTTCTTACCTCCAAACTGCCATATCTCGCGAACGGATTGACCAATCCGCAAAATTTCTGTTGCATCTGAAAGTAGAAACTCGCCCAATTACAACGGTATGCGTACTTTTCCCCTAGGCCGTTGTAGTTATTCGCTTCGAGCATGAGAACTGCGAAAATTTTGGGTTTCTCAAGCGTTGCTTACCTCCAAATTGCCATATCTCGCGAACGGATTGACCAATCCGCAAAATTTCTGTTTCATGTGAAAGTAGAAAGTCGCCCGATTACAACGGTATGCGTACTTTTCCCCTAGACCGTTCTAGTTATGCTTGTCGAGCATCAGAACTGCGAAAATTTTGAGTTTCTCAAGCGTTTCATACCTCCAAACTGCCATATCTCGCGAACGGATTGACTAATCCGCAAAATTTCTGTTGCATCTGAAAGTAGAAACTCGCCCGATTACAACGGTATGCGTACTTTTCCCCTAGGCCGTCCTAGTTATTCGTTTCGAGCATCAGAACTGCGAAAATTTTGAGTTTCTCAAGCGTTTCTTACCTCCAAACTGCCATATCTCGCGATCGGATTGACTAATCCGCAAAATTTCTGTTGCATCTGAAAGTAGAAACTCGCCCGATTACAACGGTATGCGTACTTTTCCCCTAGGCCATTCTGGTTATTCGTTTCGAACATCAGAACTGTGATAATTTTGAGTTTCTCAACCGTTTCTTACCTCCAAACTGCCATATCTCGCGAACGGATTGACCAATCCGCAAAATTTCTGTTGCATCTGAAAGTAGAAACTCGCCCGATTACAACGGTATGCGTACTTTTCCCCTAGGCCGTTCTAGTTATTCGTTTCGAGCATCAGAACTGCGAAAATGTTGAGTTTCTCAAGCGTTTCTTACCTACAAACTGCCATATCTCGCGAACGGATTGACCAATCCGCAAAATTTCTGTTGCATCTGAAAGTAGAAACTCGCCCGATTACAACGGTATGCGTACTTTTCCCCTAGTCCGTTCTAGTTATTCGTTTCGAGCATCAGAACTGCGAAAATTTTGAGTTTCTCAAGCGTTTCTTACCTCCAAACAGCCATATCTCGCGAACGGATTGACTAATCCGCAAAATTTCTGTTGCATCTGAAAGTAGAAACTCGCCCGATTACAACGGTATGCGTACTTTTCCCCTAGGCCGTTCTAGTTATTCGTTTCGAGCATCAGAACTGCGAAAATTTTGAGTTTCTCAAGCGTGTCTGACCTCCAAACTAGCATATCTCGCGAACGGATTGACCAATCCGCAAAATTTCTGTTGCATCTGAACGTAGAAACTCGCCCGATTACAACGGTATGCGTACTTTTCCCCTAGTCCGTTCTAGTTATTCGTTTCGAGCATCAGAACTGCGAAAATTTTGAGTTTCTCAAGCGTTTCTTACCTCTAAACTGCCATATCTCGCGAACGGATTGACCAATCCGCAAAATTTCTGTTGCATCTGAAAGTAGAAGCTCGCCCGATTACAACGGTATGCGTACTTTTCCCCTAGTCCGTTCTAGTTATTCGTTTCGAGCATCAGAACTGCGTAAATTTTGAGTTTCTCAAGCGTTTCTTACATCCAAACTGCCATATCTCGCGAACGGATTGACTAATCCGCAAAATTTCTGTTGCATCTGAAAGTAGAAACTCGCCCGATTACAACGGTATGCGTACTTTTCCCCTAGGCCGTTCTATTTATTCGTTTCGAGCATCAGAACTGCGAAAATGTTGAGTTTCTCAAGCGTTTCTTACCTACAAACTGCCATATCTCGCGAACGGATTGACCAAACCGCAAAATTTCTGTTGCATCTGAAAGTAGAAACTCGCCCGATTACAACGGTATGCGTACTTTTCCCCTAGGCCGTTCTATTTATTCGTTTCGAGCATCAGAACTGCGAAAATGTTGAGTTTCTCATGCGTTTCTGACCTCCAAACTAGCATATCTCGCGAACGGATTGACCAATCCGCAAAATTTCTGTTGCATCTGAACGTAGAAACTCGCCCGATTACAACGGTATGCGTACTTTTCCCCTAGTCCGTTCTAGTTATTCGTTTCGAGCATCAGAACTGCGAAAATTTTGAGTTTCTCAAGCGTTTCTTACCTCCAAACTGCCATATCTCGCGAACGGATTGACCAATCCGCAAAATTTCTGTTGCATCTGAAAGTAGAAAGTCGCCCGATTACAACGGTATGCGTACTTGTCCCCTAGTCCGTTCTAGTTATTCGTTTCGAGCATCAGAACTGCGAAAATTTTGAGTTTCTCAAGCGTTTCTTACATCCAAACTGCCATATCTCGCGAACGGATTGACTAATCCGCAAAATTTCTGTTGCATCTGAAAGTAGAAACTCGCCCGATTACAACGGTATGCGTACTTTTCCCCTAGGCCGTTCTATTTATTCGTTTCGAGCATCAGAACTGCGAAAATGTTGAGTTTCTCAAGCGTTTCTTATCTACAAACTGCCATATCTCGCGAACGGATTGACCAATCCGCAAAATTTCTGTTGCATCTGAAAGTAGAAACTCGCCCGATTACAACGGTATGCGTACTTCTCCCCTAGGCCGTTCTAAATATTCGTTTCGAGCATCAGAACTGCGAAAATGTTGAGTTTCTCAAGCGTTTCTGACCTCCAAACTAGCATATCTCGCGAACGGATTGACCAATCCGCAAAATTTCTGTTGCATCTGAACGTAGAAACTCGCCCGATTACAACGGTATGCGTACTTTTCCCCTAGTCCGTTCTAGTTATTCGTTTCGAGCATCAGAACTGCGAAAATTTTGAGTTTCTCAAGCGTTTCTTACCTCCAAACTGCCATATCTCGCGAACGGATTGACCAATCCGCAAAATTTCTGTTGCATCTGAACGTAGAAACTCGCCCGATTACAACGGTATGCGTACTTTTCCACTAGACCGTTCTAGTTATGCTTGTCGAGCATCAGAACTGCGAAAATTTTGAGTTTCTCAAGCGTTTCTTACCTCCAAACTGCCATATCTCGCGATCGGATTGACTAATCCGCAAAATTTCTGTTGCATCTGAAAGTAGAAACTCGCCCGATTACAACGGTATGCGTACTTTTCCCCTAGGCCATTCTGGTTATTCGTTTCGAACATCAGAACTGTGATAATTTTGAGTTTCTCAACCGTTTCTTACCTCCAAACTGCCATATCTCGCGAACGGATTGACCAATCCGCAAAATTTCTGTTGCATCTGAAAGTAGAAAGTCGCCCGATTACAACGGTATGCGTACTTGTCCCCTAGTCCGTTCTAGTTATTCGTTTCGAGCATCAGAACTGCGAAAATTTTGAGTTTCTCAAGCGTTTCTTACATCCAAACTGCCATATCTCGCGAACGGATTGACTAATCCGCAAAATTTCTGTTGCATCTGAAAGTAGAAACTCGCCCGATTACAACGGTATGCGTACTTTTCCCCTAGGCCGTTCTATTTATTCGTTTCGAGCATCAGAACTGCGAAAATGTTGAGTTTCTCAAGCGTTTCTTACCTACAAACTGCCATATCTCGCGAACGGATTGACCAATCCGCAAAATTTCTGTTGCATCTGAAAGTAGAAACTCGCCCGATTACAACGGTATGCGTACTTTTCCCCTAGACCGTTCTAGTTATGCTTGTCGAGCATCAGAACTGCGAAAATTTTGAGTTTCTCAAGCGTTTTTTACCTCCAAACTGCCATATCTCGCGAACGGATTGACAAATCCGCAAAATTTCTGTTGCATCTGAAAGTAGAAACTCGCCCGATTACAACGGTATGCGTACTTTTCCCTAGGCCGTTCTAGTTATTCGTTTCGAGCATCAGAACTGCGAAAATGTTGAGTTTCTCAAGCGTTTCTTACCTACAAACTGCCATATCTCGCGAACGGATTGACCAATCCGCAAAATTTCTGTTGCATCTGAAAGTAGAAACTCGCCCGATTACAACGGTATGCGTACTTTTCCCCTAGACCGTTCTAGTTATGCTTGTCGAGCATCAGAACTGCGAAAATTTTGAGTTTCTCAAGCGTTTCTTACCTCCAAACTGCCATATCTCGCGAACGGATTGACAAATCCGCAAAATTTCTGTTGCATCTGAAAGTAGAAACTCGCCCGATTACAACGGTATGCGTACTTTTCCCTAGGCCGTTCTAGTTATTCGTTTCGAGCATCAGAACTGCGAAAATGTTGAGTTTCTCAAGCGTTTCTTACCTACAAACTGCCATATCTCGCGAACGGATTGACCAATCCGCAAAATTTCTGTTGCATCTGAAAGTAGCAACTCGCCCGATTACAACGGTATGCGTACTTTTCCCCTAGGCCGTTCTGGTTATTCGTTTCGAGCATCAGAACTGTGAAAATTTTGAGTTCCTCAAGCGTTTCTTACCTCCAAACTGCCATATCTCGCGAACGGATTGAATAATCCGCAAAATTTCTGTTGCATCTGAAAGTAGAAACTCGCCCGATTACAACGGTGTGCGTACTTTTCCCGTAGGCCGTTCTAGTTATTCGTTTCGTGCATCAGAACTGCGAAAATGTTGAGTTTCTCAAGCGTTTCTTACCTACAAACTGCCATATCTCGCGAACGGATTGACTAATCCGCAAAATTTCTGTTGCATCTGAAAGTAGAAACTCGCCCGATTACAAAGGTATGCGTACTTTTCCCCTAGACCGTTCTAGTTATGCTTGTCGAGCATCAGAACTGCGAAAATGTTGAGTTTCTCAAGCGTTTCTTACCTACAAACTGCCATATCTCGCGAACGGATTGACCAATCCGCAAAATTTCTGTTGCATCTGAAAGTAGAAACTCGCCCGATTACAACGGTATGCGTACTTTTCCCCTAGACCGTTCTAGTTATGCTTGTCGAGCATCAGAACTGCGAAAATTTTGAGTTTCTCAAGCGTTTCTTACCTCCAAACTGCCATATCTCGCGAACGGATTGACAAATCCGCAAAATTTCTGTTGCATCTGAAAGTAGAAACTCGCCCGATTACAACGGTATGCGTACTTTTCCCGTAGGCCGTTCTTGTTATTCGTTTCGTGCATCAGAACTGCGAAAATGTTGAGTTTCTCAAGCGTTTCTTACCTACAAACTGCCATATCTCGCGAACGGATTGACTAATCCGCAAAATTTCTGTTGCATCTGAAAGTAGAAACTCGCCCGATTACAAAGGTATGCGTACTTTTCCCCTAGACCGTTCTAGTTATGCTTGTCGAGCATCAGAACTGCGAAAATGTTGAGTTTCTCAAGCGTTTCTTACCTACAAACTGCCATATCTCGCGAACGGATTGACCAATCCGCAAAATTTCTGTTGCATCTGAAAGTAGAAACTCGCCCGATTACAACGGTATGCGTACTTTTCCCCTAGACCGTTCTAGTTATGCTTGTCGAGCATCAGAACTGCGAAAATTTTGAGTTTCTCAAGCGTTTCTTACCTCCAAACTGCCATATCTCGCGAACGGATTGACCAATCCGCAAAATTTCTGTTGCATCTGAAAGTAGAAACTCGCCCGATTACAACGGTATGCGTACTTTTCCCCTAGTCCGTTCTAGTTATTCGTTTCGAGCATCAGAACTGCGAAAATTTTGAGTTTCTCAAGCGTTTCTTACCTCCAAACTGCCATATCTCGCGAACGGATTGACCAATCCGCAAAATTTCTGTTGCATCTGAAAGTAGAAACTCGCCCGATTACAACGGTATGCGTACTTTTCCCCTAGGCCGTTCTAGTTATTCGTTTCGAGCATCATAACTGCGAAAATGTTGAATTTCTCAAGCGTTTCTTACCTACAAACTGCCATATCTCGCGAAAGGATTGACTAATCCGCAAAATTTCTGTTGCATCTGAATGTAGAAACTCGCCCGATTACAACGGTGTGCGTACTTTTCCCCTAGACCGTTCTAGTTATGCTTGTCGAGCATCAGAACTGCGAAAATTTTGAGTTTCTCAAGCGTTTCTTACCTCCAAACTGCCATATCTCGCGAACGGATTGACTAATCCGCAAAATTTCTGTTGCATCTGAAAGTAGAAACTCGCCCGATTACAACGGTATGCGTACTTTTCCCCTAGGCCATTCTGGTTATTCGTTTCGAACATCAGAACTGTGATAATTTTGAGTTTCTCAACCGTTTCTTACCTCCAAACTGCCATATCTCGCGAACGGATTGACCAATCCGCAAAATTTCTGTTGCATCTGAAAGTAGAAACTCGCCCGATTACAACGGTATGCGTACTTTTCCCCTAGTCCGTTCTAGTTATTCGTTTCGAGCATCAGAACTGCGAAAATGTTGAGTTTCTCAACCGTTTCTTACCTCCAAACTGCCATATCTCGCGAACGGATTGACCAATCCGCAAAATTTCTGTTGCATCTGAAAGTAGAAAGTCGCCCGATTACAGCGGTATGCGTACTTTTCCACTAGACCGTTCTAGTTATGCTTGTCGAGCATCAGAACTGCGAAAATTTTGAGTTTCTCAAGCGTTTCTTACCTCCAAACTGCCATATCTCGCGAACGGATTAACTAATCCACAAAATTTCTGTTGCATCTGAAAGTAGAAACTCGCCCGATTACAACGGTATGCGTACTTTTCCCCTAGACCGTTCTAGTTATTCGTTTCGAGCATCAGAACTGCGAAAATTTTGAGTTTCTCAAGCGTTTCTTACCTCCAAACTGCCATATCTCGCGAACGGATTGACCAATCCGCAAAATTTCTGTTGCATCTGAAAGTAGAAACTCGCCCGATTACAACGGTATGCGTACTTTTCCCCTAGTCCGTTCTAGTTATTCGTTTCGAGCATCAGAACTGCGAAAATTTTGAGTTTCTCAAGCGTTTCTTACCTCCAAACTGCCATATCTCGCGAACGGATTGACTAATCCGCAAAATTTCTGTTGCATCTGAAAGTAGAAACTCGCCCGATTACAACGGTATGCGTACTTTTCCCCTAGGCCGTTCTAGTTATTCGTTTCGAGCATCAGAACTGCGAAACTTTTGAGTTTCTCAAGCGTTTCTTACCTCCAAACTGCCATATCTCGCGAACGGATTGACCAATCCGCAAAAGTTCTGTTGCATCTGAAAGTAGAAACTCGCCCGATTACAACGGTATGCGTACTTTTCCCCTAGGCCGTTCTAGTTATTCGTTTCGAGCATCAGAACTGCGAAAATTTTGAGTTTCTCAAGCGTTTCTTACCTCCAAACTGCCATATCTCGCGAACGGATTGACCAATCCGCAAAATTTCTGTTGCATTTGAAAGTAGAAACTCGCCCGATTACAATGGTATGCGTACTTTTCCCCTAGTCCGTTCTAGTTATTCGTTTCGAGCATCAGAACTGCGAAAATTTTGAGTTTCTCAAGCGTTTCTTACCTCCAAGCTGCCATATCTCGCGAACGGATTGACTAATCCGCAAAATTTCTGTTGCATCTGAAAGCAGAAACTCGCCCGATTACAACGATATGCGTACTTTTCCCCTAGGCCGTTCTAGTTATTCGTTTCGAGCATCAGAACTGCGAAAATGTGGAGTTTCTCAACCGTTTCTTACCTCCAAACTGCCATATCTCGCGAACGGATTGACCAATCCGCAAAATTTCTGTTGCATCTGAAAGTAGAAACTCGCCCGATTACAACGGTATGCGTACTTTTCCCCTAGGCCGTTCTAGTTATTCGTTTCGAGCATCAGAACTGCGAAAATTTTGAGTTTCTCAAGCGTTTCTGACCTCCAAACTAGCATATCTCGCGAACGGATTCACCAATCCGCAAAATTTCTGTTGCATCTGAATGTAGAAAGTCGCCCGATTACAGCGGTATGCGTACTTTTCCACTAGACCGTTCTAGTTATGCTTGTCGAGCATCAGAACTGCGAAAATTTTGAGTTTCTCAAGCGTTTCTTACCTCCAAACTGCCATATCTCGCGAACGGATTAACTAATCCACAAAATTTCTGTTGCATCTGAAAGTAGAAACTCGCCCGATTACAACGGTATGCGTACTTTTCCCCTAGACCGTTCTAGTTATTCGTTTCGAGCATCAGAACTGCGAAAATTTTGAGTTTCTCAAGCGTTTCTTACCTCCAAACTGCCATATCTCGCGAACGGATTGACCAATCCGCAAAATTTCTGTTGCATCTGAAAGTAGAAACTCGCCCGATTACAACGGTATGCGTACTTTTCCCCTAGGCCATTCTGGTTATTCGTTTCGAACATCAGAACTGTGATAATTTTGAGTTTCTCAACCGTTTCTTACCTCCAAACTGCCATATCTCGCGAACGGATTGACCACTCCGCAAAATTTCTGTTGCATCTGAAAGTAGAAACTCGCCCGATTACAACGGTATGCGTACTTTTCCCCTAGACCGTTCTAGTTATGCTTGTCGAGCATCAGAACTGCGAAAATTTTGAGTTTCTCAAGCGTTTCTTACCTCCAAACTGCCATATCTCGCGACGGATTGACTAATCCGCAAAATTTCTGTTGCATCTGAAAGTAGAAACTCGCCCGATTACAACGGTATGCGTACTTTTCCCCTAGGCCATTCTGGTTATTCGTTTCGAACATCAGAACTGTGATAATTTTGAGTTTCTCAACCGTTTCTTACCTCCAAACTGCCATATCTCGCGAACGGATTGACCAATCCGCAAAATTTGTGTTGCATCTGAAAGTAGAAACTCGCCCGATTACAACGGTATGCGTACTTTTCCCCTAGACCGTTCTAGTTATGCTTGTCGAGCATCAGAACTGCGAAAATTTTGAGTTTCTCAAGCGTTTCTTACCTCCAAACTGCCATATCTCGCGAACGGATTGACTAATCCGCAAAATTTCTGTTGCATCTGAAAGTAGAAACTCGCCCGATTACAACGGTATGCGTACTTTTCCCCTAGGCCATTCTGGTTATTCGTTTCGAACATCAGAACTGTGATAATTTTGAGTTTCTCAACCGTTTCTTACCTCCAAACTGCCATATCTCGCGAACGGATTGACCAATCCGCAAAATTTGTGTTGCATCTGAAAGTAGAAACTCGCCCGATTACAACGGTATGCGTACTTTTCCCCTAGTACGTTCTAGTTATTCGTTTCAAGCACCAGAACTGCGAAAATTTTGAGTTTCTGAAGCGTTTCTTACCTCCAAACTGCCATATCTCGCGAACGGATTGACTAATCCGCAAAATTTCTGTTGCATCTGAAAGTAGAAACTCGCCCGATTACAATAGTATGCGTACTTTTCCCCTAGGCCGTTCTAGTTATTCGTTTCGAGCATCAGAACTGCGAAAATTTTGAGTTTCTCAAGCGTTTCTTACCTCCAAACTGCCATATCTCGCGAACGGATTGACTAATCCGCAAAATTTCTGTTGCATCTGAAAGTAGAAACTCGCCCGATTACAACGGTATGCGTACTTTTCCCCTACGACGTTCTAGTTATTCGTTTCGAGCATCAGAACTGCGTAAATGTTGAGTTTCTCAAGCGTTTCTTACCTACAAACTGTCATATCTCGCGAACGGATCGACCAATCCGAAAAATTTCTGTTGCATCTCAAAGTAGAAACTCGCCCGATTACAACGGTATGCGTACTTTTCCCCCAGACCGTTCTAGTTATGCTTGTCGAGCATCAGAACTGCGAAAATTTTGAGTTTCCCAAGTGTTTCTTACCTCCAAACTGCCATACCTCGCGAACGGATTGACTAATCCGCAAAATTTCTGTTGCATCTGAAAGTAGAAACTCGCCCGATTACAACGGTATGCGTACTTTTCCCCTAGGCCATTCTGGTTATTCGTTTCGAACATCAGAACTGTGATAATTTTGAGTTTCTCAACCGTTTCTTACCTCCAAACTGCCATATCCCGCGAACGGATTGACCAATCCGCAAAATTTCTGTTGCATCTGAATGTAGAAACTCGCCCGATTACAACGGTATGCGTACTTTTCCCCTAGGCCGTTCTAGTTATTCGTTTCGAGCATCAGAACTGCGAAAATTTTGAGTTTCTCAAGCGTTTCTTACCTCCAAACTGCCATATCTCGCGAACGGATTGACCAATCCGCAAAATTTCTGTTGCATCTGAAAGTAGAAACTCGCCCGATTACAACGGTATGCGTACTTTTCCCCTAGGCCGTTCTAGTTATTCGTTTCGAGCATCAGAACTGCGAAAATTTTGAGTTTCTCAAGCGTTTCTTACCTCCAAACTGCCATATCTCGCGAACGGATTGACTAATCCGCAAAATTTCTGTTGCATCTGAAAGTAGAAACTCGCCCGATTACAACGGTGTGCGTACTTTTCCCCTAGGCCGTTCTAGTTATTCGTTTCGAGCATCAGAACTGCGAAAATGTTGACTTTCTCAAGCGTTTCTTACCTCCAAACTGCCATATCTCGCGAACGGATTGACTAATCCGCAAAATTTCTGTTGCATCTGAAAGTAGAAACTCGCCCGATTACAACGGTATGCGTACTTTTCCCCTAGGACGTTCTAGTTATTCGTTTCGAGCATCAGAACTGCGTAAATGTTGAGTTTCTCAAGCGTTTCTTACCTACAAACTGTCATATCTCGCGAACGGATCGACCAATCCGAAAAATTTCTGTTGCATCTCAAAGTAGAAACTCGCCCGATTACAACGGTATGCGTACTTTTCCCCCAGACCGTTCTAGTTATGCTTGTCGAGCATCAGAACTGCGAAAATTTTGAGTTTCCCAAGCGTTTCTTACCTCCAAACTGCCATACCTCGCGAACGGATTGACTAATCCGCAAAATTTCTGTTGCATCTGAAAGTAGAAACTCGCCCGATTACAACGGTATGCGTACTTTTCCCCTAGGCCATTCTGGTTATTCGTTTCGAACATCAGAACTGTGATAATTTTGAGTTTCTCAACCGTTTCTTACCTCCAAACTGCCATATCTCGCGAACGGATTGACCAATCCGCAAAATTTCTGTTGCATCTGAATGTAGAAACTCGCCCGATTACAACGGTATGCGTACTTTTCCCCTAGTACGTTCTAGTTATTCGTTTCGAGCATCAGAACTGCGAAAATTTTGAGTTTCTGAAGCGTTTCTTACCTCCAAACTGCCATATCTCGCGAATGGATTGACTAATCCGCAAAATTTCTGTTGCATCTGAATGTAGAAACTCGCCCGATTACAACGGTATGCGTACTTTTCCCCTAGGCCGTTCTAGTTATTCGTTTCGAGCATCAGAACTGCGAAAATTTTGAGTTTCTCAAGCGTTTCTTACCTCCAAACTGCCATATCTCGCGAACGGATTGACCAATCCGCAAAATTTCTGTTGCATCTGAAAGTAGAAACTCGCCCGATTACAACGGTATGCGTACTTTTCCCCTAGGCCGTTCTAGTTATTCGTTTCGAGCATCAGAACTGCGAAAATTTTGAGTTTCTCAAGCGTTTCTTACCTCCAAACTGCCATATCTCGCGAACGGATTGACTAATCCGCAAAATTTCTGTTGCATCTGAAAGTAGAAACTCGCCCGATTACAACGGTTTGCGTACTTTTCCCCTAGGCCGTTCTAGTTATTCGTTTCGAGCATCAGAACTGCGAAAATGTTGACTTTCTCAAGCGTTTCTTACCTCCAAACTGCCATATCTCGCGAACGGATTAACTAATCCACAAAATTTCTGTTGCATCTGAAAGTAGAAACTCGCCCGATTACAACGGTATGCGTACTTTTCCCCTAGACCGTTCTAGTTATTCGTTTCGAGCATCAGAACTGCGAAAATTTTGAGTTTCTCAAGCGTTTCTTACCTCCAAACTGCCATATCTCGCGAACGGATTGACCAATCCGCAAAATTTCTGTTGCATCTGAAAGTAGAAACTCGCCCGATTACAACGGTATGCGTACTTTTCCCCTAGTCCGTTCTAGTTATTCGTTTCGAGCATCAGAACTGCGAAAATTTTGAGTTTCTCAAGCGTTTCTTACCTCCAAACTGCCATATCTCGCGAACGGATTGACTAATCCGCAAAATTTCTGTTGCATCTGAAAGTAGAAACTCGCCCGATTACAACGGTATGCGTACTTTTCCCCTAGGCCGTTCTAGTTATTCGTTTCGAGCATCAGAACTGCGAAAATTTTGAGTTTCTCAAGCGTTTCTTACCTCCAAACTGCCATATCTCGCGAACGGATTGACCAATCCGCAAAAGTTCTGTTGCATCTGAAAGTAGAAACTCGCCCGATTACAACGGTATGCGTACTTTTCCCCTAGTCCGTTCTAGTTATTCGTTTCGAGCATCAGAACTGCGAAAATGTTGAGTTTCTCAAGCGTTTCTGACCTCCAAACTGCCATATCTCGCGAACGGATTGACCACTCCGAAAAATTTCTGTTGCATCTGAAAGTAGAAACTCGCCCGATTACAACGGTATGCGTACTTTTCCCCTAGACCGTTCTAGTTATGCTTGTCGAGCATCAGAACTGCGAAAATTTTGAGTTTCTCAAGCGTTTCTTACCTCCAAACTGCCATATCTCGCGAACGGATTGACCAATCCACAAAATTTCTGTTGCATCTGAAAGTAGAAACTCGCCCGATTACAATGGTATTCGTACTTTTCCCCTAGGCCGTTGTAGTTATTCGCTTCGAGCATGAGAACTGCGAAAATTTTGGGTTTCTCAAGCGTTGCTTACTTCCAAACTGCCATATCTCGCGAACGGATTGACCAATCCGCAAAATTTCTGTTGCATCTGAAAGTAGAAACTCGCCCGAATTCAACGGTATGCGTACTTTTCCCCTAGGCCGTTCTGGTTACTCGTTTCGAGCATCAGAACTGTGATAATTTTGAGTTTCTCAACCGTTTCTTACCTCCAAACTGCCATATCTCGCGAACGGATTGACCAATCCGCAAAATTTCTGTTGCATCTGAAAGTAGAAACTCGCCCGATTACAACGGTATGCGTACTTTTCCCCTAGGCCGTTCTGGTTATTCGTTTCGAGCATCAGAACTGTGAAAATTTTGAGTTTCTCAACCGTTTCTTACTTCCAAACTGCCATATCTCGCGAACGGATTGACCAATCCGAAAAATTTCTGTTGCATCTGAAAGTAGAAACTCGCCCGATTACAACGGTATGCGTACTTTTCCCCTAGGCGGTTCTGGTTATTCGTTTCGAGCATCAGAACTGTGAAAATTTTGAGTTTCTCAACCGTTTCTTACTTCCAAACTGCCATATCTCGCGAACGGATTGACCAATCCGCAAAATTTCTGTTGCATCTGAAAGTAGAAACTCGCCCGATTACAACGGTGTGCGTACTTTTCCCCTAGGCCGTTCTAGTTATTCGTTTCGAGCATCAGAACTGCGAAAATGTTGACTTTCTCAAGCGTTTCTTACCTCCAAACTGCCATATCTCGCGAACGGATTGACTAATCCGCAAAATTTCTGTTGCATCTGAAAGTAGAAACTCGCCCGATTACAACGGTATGCGTACTTTTCCCCTAGGACGTTCTAGTTATTCGTTTCGAGCATCAGAACTGCGTAAATGTTGAGTTTCTCAAGCGTTTCTTACCTACAAACTGTCATATCTCGCGAACGGATCGACCAATCCGAAAAATTTCTGTTGCATCTCAAAGTAGAAACTCGCCCGATTACAACGGTATGCGTACTTTTCCCCCAGACCGTTCTAGTTATGCTTGTCGAGCATCAGAACTGCGAAAATTTTGAGTTTCTCAAGCGTTTCTTACTTCCAAACTGCCATATCTCGCGAACGGATTGACCAATCCGCAAAATTTCTGTTGCATCTGAAAGCAGAAACTCGCCCGATTACAAAGGTATGCGTACTTTTCCCCTAGGCCGTTGTAGTTATTCGCTTCGAGCATGAGAACTGCGAAAATTTTGGGTTTCGCAAGCGTTGCTTACCTCCAAACTGCCATATCTCGCGAACGGATTGACCAATCCGCAAAATTTCTGTTGCATCTGAAAGTAGAAACTCGCCCGATTACAACGGTATGCGTACTTTTCCCCTAGGCCGTTCTGGTTATTCGTTTCGAGCATCAGAACTGTGAAAATTTTGAGTTTCTCAACCGTTTCTTACCTCCAAACTGCCATATCTCGCGAACTGATGGACCAATCCGCAAAATTTCTGTTGCATCTGAAAGTAGAAACTCGCCCGATTACAACGGTATGCGTACTTTTCCCCTAGGCCGTTCTGGTTATTCGTTTCGAGCATCAGAACTGTGAACATTTTGAGTTTCTCAACCGTTTCTTACCTCCAAACTGCCATATCTCGCGAACTGATGGACCAATCCGCAAAACTTCTGTTGCATCTGAAAGTAGAAACTCGCCCGATTACAACGGTATGCGTACTTTTCCCCTAGGCCGTTCTGGTTATTCGTTTCGAGCATCAGAACTGAAAATTTTGAGTTTCTCAACCGTTTCTTACCTCCAAACTGCCATATCTCGCGAACTGATTGACCAATCCGCAAAATTTCTGTTGCATCTGAAAGTAGAAAGTCGCCCGATTACAACGGTATGCGTACTTTTCCCCTAGGCCGTTCTAGTCATTCGTTTCGAGCATCAGAACTGCGAAAATGTTGAGTTTCTCAAGCGTTTCTTACCTACAAACTGCCATATCTCGCGAACGGATTGACCAATCCGCAAAATTTCTGTTGCATCTGAAAGTAGAAACTCGCCCGATTACAACGGTATGCGTACTTTTTCCCTAGACCGTTCTAGTTATGCTTGTCGAGCATCAGAACTGCGAAAATTTTGAGTTTCTCAAGCGTTTCTTACCTCCAAACTGCCATATCTCGCGAACGGATTGACTAATCCGCAAAATTTCTGTTGCATCTGAAAGTAGAAACTCACCCGATTACAACGGTATGCGTACTTTTCCCCTAGGCCGTTCCAGTTATTCGTTTCGAGCATCAGAACTGCGAAAATTTTGAGTTTCTCAAGCGTTTCTTACCTCCAAACTGCCATATCTCGCGAACGGATTGACCAGTCCGCAAAATTTCTGTTGCATCTGAAAGTAGAAACTCGCCCGATTACAACGGTATGCGTACTTTTCCCCTAGTCCGTTCTAGTTATTCGTTTCGAGCATCAGAACTGCGAAAATTTTGAGTTTCTCAAGCGTTTCTTACCTCCAAACTGCCATATCTCGCGAACGGATTGACCAATCCGCAAAATTTCGGTTGCATCTGAAAGTACAAACTCGCCCGATTACAACGGTGTGCGTACTCTTCCCCTAGGCCGTTCTAGTTATTCGTTTCGAGCATCAGAACTGCGAAAATGTTGAGTTTCTCAAGCGTGTCTTACCTACAAACTGCCATATCTCGTGAACGGATTGACCAATCCGCAAAATTTCTGTTGCATCTGAAAGTAGAAACTCGCCCGATTACAACGGTATGCGTACTTTTCCCCTAGGCCGTTCTGGTTATTCGTTTCGAGCATCAGAACTGTGAAAATTTTGAGTTTCTCAACCGTTTCTTACCTCCAAACTGCGATATCTCGCGAACGGATTGACCAATCCGCAAAATTTCTGTTGCATCTGAAAGTAGAAAGTCGCCCGATTACAACGGTATGCGTACTTTTCCCCTAGGCCGTTCTAGTTATTCATTTCGAGCATCAGAACTGCGAAAATGTTGAGTTTCTCAAGCGTGTCTTACCTACAAACTGCCATATCTCGCGAACGGATTGACAAATCCGCAAAATTTCTGTTGCATCTGAAAGTAGAAACTCGCCCGATTACAACGGTATGCGTACTTTTCCCCTAGGCCGTTCTGGTTATTCGTTTCGAGCATCAGAACTGTGAAAATTTTGAGTTTCTCAACCGTTTCTTACCTCCAAACTGCGATATCTCGCGAACGGATTGACCAATCCGCAAAATTTCTGTTGCATCTGAAAGCAGAAACTCGCCCGATTACAAAGGTATGCGTACTTTTCCCCTAGGCCGTTGTAGTTATTCGCTTCGAGCATGAGAACTGCGAAAATTTTGGGTTTCGCAAGCGTTGCTTACCTCCAAACTGCCATATCTCGCGAACGGATTGACCAATCCGCAAAATTTCTGTTGCATCTGAAAGTAGAAACTCGCCCGATTACAACGGTATGCGTACTTTTCCCCTAGGCCGTTCTGGTTATTCGTTTCGAGCATCAGAACTGTGAAAATTTTGAGTTTCTCAACCGTTTCTTACCTCCAAACTGCCATATCTCGCGAACTGATGGACCAATCCGCAAAATTTCTGTTGCATCTGAAAGTAGAAACTCGCCCGATTACAACGGTATGCGTACTTTTCCCCTAGGCCGTTCTGGTTATTCGTTTCGAGCATCAGAACTGTGAACATTTTGAGTTTCTCAACCGTTTCTTACTTCCAAACTGCCATATCTCGCGAACTGATGGACCAATCCGCAAAACTTCTGTTGCATCTGAAAGTAGAAACTCGCCCGATTACAACGGTATGCGTACTTTTACCCTAGGCCGTTCTGGTTATTCGTTTCGAGCATCAGAACTGAAAATTTTGAGTTTCTCAACCGTTTCTTACCTCCAAACTGCCATATCTCGCGAACGGATTGACCAATCCGCAAAATTTCTGTTGCATCTGAAAGTAGAAACTCGCCCGATTACAACGGTATGCGTACTTTTCCCCTAGGCCGTTCTGGTTATTCGTTTCGAGCATCAGAACTGTGAAAATTTTGAGTTTCTCAAGCGTTTCTTACCTACAAACTGCCATATCTCGCGAACGGATTGACCAATCCGCAAAATTTCTGTTGCATCTGAAAGTAGAAACTCGCCCGATTACAACGGTATGCGTACTTTTCCTCTAGACCGTTCTAGTTATGCTTGTCGAGCATCAGAACTGCGAAAATTTTGAGTTTCTCAAGCGTTTCTTACCTCCAAACTGCCATATCTCGCGAACGGATTGACCAATCCGCAAAATTTCTGTTGCATCTGAAAGTAGAAACTCGCCCGATTACAACGGTATGCGTACTTTTCCCCTAGTCCGTTCTAGTTATACGTTTCGAGCATCAGAACTGCGAAAATTTTGAGTTTCCCAAGCGTTTCTTACCTCCAAACTGCCATATCTCGCGAACGGATTGACCAATCCGCAAAATTTCTGTTGCATCTGAAAGTAGAAACTCGCCCGATTACAACGGTATGCGTACTTTTCCCCTAGTCCGTTCTAGTTATTCGTTTCGAGCATCAGAACTGCGAAAATTTTGAGTTTCTCAAGCGTTTCTGACCTCCAAACTGCCATATCTCGCGAACGGATTGACCAATCCGCAAAATTTCTGTTGCATCTGAACGTAGAAACTCGCCCGATTACAACGGTATGCGTACTTTTCCCCTAGTCCGTTCCAGTTATTCGTTTTGAGCATAAGAACTGCGAAAATTTTGAGTTTCTCAAGCGTTTCTTACCTCCAAACTGCCATATCTCGCGAACGGATTGACCAATCCGCAAAATTTCTGTTGCATCTGAAAGTAGAAACTCGCCCGATTACAACGGTATGCGTACTTTTCCCCTAGGCGGTTCTGGTTATTCGTTTCGAGCATCAGAACTGTGAAAATTTTGAGTTTCTCAACCGTTTCTTACTTCCAAACTGCCATATCTCGCGAACGGATTGACCAATCCGCAAAATTTCTGTTGCATCTGAAAGTAGAAACTCGCCCGATTACAACGGTATGCGTACTTTTCCCCTAGACCGTTCTAGTTATGCTTGTCGAGCATCAGAACTGCGAAAATTTTGAGTTTCTCAAGCGTTTCTTACTTCCAAACTGCCATATCTCGCGAACGGATTGACCAATCCGCAAAATTTCTGTTGCATCTGAAAGCAGAAACTCGCCCGATTACAAAGGTATGCGTACTTTTCCCCTAGGCCGTTGTAGTTATTCGCTTCGAGCATGAGAACTGCGAAAATTTTGGGTTTCGCAAGCGTTGCTTACCTCCAAACTGCCATATCTCGCGAACGGATTGACCAATCCGCAAAATTTCTGTTGCATCTGAAAGTAGAAACTCGCCCGATTACAACGGTATGCGTACTTTTCCCCTAGGCCGTTCTGGTTATTCGTTTCGAGCATCAGAACTGTGAAAATTTTGAGTTTCTCAACCGTTTCTTACCTCCAAACTGCCATATCTCGCGAACTGATGGACCAATCCGCAAAATTTCTGTTGCATCTGAAAGTAGAAACTCGCCCGATTACAACGGTATGCGTACTTTTCCCCTAGGCCGTTCTGGTTATTCGTTTCGAGCATCAGAACTGTGAACATTTTGAGTTTCTCAACCGTTTCTTACCTCCAAACTGCCATATCTCGCGAACTGATGGACCAATCCGCAAAACTTCTGTTGCATCTGAAAGTAGAAACTCGCCCGATTACAACGGTATGCGTACTTTTCCCCTAGGCCGTTCTGGTTATTCGTTTCGAGCATCAGAACTGAAAATTTTGAGTTTCTCAACCGTTTCTTACCTCCAAACTGCCATATCTCGCGAACTGATTGACCAATCCGCAAAATTTCTGTTGCATCTGAAAGTAGAAAGTCGCCCGATTACAACGGTATGCGTACTTTTCCCCTAGGCCGTTCTAGTCATTCGTTTCGAGCATCAGAACTGCGAAAATGTTGAGTTTCTCAAGCGTTTCTTACCTACAAACTGCCATATCTCGCGAACGGATTGACCAATCCGCAAAATTTCTGTTGCATCTGAACGTAGAAACTCGCCCGATTACAACGGTATGCGTACTTTTCCCCTAGTCCGTTCCAGTTATTCGTTTTGAGCATAAGAACTGCGAAAATTTTGAGTTTCTCAAGCGTTTCTTACCTCCAAACTGCCATATCTCGCGAACGGATTGACCAATCCGCAAAATTTCTGTTGCATCTGAAAGTAGAAACTCGCCCGATTACAACGGTATGCGTACTTTTCCCCTAGGCGGTTCTGGTTATTCGTTTCGAGCATCAGAACTGTGAAAATTTTGAGTTTCTCAACCGTTTCTTACTTCCAAACTGCCATATCTCGCGAACGGATTGACCAATCCGCAAAATTTCTGTTGCATCTGAAAGTAGAAACTCGCCCGATTACAACGGTATGCGTACTTTTCCCCTAGACCGTTCTAGTTATGCTTGTCGAGCATCAGAACTGCGAAAATTTTGAGTTTCTCAAGCGTTTCTTACTTCCAAACTGCCATATCTCGCGAACGGATTGACCAATCCGCAAAATTTCTGTTGCATCTGAAAGCAGAAACTCGCCCGATTACAAAGGTATGCGTACTTTTCCCCTAGGCCGTTGTAGTTATTCGCTTCGAGCATGAGAACTGCGAAAATTTTGGGTTTCGCAAGCGTTGCTTACCTCCAAACTGCCATATCTCGCGAACGGATTGACCAATCCGCAAAATTTCTGTTGCATCTGAAAGTAGAAACTCGCCCGATTACAACGGTATGCGTACTTTTCCCCTAGGCCGTTCTGGTTATTCGTTTCGAGCATCAGAACTGTGAAAATTTTGAGTTTCTCAACCGTTTCTTACCTCCAAACTGCCATATCTCGCGAACTGATGGACCAATCCGCAAAATTTCTGTTGCATCTGAAAGTAGAAACTCGCCCGATTACAACGGTATGCGTACTTTTCCCCTAGGCCGTTCTGGTTATTCGTTTCGAGCATCAGAACTGTGAACATTTTGAGTTTCTCAACCGTTTCTTACCTCCAAACTGCCATATCTCGCGAACTGATGGACCAATCCGCAAAACTTCTGTTGCATCTGAAAGTAGAAACTCGCCCGATTACAACGGTATGCGTACTTTTCCCCTAGGCCGTTCTGGTTATTCGTTTCGAGCATCAGAACTGAAAATTTTGAGTTTCTCAACCGTTTCTTACCTCCAAACTGCCATATCTCGCGAACGGATTGACCAATCCGCAAAATTTCTGTTGCATCTGAAAGTAGAAACTCGCCCGATTACAACGGTATGCGTACTTTTCCCCTAGGCCGTTCTGGTTATTCGTTTCGAGCATCAGAACTGTGAAAATTTTGAGTTTCTCAAGCGTTTCTTACCTACAAACTGCCATATCTCGCGAACGGATTGACCAATCCGCAAAATTTCTGTTGCATCTGAAAGTAGAAACTCGCCCGATTACAACGGTATGCGTACTTTTCCTCTAGACCGTTCTAGTTATGCTTGTCGAGCATCAGAACTGCGAAAATTTTGAGTTTCTCAAGCGTTTCTTACCTCCAAACTGCCATATCTCGCGAACGGATTGACCAATCCGCAAAATTTCTGTTGCATCTGAAAGTAGAAACTCGCCCGATTACAACGGTATGCGTACTTTTCCCCTAGTCCGTTCTAGTTATACGTTTCGAGCATCAGAACTGCGAAAATTTTGAGTTTCCCAAGCGTTTCTTACCTCCAAACTGCCATATCTCGCGAACGGATTGACCAATCCGCAAAATTTCTGTTGCATCTGAAAGTAGAAACTCGCCCGATTACAACGGTATGCGTACTTTTCCCCTAGTCCGTTCTAGTTATTCGTTTCGAGCATCAGAACTGCGAAAATTTTGAGTTTCTCAAGCGTTTCTGACCTCCAAACTGCCATATCTCGCGAACGGATTGACCAATCCGCAAAATTTCTGTTGCATCTGAACGTAGAAACTCGCCCGATTACAACGGTATGCGTACTTTTCCCCTAGTCCGTTCCAGTTATTCGTTTTGAGCATAAGAACTGCGAAAATTTTGAGTTTCTCAAGCGTTTCTTACCTCCAAACTGCCATATCTCGCGAACGGATTGACCAATCCGCAAAATTTCTGTTGCATCTGAAAGTAGAAACTCGCCCGATTACAACGGTATGCGTACTTTTCCCCTAGGCGGTTCTGGTTATTCGTTTCGAGCATCAGAACTGTGAAAATTTTGAGTTTCTCAACCGTTTCTTACTTCCAAACTGCCATATCTCGCGAACGGATTGACCAATCCGCAAAATTTCTGTTGCATCTGAAAGTAGAAACTCGCCCGATTACAACGGTATGCGTACTTTTCCCCTAGACCGTTCTAGTTATGCTTGTCGAGCATCAGAACTGCGAAAATTTTGAGTTTCTCAAGCGTTTCTTACTTCCAAACTGCCATATCTCGCGAACGGATTGACCAATCCGCAAAATTTCTGTTGCATCTGAAAGCAGAAACTCGCCCGATTACAAAGGTATGCGTACTTTTCCCCTAGGCCGTTGTAGTTATTCGCTTCGAGCATGAGAACTGCGAAAATTTTGGGTTTCGCAAGCGTTGCTTACCTCCAAACTGCCATATCTCGCGAACGGATTGACCAATCCGCAAAATTTCTGTTGCATCTGAAAGTAGAAACTCGCCCGATTACAACGGTATGCGTACTTTTCCCCTAGGCCGTTCTGGTTATTCGTTTCGAGCATCAGAACTGTGAAAATTTTGAGTTTCTCAACCGTTTCTTACCTCCAAACTGCCATATCTCGCGAACTGATGGACCAATCCGCAAAATTTCTGTTGCATCTGAAAGTAGAAACTCGCCCGATTACAACGGTATGCGTACTTTTCCCCTAGGCCGTTCTGGTTATTCGTTTCGAGCATCAGAACTGTGAACATTTTGAGTTTCTCAACCGTTTCTTACCTCCAAACTGCCATATCTCGCGAACTGATGGACCAATCCGCAAAACTTCTGTTGCATCTGAAAGTAGAAACTCGCCCGATTACAACGGTATGCGTACTTTTCCCCTAGGCCGTTCTGGTTATTCGTTTCGAGCATCAGAACTGAAAATTTTGAGTTTCTCAACCGTTTCTTACCTCCAAACTGCCATATCTCGCGAACTGATTGACCAATCCGCAAAATTTCTGTTGCATCTGAAAGTAGAAAGTCGCCCGATTACAACGGTATGCGTACTTTTCCCCTAGGCCGTTCTAGTCATTCGTTTCGAGCATCAGAACTGCGAAAATGTTGAGTTTCTCAAGCGTTTCTTACCTACAAACTGCCATATCTCGCGAACGGATTGACCAATCCGCAAAATTTCTGTTGCATCTGAAAGTAGAAACTCGCCCGATTACAACGGTATGCGTACTTTTTCCCTAGACCGTTCTAGTTATGCTTGTCGAGCATCAGAACTGCGAAAATTTTGAGTTTCTCAAGCGTTTCTTACCTCCAAACTGCCATATCTCGCGAACGGATTGACTAATCCGCAAAATTTCTGTTGCATCTGAAAGTAGAAACTCACCCGATTACAACGGTATGCGTACTTTTCCCCTAGGCCGTTCCAGTTATTCGTTTCGAGCATCAGAACTGCGAAAATTTTGAGTTTCTCAAGCGTTTCTTACCTCCAAACTGCCATATCTCGCGAACGGATTGACCAGTCCGCAAAATTTCTGTTGCATCTGAAAGTAGAAACTCGCCCGATTACAACGGTATGCGTACTTTTCCCCTAGTCCGTTCTAGTTATTCGTTTCGAGCATCAGAACTGCGAAAATTTTGAGTTTCTCAAGCGTTTCTTACCTCCAAACTGCCATATCTCGCGAACGGATTGACCAATCCGCAAAATTTCGGTTGCATCTGAAAGTACAAACTCGCCCGATTACAACGGTGTGCGTACTCTTCCCCTAGGCCGTTCTGGTTATTCGTTTCGAGCATCAGAACTGTGAAAATTTTGAGTTTCTCAACCGTTTCTTACCTCCAAACTGCCATATCTCGCGAACGGATTGACCAATCCGCAAAATTTCTGTTGCATCTGAAAGTAGAAAGTCGCGCGATTACAACGGTATGCGTACTTTTCCCCTAGGCCGTTCTGGTTATTCGTTTCGAGCATCAGAACTGCGAAAATTTTGAGTTTCTCAAGCGTTTCTGACCTCCAAACTGCCATATCTCGCGAACGGATTGACCAATCCGCAAAATTTCTGTTGCATCTGAACGTAGAAACTCGCCCGATTACAACGGTATGCGTACTTTTCCCCTAGTCCGTTCTAGTTATTCGTTTTGAGCATAAGAACTGCGAAAATTTTGAGTTTCTCAAGCGTTTCTTACCTCCAAACTGCCATATCTCGCGAACGGATTGACCAATCCGCAAAATTTCTGTTGCATCTGAAAGTAGAAACTCGCCCGGTTACAACGGTATGCGTACTTTTCCCCTAGGCCGTTCTAGTTATTCGTTTCGAGCATCAGAACTGCGAAAATGTTGAGTTTCTCAAGCGTTTCTTACCTACAAACTGCCATATCTCGCGAACGGATTGACCAATCCGCAAAATTTCTGTTGCATCTGAACGTAGAAACTCGCCCGATTACAACGGTATGCGTACTTTTCCCCTAGTCCGTTCTAGTTATTCGTTTTGAGCATCAGAACTGCGAAAATTTTGAGTTTCTCAAGCGTTTCTTACCTCCAAACTGCCATATCTCGCGAACGGATTGACCAATCCGCAAAATTTCTGTTGCATCTGAAAGTAGAAACTCGCCCGATTACAACGGTATGCGTACTTTTCCCCTAGGCCGTTCTAGTTATTCGTTTCGAGCATCAGAACTGCGAAAATGTTGAGTTTCTCAAGCGTTTCTTACCTACAAACTGCCATATCTCGCGAACGGATTGACCAATCCGCAAAATTTCTGTTGCATCTGAAAGTAGAAACTCGCCCGATTACAACGGTATGCGTACTTTTCCCCTAGACCGTTCTAGTTATGCTTGTCGAGCATCAGAACTGCGAAAATTTTGAGTTTCTCAAGCGTTTCTTACCTCCAAACTGCCATATCTCGCGAACGGATTGACCAATCCGCAAAATTTCTGTTGCATCTGAAAGTAGAAACTCGCCCGATTACAACGGTATGCGTACTTTTCCCCTAGTCCGTTCTAGTTATACATTTCGAGCATCAGAACTGCGAAAATTTTGAGTTTCCCAAGCGTTTCTTACCTCCAAACTGCCATATCTCGCGAACGGATTGACCAATCCGCAAAATTTCTGTTGCATCTGAAAGTAGAAACTCGCCCGATTACAACGGTATGCGTACTTTTCCCCTAGTCCGTTTTAGTTATTCGTTTCGAGCATCAGAACTGTGAAAATTTTGAGTTTCTCAAGCGTTTCTTACCTACAAACTGCCATATCTCGCGAACGGATTGACCAATCCGCAAAATTTCTGTTGCATCTGAAAGTAGAAACTCGCCCGATTACAACGGTATGCGTACTTTTCCCCTAGACCGTTCTAGTTATGCTTGTCGAGCATCAGAACTGCGAAAATTTTGAGTTTCTCAAGCGTTTCTTACCTCCAAACTGCCATATCTCGCGAACGGATTGACCAATCCGCAAAATTTCTGTTGCATCTGAAAGTAGAAACTCGCCCGATTACAACGGTATGCGTACTTTTCCCCTAGTCCGTTCTAGTTATACGTTTCGAGCATCAGAACTGCGAAAATTTTGAGTTTCCCAAGCGTTTCTTACCTCCAAACTGCCATATCTCGCGAACGGATTGACCAATCCGCAAAATTTCTGTTGCATCTGAAAGTAGAAACTCGCCCGATTACAACGGTATGCGTACTTTTCCCCTAGTCCGTTCTAGTTATTCGTTTCGAGCATCAGAACTGCGAAAATTTTGAGTTTCTCAAGCGTTTCTGACCTCCAAACTGCCATATCTCGCGAACGGATTGACCAATCCGCAAAATTTCTGTTGCATCTGAACGTAGAAACTCGCCCGATTACAACGGTATGCGTACTTTTCCCCTAGTCCGTTCCAGTTATTCGTTTTGAGCATAAGAACTGCGAAAATTTTGAGTTTCTCAAGCGTTTCTTACCTCCAAACTGCCATATCTCGCGAACGGATTGACCAATCCGCAAAATTTCTGTTGCATCTGAAAGTAGAAACTCGCCCGATTACAACGGTATGCGTACTTTTCCCCTAGGCCGTTCTAGTTATTCGTTTCGAGCATCAGAACTGCGAAAATGTTGAGTTTCTCAAGCGTTTCTTACCTACAAACTGCCATATCTCGCGAACGGATTGACTAATCCGCAAAATTTCTTTTGCATCTGAAAGTAGAAACTCACCCGATTACAACGGTATGCGTACTTTTCCCCTAGGCCGTTCTAGTTATTCGTTTCGAGCATCAGAACTGCGAAAATTTTGAGTTTCTCAAGCGTTTCTTACCTCCAAACTGCCATATCTCGCGAACGGATTGACCAGTCCGCAAAATTTCTGTTGCATCTGAAAGTAGAAACTCGCCCGATTACAACGGTATGCGTACTTTTCCCCTAGTCCGTTCTAGTTATTCGTTTCGAGCATCAGAACTGCGAAAATTTTGAGTTTCTCAAGCGTTTCTTACCTCCAAACTGCCATATCTCGCGAACGGATTGACCAATCCGCAAAATTTCGGTTGCATCTGAAAGTACAAACTCGCCCGATTACAACGGTGTGCGTACTTTTCCCCTAGGCCGTTCTAGTTATTCGTTTCGAGCATCAGAACTGCGAAAATGTTGAGTTTCTCAAGCGTGTCTTACCTACAAACTGCCATATCTCGTGAACGGATTGACCAATCCGCAAAATTTCTGTTGCATCTGAAAGTAGAAACTCGCCCGATTACAACGGTATGCGTACTTTTCCCCTAGGCCGTTCTGGTTATTCGTTTCGAGCATCAGAACTGTGAAAATTTTGAGTTTCTCAACCGTATCTTACCTCCAAACTGCGATATCTCGCGAACGGATTGACCAATCCGCAAAATTTCTGTTGCATCTGAAAGTAGAAAGTCGCCCGATTACAACGGTATGCGTACTTTTCCCCTAGGCCGTTCTAGTTATTCATTTCGAGCATCAGAACTGCGAAAATGTTGAGTTTCTCAAGCGTGTCTTACATACAAACTGCCATATCTCGCGAACGGATTGACCAATCCGCAAAATTTCTGTTGCATCTGAAAGTAGAAACTCGCCCGATTACAACGGTATGCGTACTTTTCCCCTAGGCCGTTCTAGTTATTCGTTTCGAGCATCAGAACTGCGAAAATGTTGAGTTTCTCAAGCGTTTCTTACCTACAAACTGCCATATCTCGCGAACGGATTGACCAATCCGAAAAATTTCTGTTGCATCTGAAAGTAGAAACTCGCCCGATTACAACGGTATGCGTACTTTTCCCCTAGACCGTTCTAGTTATGCTTGTCGAGCATCAGAACTGCGAAAATTTTGAGTTTCTCAAGCGTTTCTTACCTCCAAACTGCCATATCTCGCGAACGGATTGACCAATCCGCAAAATTTCTGTTGCATCTGAAAGTAGAAACTCGCCCGATTACAACGGTATGCGTACTTTTCCCCTAGGCCGTTCTAGTTATTCGTTTCGAGCATCAGAACTGCGAAAATGTTGAGTTTCTCAAGCGTTTCTTACCTCCAAACTGCCATATCTCGCGAACGGATTGACCAGTCCGCAAAATTTCTGTTGCATCTGAAAGTAGAAACTCGCCCGATTACAACGGTATGCGTACTTTTCCCCTAGGCCGTTCTGGTTATTCGTTTCGAGCATCAGAACTGTGAAAATTTTGAGTTTCTCAACCGTATCTTACCTCCAAACTGCGATATCTCGCGAACGGATTGACCAATCCGCAAAATTTCTGTTGCATCTGAAAGTAGAAAGTCGCCCGATTACAACGGTATGCGTACTTTTCCCCTAGGCCGTTCTAGTTATTCATTTCGAGCATCAGAACTGCGAAAATGTTGAGTTTCTCAAGCGTGTCTTACATACAAACTGCCATATCTCGCGAACGGATTGACCAATCCGCAAAATTTCTGTTGCATCTGAAAGTAGAAACTCGCCCGATTACAACGGTATGCGTACTTTTCCCCTAGGCCGTTCTAGTTATTCGTTTCGAGCATCAGAACTGCGAAAATGTTGAGTTTCTCAAGCGTTTCTTACATACAAACTGCCATATCTCGCGAACGGATTGACCAGTCCGAAAAATTTCTGTTGCATCTGAAAGTAGAAACTCGCCCGATTACAACGGTATGCGTACTTTTCCCCTAGACCGTTCTAGTTATGCTTGTCGAGCATCAGAACTGCGAAAATTTTGAGTTTCTCAAGCGTTTCTTACCTCCAAACTGCCATATCTCGCGAACGGATTGACCAATCCGCAAAATTTCTGTTGCATCTGAAAGTAGAAACTCGCCCGATTACAACGGTATGCGTACTTTTCCCCTAGGCCGTTCTAGTTATTCATTTCGAGCATCAGAACTGCGAAAATGTTGAGTTTCTCAAGCGTGTCTTACATACAAACTGCCATATCTCGCGAACGGATTGACCAATCCGCAAAATTTCTGTTGCATCTGAAAGTAGAAACTCGCCCGATTACAACGGTATGCGTACTTTTCCCCTAGGCCGTTCTAGTTATTCGTTTCGAGCATCAGAACTGCGAAAATGTTGAGTTTCTCAAGCGTTTCTTACCTACAAACTGCCATATCTCGCGAACGGATTGACCAATCCGCAAAATTTCTGTTGCATCTGAAAGTAGAAACTCGCCCGATTACAACGGTATGCGTACTTTTCCCCTAGGCCGTTCTAGTTATTCGTTTCGAGCATCAGAACTGCGAAAATGTTGAGTTTCTCAAGCGTTTCTTACATACAAACTGCCATATCTCGCGAACGGATTGACCAGTCCGAAAAATTTCTGTTGCATCTGAAAGTAGAAACTCGCCCGATTACAACGGTATGCGTACTTTTCCCCTAGACCGTTCTAGTTATGCTTGTCGAGCATCAGAACTGCGAAAATTTTGAGTTTCTCAAGCGTTTCTTACCTCCAAACTGCCATATCTCGCGAACGGATTGACCAATCCGCAAAATTTCTGTTGCATCTGAAAGTAGAAACTCGCCCGATTACAACGGTATGCGTACTTTTCCCCTAGGCCGTTCTAGTTATTCATTTCGAGCATCAGAACTGCGAAAATGTTGAGTTTCTCAAGCGTGTCTTACATACAAACTGCCATATCTCGCGAACGGATTGACCAATCCGCAAAATTTCTGTTGCATCTGAAAGTAGAAACTCGCCCGATTACAACGGTATGCGTACTTTTCCCCTAGGCCGTTCTAGTTATTCGTTTCGAGCATCAGAACTGCGAAAATGTTGAGTTTCTCAAGCGTTTCTTACCTACAAACTGCCATATCTCGCGAACGGATTGACCAATCCGCAAAATTTCTGTTGCATCTGAACGTAGAAACTCGCCCGATTACAACGGTATGCGTACTTTTCCCCTAGTCCGTTCCAGTTATTCGTTTTGAGCATAAGAACTGCCAAAATTTTGAGTTTCTCAAGCGTTTCTTACCTCCAAACTGCCATATCTCGCGAACGGATTGACCAATCCGCAAAATTTCTGTTGCATCTGAAAGTAGAAACTCGCCCGATTACAACGGTATGCGTACTTTTCCCCTAGGCCGTTCTAGTTATTCGTTTCGAGCATCAGAACTGCGAAAATGTTGAGTTTCTCAAGCGTTTCTTACCTACAAACTGCCATATCTCGCGAACGGATTGACTAATCCGCAAAATTTCTTTTGCATCTGAAAGTAGAAACTCACCCGATTACAACGGTATGCGTACTTTTCCCCTAGGCCGTTCTAGTTATTCGTTTCGAGCATCAGAACTGCGAAAATTTTGAGTTTCTCAAGCGTTTCTTACCTCCAAACTGCCATATCTCGCGAACGGATTGACCAGTCCGCAAAATTTCTGTTGCATCTGAAAGTAGAAACTCGCCCGATTACAACGGTATGCGTACTTTTCCCCTAGTCCGTTCTAGTTATTCGTTTCGAGCATCAGAACTGCGAAAATTTTGAGTTTCTCAAGCGTTTCTTACCTCCAAACTGCCATATCTCGCGAACGGATTGACCAATCCGCAAAATTTCGGTTGCATCTGAAAGTACAAACTCGCCCGATTACAACGGTGTGCGTACTTTTCCCCTAGGCCGTTCTAGTTATTCGTTTCGAGCATCAGAACTGCGAAAATGTTGAGTTTCTCAAGCGTGTCTTACCTACAAACTGCCATATCTCGTGAACGGATTGACCAATCCGCAAAATTTCTGTTGCATCTGAAAGTAGAAACTCGCCCGATTACAACGGTATGCGTACTTTTCCCCTAGGCCGTTCTGGTTATTCGTTTCGAGCATCAGAACTGTGAAAATTTTGAGTTTCTCAACCGTATCTTACCTCCAAACTGCGATATCTCGCGAACGGATTGACCAATCCGCAAAATTTCTGTTGCATCTGAAAGTAGAAAGTCGCCCGATTACAACGGTATGCGTACTTTTCCCCTAGGCCGTTCTAGTTATTCATTTCGAGCATCAGAACTGCGAAAATGTTGAGTTTCTCAAGCGTGTCTTACCTACAAACTGCCATATCTCGCGAACGGATCGACCAATCCGCAAAATTTCTGTTGCATCTGAAAGTAGAAACTCGCCCGATTACAACGGTATGCGTACTTTTCCCCTAGGCCGTTCTAGTTATTCGTTTCGAGCATCAGAACTGCGAAAATGTTGAGTTTCTCAAGCGTTTCTTACCTACAAACTGCCATATCTCGCGAACGGATTGACCAATCCGAAAAATTTCTGTTGCATCTGAAAGTAGAAACTCGCCCGATTACAACGGTATGCGTACTTTTCCCCTAGACCGTTCTAGTTATGCTTGTCGAGCATCAGAACTGCGAAAATTTTGAGTTTCTCAAGCGTTTCTTACCTCCAAACTGCCATATCTCGCGAACGGATTGACCAATCCGCAAAATTTCTGTTGCATCTGAAAGTAGAAACTCGCCCGATTACAACGGTATGCGTACTTTTCCCCTAGGCCGTTCTAGTTATTCGTTTCGAGCATCAGAACTGCGAAAATGTTGAGTTTCTCAAGCGTTTCTTACCTCCAAACTGCCATATCTCGCGAACGGATTGACCAGTCCGCAAAATTTCTGTTGCATCTGAAAGTAGAAACTCGCCCGATTACAACGGTATGCGTACTTTTCCCCTAGGCCGTTCTGGTTATTCGTTTCGAGCATCAGAACTGTGAAAATTTTGAGTTTCTCAACCGTATCTTACCTCCAAACTGCGATATCTCGCGAACGGATTGACCAATCCGCAAAATTTCTGTTGCATCTGAAAGTAGAAAGTCGCCCGATTACAACGGTATGCGTACTTTTCCCCTAGGCCGTTCTAGTTATTCATTTCGAGCATCAGAACTGCGAAAATGTTGAGTTTCTCAAGCGTGTCTTACATACAAACTGCCATATCTCGCGAACGGATTGACCAATCCGCAAAATTTCTGTTGCATCTGAAAGTAGAAACTCGCCCGATTACAACGGTATGCGTACTTTTCCCCTAGGCCGTTCTAGTTATTCGTTTCGAGCATCAGAACTGCGAAAATGTTGAGTTTCTCAAGCGTTTCTTACCTACAAACTGCCATATCTCGCGAACGGATTGACCAATCCGCAAAATTTCTGTTGCATCTGAACGTAGAAACTCGCCCGATTACAACGGTATGCGTACTTTTCCCCTAGTCCGTTCTAGTTATTCGTTTTGAGCATAAGAACTGCGAAAATTTTGAGTTTCTCAAGCGTTTCTTACCTCCAAACTGCCATATCTCGCGAACGGATTGACCAATCCGCAAAATTTCTGTTGCATCTGAAAGTAGAAACTCGCCCGATTACAACGGTATGCGTACTTTTCCCCTAGGCCGTTCTAGTTATTCATTTCGAGCATCAGAACTGCGAAAATGTTGAGTTTCTCAAGCGTGTCTTACATACAAACTGCCATATCTCGCGAACGGATTGACCAATCCGCAAAATTTCTGTTGCATCTGAAAGTAGAAACTCGCCCGATTACAACGGTATGCGTACTTTTCCCCTAGGCCGTTCTAGTTATTCGTTTCGAGCATCAGAACTGCGAAAATGTTGAGTTTCTCAAGCGTTTCTTACCTACAAACTGCCATATCTCGCGAACGGATTGACCAATCCGCAAAATTTCTGTTGCATCTGAACGTAGAAACTCGCCCGATTACAACGGTATGCGTACTTTTCCCCTAGTCCGTTCCAGTTATTCGTTTTGAGCATAAGAACTGCCAAAATTTTGAGTTTCTCAAGCGTTTCTTACCTCCAAACTGCCATATCTCGCGAACGGATTGACCAATCCGCAAAATTTCTGTTGCATCTGAAAGTAGAAACTCGCCCGATTACAACGGTATGCGTACTTTTCCCCTAGGCCGTTCTAGTTATTCGTTTCGAGCATCAGAACTGCGAAAATGTTGAGTTTCTCAAGCGTTTCTTACCTACAAACTGCCATATCTCGCGAACGGATTGACTAATCCGCAAAATTTCTTTTGCATCTGAAAGTAGAAACTCACCCGATTACAACGGTATGCGTACTTTTCCCCTAGGCCGTTCTAGTTATTCGTTTCGAGCATCAGAACTGCGAAAATTTTGAGTTTCTCAAGCGTTTCTTACCTCCAAACTGCCATATCTCGCGAACGGATTGACCAGTCCGCAAAATTTCTGTTGCATCTGAAAGTAGAAACTCGCCCGATTACAACGGTATGCGTACTTTTCCCCTAGTCCGTTCTAGTTATTCGTTTCGAGCATCAGAACTGCGAAAATTTTGAGTTTCTCAAGCGTTTCTTACCTCCAAACTGCCATATCTCGCGAACGGATTGACCAATCCGCAAAATTTCGGTTGCATCTGAAAGTACAAACTCGCCCGATTACAACGGTGTGCGTACTTTTCCCCTAGGCCGTTCTAGTTATTCGTTTCGAGCATCAGAACTGCGAAAATGTTGAGTTTCTCAAGCGTGTCTTACCTACAAACTGCCATATCTCGTGAACGGATTGACCAATCCGCAAAATTTCTGTTGCATCTGAAAGTAGAAACTCGCCCGATTACAACGGTATGCGTACTTTTCCCCTAGGCCGTTCTGGTTATTCGTTTCGAGCATCAGAACTGTGAAAATTTTGAGTTTCTCAACCGTATCTTACCTCCAAACTGCGATATCTCGCGAACGGATTGACCAATCCGCAAAATTTCTGTTGCATCTGAAAGTAGAAAGTCGCCCGATTACAACGGTATGCGTACTTTTCCCCTAGGCCGTTCTAGTTATTCATTTCGAGCATCAGAACTGCGAAAATGTTGAGTTTCTCAAGCGTGTCTTACCTACAAACTGCCATATCTCGCGAACGGATTGACCAATCCGCAAAATTTCTGTTGCATCTGAAAGTAGAAACTCGCCCGATTACAACGGTATGCGTACTTTTCCCCTAGGCCGTTCTAGTTATTCGTTTCGAGCATCAGAACTGCGAAAATGTTGAGTTTCTCAAGCGTTTCTTACCTACAAACTGCCATATCTCGCGAACGGATTGACCAATCCGAAAAATTTCTGTTGCATCTGAAAGTAGAAACTCGCCCGATTACAACGGTATGCGTACTTTTCCCCTAGACCGTTCTAGTTATGCTTGTCGAGCATCAGAACTGCGAAAATTTTGAGTTTCTCAAGCGTTTCTTACCTCCAAACTGCCATATCTCGCGAACGGATTGACCAATCCGCAAAATTTCTGTTGCATCTGAAAGTAGAAACTCGCCCGATTACAACGGTATGCGTACTTTTCCCCTAGGCCGTTCTAGTTATTCGTTTCGAGCATCAGAACTGCGAAAATGTTGAGTTTCTCAAGCGTTTCTTACCTCCAAACTGCCATATCTCGCGAACGGATTGACCAGTCCGCAAAATTTCTGTTGCATCTGAAAGTAGAAACTCGCCCGATTACAACGGTATGCGTACTTTTCCCCTAGGCCGTTCTGGTTATTCGTTTCGAGCATCAGAACTGTGAAAATTTTGAGTTTCTCAACCGTATCTTACCTCCAAACTGCGATATCTCGCGAACGGATTGACCAATCCGCAAAATTTCTGTTGCATCTGAAAGTAGAAAGTCGCCCGATTACAACGGTATGCGTACTTTTCCCCTAGGCCGTTCTAGTTATTCATTTCGAGCATCAGAACTGCGAAAATGTTGAGTTTCTCAAGCGTGTCTTACATACAAACTGCCATATCTCGCGAACGGATTGACCAATCCGCAAAATTTCTGTTGCATCTGAAAGTAGAAACTCGCCCGATTACAACGGTATGCGTACTTTTCCCCTAGGCCGTTCTAGTTATTCGTTTCGAGCATCAGAACTGCGAAAATGTTGAGTTTCTCAAGCGTTTCTTACCTACAAACTGCCATATCTCGCGAACGGATTGACCAATCCGCAAAATTTCTGTTGCATCTGAACGTAGAAACTCGCCCGATTACAACGGTATGCGTACTTTTCCCCTAGTCCGTTCTAGTTATTCGTTTTGAGCATAAGAACTGCGAAAATTTTGAGTTTCTCAAGCGTTTCTTACCTCCAAACTGCCATATCTCGCGAACGGATTGACCAATCCGCAAAATTTCTGTTGCATCTGAAAGTAGAAACTCGCCCGATTACAACGGTATGCGTACTTTTCCCCTAGGCCGTTCTGGTTATTCGTTTCGAGCATCAGAACTGCGAAAATGTTGAGTTTCTCAAGCGTTTCTTACCTCCAAACTGCCATATCTCGCGAACGGATTGACCAATCCGCAAAATTTCTGTTGCATCTGAAAGTAGAAACTCGCCCGATTACAACGGTATGCGTACTTTTCCCCTAGGCCGTTCTGGTTATTCGTTTCGAGCATCAGAACTGTGAAAATTTTGAGTTTCTCAACCGTATCTTACCTCCAAACTGCGATATCTCGCGAACGGATTGACCAATCCGCAAAATTTCTGTTGCATCTGAAAGTAGAAAGTCGCCCGATTACAACGGTATGCGTACTTTTCCCCTAGGCCGTTCTAGTTATTCATTTCGAGCATCAGAACTGCGAAAATGTTGAGTTTCTCAAGCGTGTCTTACATACAAACTGCCATATCTCGCGAACGGATTGACCAATCCGCAAAATTTCTGTTGCATCTGAAAGTAGAAACTCGCCCGATTACAACGGTATGCGTACTTTTCCCCTAGGCCGTTCTAGTTATTCGTTTCGAGCATCAGAACTGCGAAAATGTTGAGTTTCTCAAGCGTTTCTTACCTACAAACTGCCATATCTCGCGAACGGATTGACTAATCCGCAAAATTTCTTTTGCATCTGAAAGTAGAAACTCACCCGATTACAACGGTATGCGTACTTTTCCCCTAGGCCGTTCTAGTTATTCGTTTCGAGCATCAGAACTGCGAAAATGTTGAGTTTCTCAAGCGTGTCTTACCTACAAACTGCCATATCTCGTGAACGGATTGACCAATCCGCAAAATTTCTGTTGCATCTGAAAGTAGAAACTCGCCCGATTACAACGGTATGCGTACTTTTCCCCTAGGCCGTTCTAGTTATACATTTCGAGCATCAGAACTGCGAAAATTTTGAGTTTCCCAAGCGTTTCTTACCTCCAAACTGCCATATCTCGCGAACGGATTGACCAATCCGCAAAATTTCTGTTGCATCTGAAAGTAGAAACTCGCCCGATTACAACGGTATGCGTACTTTTCCCCTAGTCCGTTGTAGTTATTCGTTTCGAGCATCAGAACTGCGAAAATTTTGAGTTTCTCAAGCGTTTCTTACCTCCAAACTGCCATATCTCGCGAACGGATTGACTAATCCGCAAAATTTCTGTTGCATCTGAAAGTAGAAACTCACCCGATTACAACGGTATGCGTACTTTTCCCCTAGGCCGTTCTAGTTATTCGTTTCGAGCATCAGAACTGCGAAAATTTTGAGTTTCTCAAGCGTTTCTTACCTCCAAACTGCCATATCTCGTGAACGGATTGACCAATCCGCAAAATTTCTGTTGCATCTGAAAGTAGAAACTCGCCCGATTACAACGGTATGCGTACTTTTCCCCTAGGCCGTTCTGGTTATTGGTTTCGAGCATCAGAACTGTGAAAATTTTGAGTTTCTCAAGCGTTTCTTACCTACAAACTGCCATATCTCGCGAACGGATTGACCAATCCGCAAAATTTCTGTTGCATCTGAAAGTAGAAACTCGCCCGATTACAACGGTATGCGTACTTTTCCCCTAGGCCGTTCTAGTTATTCGTTTCGAGCATCAGAACTGCGAAAATGTTGAGTTTCTCAAGCGTTTCTTACCTACAAACTGCCATATCTCGCGAACGGAATGACCAATCCGCAAAATTTCTGTTGCATCTGAAAGTAGAAACTCGCCCGATTACAACGGTATGCGTACTTTTCCCCTAGACCGTTCTAGTTATGCTTGTCGAGCATCAGAACTGCGAAAATTTTGAGTTTCTCAAGCGTTTCTTACCTCCAAACTGCCATATCTCGCGAACGGATTGACCAATCCGCAAAATTTCTGTTGCATCTGAAAGTAGAAACTCGTCCGATTACAACGGTATGCGTACTTTTCCCCTAGTCCGTTCTAGTTATACATTTCGAGCATCAGAACTGCGAAAATTTTGAGTTTCCCAAGCGTTTCTTACCTCCAAACTGCCATATCTCGCGAACGGATTGACCAATCCGCAAAATTTCTGTTGCATCTGAAAGTAGAAACTCGCCCGATTACAACGGTATGCGTACTTTTCCCCTAGTCCGTTTTAGTTATTCGTTTCGAGCATCAGAACTGCGAAAATTTTGAGTTTCTCAAGCGTTTCTTACCTCCAAACTGCCATATCTCGCGAACGGATTGACTAATCCGCAAAATTTCTGTTGCATCTGAAAGTAGAAACTCACCCGATTACAACGGTATGCGTACTTTTCCCCTAGGCCGTTCTAGTTATTCGTTTCGAGCATCAGAACTGCGAAAATTTTGAGTTTCCCAAGCGTTTCTTACCTCCAAACTGCCATATCTCGCGAACGGATTGACCAGTCCGCAAAATTTCTGTTGCATGTGAAAGTAGAAACTCGCCCGATTACAACGGTATGCGTACTTTTCCCCTAGTCCGTTCCAGTTATTCGTTTTGAGCATAAGAACTGCGAAAATTTTGAGTTTCTCAAGCGTTTCTTACCTCCAAACTGCCATATCTCGCGAACGGATTGACCAATCCGCAAAATTTCTGTTGCATCTGAAAGCAGAAACTCGCCCGATTACAACGGTATGCGTACTTTTCCCCTAGGCCGTTCTAGTTATTCGTTTCGAGCATCAGAACTGCGAAAATGTTGAGTTTCTCAAGCGTTTCTTACCTACAAACTGCCATATCTCGCGAACGGATTGACTAATCCGCAAAATTTCTTTTGCATCTGAAAGTAGAAACTCACCCGATTACAACGGTATGCGTACTTTTCCCCTAGGCCGTTCTAGTTATTCGTTTCGAGCATCAGAACTGCGAAAATGTTGAGTTTCTCAAGCGTGTCTTACCTACAAACTGCCATATCTCGTGAACGGATTTACCAATCCGCAAAATTTCTGTTGCATCTGAAAGTAGAAACTCGCCCGATTACAACGGTATGCGTACTTTTCCCCTAGGCCGTTCTAGTTATACATTTCGAGCATCAGAACTGCGAAAATTTTGAGTTTCCCAAGCGTTTCTTACCTCCAAACTGCCATATCTCGCGAACGGATTGACCAATCCGCAAAATTTCTGTTGCATCTGAAAGTAGAAACTCGCCCGATTACAACGGTATGCGTACTTTTCCCCTAGTCCGTTGTAGTTATTCGTTTCGAGCATCAGAACTGCGAAAATTTTGAGTTTCTCAACCGTTTCTTACCTCCAAACTGCCATATCTCGCGAACGGATTGACCAATCCGCAAAATTTCTGTTGCATCTGAAAGTAGAAAGTCGCCCGATTACAACGGTATGCGTACTTTTCCCCTAGTCCGTTCTAGTTATTCACTTCGAGCATCAGAACTGCGAAAATTTTGAGTTTCTCAAGCGTTTCTTACCTCCAAACTGCCATATCTCGCGAACGGATTGACCAATCCGCAAAATTTCTGTTGCATCTAAAAGTACAAACTCGCCCGATTATAACGGTATGCGTACTTTTCCCCTAGGCCGTTCTGGTTATTCGTTTCGAGCATCAGAACTGTGAAAATTTTGAGTTTCTCAACCGTTTCTTACCTCCAAACTGCCATATCTCGCGAACTGATTGACCAATCCGCAAAATTTCTGTTGCATCTGAAAGTAGAAAGCCGCCCAATTACAACGGTATGCGTACTTTTCCCCTAGGCCGTTCTAGTTATTCGTTTCGAGCATCCGAAATGCGAAAATGTTGAGTTTCTCAAGCGTTTCTTACCTACAAACTGCCATATCTCGCGAACGGATTGACCAATCCGCAAAATTTCTGTTGCATCTGAAAGTAGAAACTCGCCCGATTACAACGGTATGCGTACTTTTCCCCTAGACCGTTCTAGTTATGCTTGTCGAGCATCAGAACTGCGAAAATTTTGAGTTTCTCAAGCGTTGCTTACCTCCAAACTGCCATATCTCGCGAACGGATTGACCAATCCGCAAAATTTCTGTTGCATCTGAAAGTACAAACTCGCCCGATTACAACGGTATGCGTACTTTTCCCCTAGGCCGTTCTGGTTACTCGTTTCGAGCATCAGAACTGTGATAATTTTGAGTTTCTCAACCGTTTCTTACCTCCAAACTGCCATATCTCGCGAACGGATTGACCAATCCGCAAAATTTCTGTTGCATCTGAAAGTAGAAAGTCGCCCGATTACAACGGTATGCGTACTTTTCCCCTAGTCCGTTCTAGTTATTCATTTCGAGCATCAGAACTGCGAAAATTTTGAGTTTCTCAAGCGTTTCTTACCTCCAAACTGCCATATCTCGCGAACGGATTGACCAATCCGCAAAATTTCTGTTGCATCTAAAAGTAGAAACTCGCCCGATTATAACGGTATGCGTACTTTTCCCCTAGGCCGTTCTGGTTATTCGTTTCGAGCATCAGAACTGTGAAAATTTTGAGTTTCTCAACCGTTTCTTACCTCCAAACTGCCATATCTCGCGAACTGATTGACCAATCCGCAAAATTTCTGTTGCGTCTGAAAGTAGAAAGTCGCCCAATTACAACGGTATGCGTACTTTTCCCCTAGGCCGTTCTAGTTATTCGTTTCGAGCATCAGAACTGCGAAAATTTTGAGTTTCTCAAGCGTTTCTTACATCCAAACTGCCATATCTCGTGAACGGATTGACCAATCCGCAAAATTTCTGTTGCATCTGAAAGTAGAAACTCGCCCGATTACAACGGTATGCGTACTTTTCCCCTAGGCCGTTCTGGTTATTCGTTTCGAGCATCAGAACTGTGAAAATTTTGAGTTTCTCAACCGTTTCTTACCTCCAAACTGCCATATCTCGCGAACTGATTGACCAATCCGCAAAATTTCTGTTGCATCTGAAAGTAGAAACTCGCCCGATTACAACGGTATGCGTACTTTTCCCCTAGACCGTTCTAGTTATGCTTGTCGAGCATCAGAACTGCGAAAATTTTGAGTTTCTCAAGCGTTGCTTACCTCCAAACTGCCATATCTCGCGAACGGATTGACCAATCCGCAAAATTTCTGTTGCATCTGAAAGTACAAACTCGCCCGATTACAACGGTATGCGTACTTTTCCCCTAGGCCGTTCTGGTTACTCGTTTCGAGCATCAGAACTGTGATAATTTTGAGTTTCTCAACCGTTTCTTACCTCCAAACTGCCATATCTCGCGAACGGATTGACCAATCCGCAAAATTTCTGTTGCATCTGAAAGTAGAAAGTCGCCCGATTACAACGGTATGCGTACTTTTCCCCTAGTCCGTTCTAGTTATTCATTTCGAGCATCAGAACTGCGAAAATTTTGAGTTTCTCAAGCGTTTCTTACCTCCAAACTGCCATATCTCGCGAACGGATTGACCAATCCGCAAAATTTCTGTTGCATCTAAAAGTACAAACTCGCCCGATTATAACGGTATGCGTACTTTTCCCCTAGGCCGTTCTGGTTATTCGTTTCGAGCATCAGAACTGTGAAAATTTTGAGTTTCTCAACCGTTTCTTACCTCCAAACTGCCATATCTCGCGAACTGATTGACCAATCCGCAAAATTTCTGTTGCATCTGAAAGTAGAAAGTCGCCCGATTACAACGGTATGCGTACTTTTCCCCTAGTCCGTTCTAGTTATTCATTTCGAGCATCAGAACTACGAAAATTTTGAGTTTCTCAAGCGTTTCTTACCTCCAAACTGCCATATCTCGCGAACGGATTGACCAATCCGCAAAATTTCTGTTGCATCTAAAAGTAGAAACTCGCCCGATTATAACGGTATGCGTACTTTTCCCCTAGGCCGTTCTGGTTATTCGTTTCGAGCATCAGAACTGTGAAAATTTTGAGTTTCTCAACCGTTTCTTACCTCCAAACTGCCATATCTCGCGAACTGATTGACCAATCCGCAAAATTTCTGTTGCGTCTGAAAGTAGAAAGTCGCCCAATTACAACGGTATGCGTACTTTTCCCCTAGGCCGTTCTAGTTATTCGTTTCGAGCATCCGAAATGGGAAAATGTTGAGTTTCTCAAGCGTTTCTTACCTACAAACTGCCATATCTCGCGAACGGATTGACCAATCCGCAAAATTTCTGTTGCATCTGAAAGTAGAAACTCGCCCGATTACAACGGTATGCGTACTTTTCCCCTAGACCGTTCTAGTTATGCTTGTCGAGCATCAGAACTGCGAAAATTTTGAGTTTCTCAAGCGTTTCTTACCTCCAAACTGCCATATCTCGCGAACGGATTGACCAATCCGCAAAATTTCGGTTGCATCTGAAAGTACAAACTCGCCCGATTACAACGGTGTGCGTACTTTTCCCCTAGGCCGTTCTAGTTATTCGTTTCGAGCATCAGAACTGCGAAAATGTTGAGTTTCTCAAGCGTGTCTTACCTACAAACTGCCATATCTCGTGAACGGATTGACCAATCCGCAAAATTTCTGTTGCATCTGAAAGTAGAAACTCGCCCGATTACAACGGTATGCGTACTTTTCCCCTAGGCCGTTCTGGTTATTCGTTTCGAGCATCAGAACTGTGAAAATTTTGAGTTTCTCAACCGTTTCTTACCTCCAAACTGCGATATCTCGCGAACGGATTGACCAATCCGCAAAATTTCTGTTGCATCTGAAAGTAGAAACTCGCCCGATTACAACGGTATGCGTGCTTTTCCCCTAGGCCGTTCTGGTTATTCGTTTCGAGCATCAGAACTGTGAAAATTTTGAGTTTCTCAACCGTTTCTTACCTCCAAACTGCGATATCTCGCGAACGGATTGACCAATCCGCAAAATTTCTGTTGCATCTGAAAGTAGAAAGTCGCCCGATTACAACGGTATGCGTACTTTTCCCCTAGGCCGTTCTAGTTATTCATTTCGAGCATCAGAACTGCGAAAATGTTGAGTTTCTCAAGCGTGTCTTACCTCCAAACTGCCATATCTCGCGAACGGATTGACCAATCCGCAAAATTTCTGTTGCATCTGAAAGTAGAAACTCGCCCGATTACAACGGTATGCGTGCTTTTCCCCTAGGCCGTTCTTGTTATTCGTTTCGAGCATCAGAACTGTGAAAATTTTGAGTTTCTCAACCGTTTCTTACCTCCAAACTGCCATATCTCGCGAGAGGATTGACCAATCCGCAAAATTTCTGTTGCATCTGAAAGTAGAAAGTCGCCCGATTACAACGGTATGCGTACTTTTCCCCTAGGCCGTTCTAGTTATTCGTTTCGAGCATCAGAACTGCGAAAATTTTGAGTTTCTCAAGCGTTTCTGACCTCCAAACTGCCATATCTCGCGAACGGATTGACCAATCCGCAAAATTTCTGTTGCATCTGAACGTAGAAACTCGCCCGATTACAACGGTATGCGTACTTTTCCCCTAGTCCGTTCTAGTTATTCGTTTTGAGCATCAGAACTGCGAAAATTTTGAGTTTCTCAAGCGTTTCTTACCTCCAAACTGCCATATCTCGCGAACGGATTGACCAATCCGCAAAATTTCTGTTGCATCTGAAAGTAGAAACTCGCCCGATTACAACGGTATGCGTACTTTTCCCCTAGGCCATTCTAGTTATTCGTTTCGAGCATCAGAACTGCGAAAATGTTGAGTTTCTCAAGCGTTTCTTTCCTACAAACTGCCATATCTCGCGAACGGATTGACCAATCCGCAAAATTTCTGTTGCATCTGAAAGTAGAAACTCGCCCGATTACAACGGTATGCGTACTTTTCCCCTAGTCCGTTCTAGTTATACGTTTCGAGCATCAGAAATGCGAAAATAGTGAGTTTCTCAAGCGTTTTTTACTTGCAAACTGCCATATCTCGCGAACGGATTGACCAATCCGCAAAATTTCTGATGCATCTGAAAGTAGAAACTCGCCCGATTACAACGGTATGCGTACTTTTCCCCTAGGCCGCTCTAGTTATTCGTTTCGAGCATCAGAACTGCGAAAATTTTGTGTTTCTCAAGTGTTTCATACTTCCAAACTGCCATATCTCGCGAACGGATTGACCAATCCGCAAAATTTCTATTGCATCTGAAAGTAGAAACTCGCCCGATTACAACGGTATGCGTACTTTTCCCCTAGACCGTTCTAGTTATGCTTGTCGAGCATCAGAACTGCGACAATTTTGAATTTCTCAAGCGTTTCTTACCTCCAAACTGCCATATCTCGCGAACGGATTGACCAATCCGCAAAATTTCTGTTGCATCTGAAAGTAGAAACTCGCCCGATTACAACGGTATGCGTACTTTTCCCCTTGTCCGTTCTAGTTATACGTTTCGAGCATCAGAACTGCGAAAATTTTGAGTTTCCCAAGCGTTTCTTACCTACAAACTGCCATATCTCGCGAACGGATTGACCAATCCGCAAAACTTCTGTTGCATCTGAAAGTAGAAACTCGCCCGATTACAACGGTATGCGTACTTTTCCCCTAGTCCGTTCTAGTTATACGTTTCGAGCATCAGAACTGCGAAAATTTTGAGTTTCTCAAGCGTTTTTTACTTGCAAACTGCCATATCTCGCGAACGGATTGACCAATCCGCAAAATTTCTGATGCATCTGAAAGTAGAAACTCGCCCGATTACAACGGTATGCGTACTTTTCCCCTAGGCCGCTCTAGTTATTCGTTTCGAGCATCAGAACTGCGAAAATTTTGTGTTTCTCAAGTGTTTCATACTTCCAAACTGCCATATCTCGCGAACGGATTGACCAATCCGCAAAATTTCTATTGCATCTGAAAGTAGAAACTCGCCCGATTACAACGGTATGCGTACTTTTCCCCTAGACCGTTCTAGTTATGCTTGTCGAGCATCAGAACTGCGACAATTTTGAGTTTCTCAAGCGTTTCTTACCTCCAAACTGCCATATCTCGCGAACGGATTGACTAATCCGCAAAATTTCTGTTGCATCTGAAAGTAGAAACTCACCCGATTACAACGGTATGCGTACTTTTTCCCTAGGCCGTTCTAGTTATTCGTTTCGAGCATCAGAACTGCGAAAATTTTGAGTTTCTCAAGCGTTTCTTACCTCCAAACTGCCATATCTCGCGAACGGATTGACCAATCCGCAAAATTTCTGTTGCATCTGAAAGTAGAAACTCGCCCGATTACAACGGTATGCGTGCTTTTCCCCTAGGCCGTTCTGGTTATTCGTTTCGAGCATCAGAACTGTGAAAATTTTGAGTTTCTCAACCGTTTCTTACCTCCAAACTGCCATATCTCGCGAACGGATTGACCAATCCGCAAAATTTCTGTTGCATCTGAAAGTAGAAAGTCGCCCGATTACAACGGTATGCGTACTTTTCCCCTAGGCCGTTCTAGTTATTCGTTTCGAGCATCAGAACTGCGAAAATTTTGAGTTTCTCAAGCGTTTCTTACCTCCAAACTGCCATATCTCGCGAACGGATTGACCAATCCGCAAAATTTCTGTTGCATCTGAAAGTAGAAACTCGCCCGATTACAACGGTATGCGTACTTTTCCCCTAGTCCGTTCTAGTTATACGTTTCGACATCAGAACTGCGAAAATTTTGAGTTTCCCAAGCGTTTCTTACCTCCAAACTGCCATATCTCGCGAACGGATTGACCAATCCGCAAAATTTCTGTTGCATCTGAAAGTAGAAACTCACCCGATTACAACGGTATGCGTACTTTTCCCCTAGGCCGTTCTAGTTATTCGTTTCGAGCATCAGAACTGCGAAAATGTTGAGTTTCTCAAGTGTTTCTTACCTACAAACTGCCATATCTCGCGAACGGATTGACCAATCCGCAAAATTTCTGTTGCATCTGAAAGTAGAAACTCGCCCGATTACAACGGTATGCGTACTTTTCCCCTAGTCCGTTCTAGTTATACGTTTCGAGCATCAGAACTGCGAAAATTTTGAGTTTCTCAAGCGTTTTTTACTTGCAAACTGCCATATCTCGCGAACGGATTGACCAATCCGCAAAATTTCTGATGCATCTGAAAGTAGAAACTCGCCCGATTACAACGGTATGCGTACTTTTCCCCTAGGCCGCTCTAGTTATTCGTTTCGAGCATCAGAACTGCGAAAATTTTGTGTTTCTCAAGTGTTTCATACTTCCAAACTGCCATATCTCGCGAACGGATTGACCAATCCGCAAAATTTCTATTGCATCTGAAAGTAGAAACTCGCCCGATTACAACGGTATGCGTACTTTTCCCCTAGACCGTTCTAGTTATGCTTGTCGAGCATCAGAACTGCGACAATTTTGAGTTTCTCAAGCGTTTCTTACCTCCAAACTGCCATATCTCGCGAACGGATTGACCAATCCGCAAAATTTCTGTTGCATCTGAAAGTAGAAACTCGCCCGATTACAACGGTATGCGTACTTTTCCCCTAGTCCGTTCTAGTTATACGTTTCGAGCATCAGAACTGCGAAAATTTTGAGTTTCCCAAGCGTTTCTTACCTCCAAACTGCCATATCTCGCGAACGGATTGACCAATCCGCAAAATTTCTGTTGCATCTGAAAGTAGAAACTCACCCGATTACAACGGTATGCGTACTTTTCCCCTAGGCCGTTCTAGTTATTCGTTTCGAGCATCAGAACTGCGAAAATGTTGAGTTTCTCAAGCGTTTCTTACCTACAAACTGCCATATCTCGCGAACGGATTGACCAATCCGCAAAATTTCTGTTGCATCTGAAAGTAGAAACTCGCCCGATTACAACGGTATGCGTACTTTTCCCCTAGTCCGTTCTAGTTATACGTTTCGAGCATCAGAACTGCGAAAATTTTGAGTTTCTCAAGCGTTTTTTACTTGCAAACTGCCATATCTCGCGAACGGATTGACCAATCCGCAAAATTTCTGATGCATCTGAAAGTAGAAACTCGCCCGATTACAACGGTATGCGTACTTTTCCCCTAGACCGTTCTAGTTATGCTTGTCGAGCATCAGAACTGCGACAATTTTGAGTTTCTCAAGCGTTTCTTACCTCCAAACTGCCATATCTCGCGAACGGATTGACTAATCCGCAAAATTTCTGTTGCATCTGAAAGTAGAAACTCACCCGATTACAACGGTATGCGTACTTTTTCCCTAGGCCGTTCTAGTTATTCGTTTCGAGCATCAGAACTGCGAAAATTTTGAGTTTCTCAAGCGTTTCTTACCTCCAAACTGCTATATCTCGCGAACGGATTGACCAATCCGCAAAATTTCTGTTGCATCTGAAAGTAGAAACTCGCCCGATTACAACGGTATGCGTACTTTTCTCCTAGACCGTTCTAGTTATGCTTGTCGAGCATCAGAACTGCGAAAATTTTGAGTTTCTCAAGCGTTGCTTACCTCCAAACTGCCATATCTCGCGAACGGATTGACCAATCCGCAAAATTTCTGTTGCATCTGAAAGTACAAACTCGCCCGATTACAACGGTATGCGTACTTTTCCCCTAGGCCGTTCTGGTTACTCGTTTCGAGCATCAGAACTGTGATAATTTTGAGTTTCTCAACCGTTTCTTACCTCCAAACTGCCATATCTCGCGAACGGATTGACCAATCCGCAAAATTTCTGTTGCATCTGAAAGTAGAAAGTCGCCCGATTACAACGGTATGCGTACTTTTCCCCTAGTCCGTTCTAGTTATTCACTTCGAGCATCAGAACTGCGAAAATTTTGAGTTTCTCAAGCGTTTCTTACCTCCAAACTGCCATATCTCGCGAACGGATTGACCAATCCGCAAAATTTCTGTTGCATCTAAAAGTACAAACTCGCCCGATTATAACGGTATGCGTACTTTTCCCCTAGGCCGTTCTGGTTATTCGTTTCGAGCATCAGAACTGTGAAAATTTTGAGTTTCTCAACCGTTTCTTACCTCCAAACTGCCATATCTCGCGAACTGATTGACCAATCCGCAAAATTTCTGTTGCATCTGAAAGTAGAAAGCCGCCCAATTACAACGGTATGCGTACTTTTCCCCTAGGCCGTTCTAGTTATTCGTTTCGAGCATCCGAAATGCGAAAATGTTGAGTTTCTCAAGCGTTTCTTACCTACAAACTGCCATATCTCGCGAACGGATTGACCAATCCGCAAAATTTCTGTTGCATCTGAAAGTAGAAACTCGCCCGATTACAACGGTATGCGTACTTTTCCCCTAGACCGTTCTAGTTATGCTTGTCGAGCATCAGAACTGCGAAAATTTTGAGTTTCTCAAGCGTTGCTTACCTCCAAACTGCCATATCTCGCGAACGGATTGACCAATCCGCAAAATTTCTGTTGCATCTGAAAGTACAAACTCGCCCGATTACAACGGTATGCGTACTTTTCCCCTAGGCCGTTCTGGTTACTCGTTTCGAGCATCAGAACTGTGATAATTTTGAGTTTCTCAACCGTTTCTTACCTCCAAACTGCCATATCTCGCGAACGGATTGACCAATCCGCAAAATTTCTGTTGCATCTGAAAGTAGAAAGTCGCCCGATTACAACGGTATGCGTACTTTTCCCCTAGTCCGTTCTAGTTATTCATTTCGAGCATCAGAACTGCGAAAATTTTGAGTTTCTCAAGCGTTTCTTACCTCCAAACTGCCATATCTCGCGAACGGATTGACCAATCCGCAAAATTTCTGTTGCATCTAAAAGTAGAAACTCGCCCGATTATAACGGTATGCGTACTTTTCCCCTAGGCCGTTCTGGTTATTCGTTTCGAGCATCAGAACTGTGAAAATTTTGAGTTTCTCAACCGTTTCTTACCTCCAAACTGCCATATCTCGCGAACTGATTGACCAATCCGCAAAATTTCTGTTGCGTCTGAAAGTAGAAAGTCGCCCAATTACAACGGTATGCGTACTTTTCCCCTAGGCCGTTCTAGTTATTCGTTTCGAGCATCAGAACTGCGAAAATTTTGAGTTTCTCAAGCGTTTCTTACATCCAAACTGCCATATCTCGTGAACGGATTGACCAATCCGCAAAATTTCTGTTGCATCTGAAAGTAGAAACTCGCCCGATTACAACGGTATGCGTACTTTTCCCCTAGGCCGTTCTGGTTATTCGTTTCGAGCATCAGAACTGTGAAAATTTTGAGTTTCTCAACCGTTTCTTACCTCCAAACTGCCATATCTCGCGAACTGATTGACCAATCCGCAAAATTTCTGTTGCATCTGAAAGTAGAAACTCGCCCGATTACAACGGTATGCGTACTTTTCCCCTAGACCGTTCTAGTTATGCTTGTCGAGCATCAGAACTGCGAAAATTTTGAGTTTCTCAAGCGTTGCTTACCTCCAAACTGCCATATCTCGCGAACGGATTGACCAATCCGCAAAATTTCTGTTGCATCTGAAAGTACAAACTCGCCCGATTACAACGGTATGCGTACTTTTCCCCTAGGCCGTTCTGGTTACTCGTTTCGAGCATCAGAACTGTGATAATTTTGAGTTTCTCAACCGTTTCTTACCTCCAAACTGCCATATCTCGCGAACGGATTGACCAATCCGCAAAATTTCTGTTGCATCTGAAAGTAGAAAGTCGCCCGATTACAACGGTATGCGTACTTTTCCCCTAGTCCGTTCTAGTTATTCATTTCGAGCATCAGAACTGCGAAAATTTTGAGTTTCTCAAGCGTTTCTTACCTCCAAACTGCCATATCTCGCGAACGGATTGACCAATCCGCAAAATTTCTGTTGCATCTAAAAGTACAAACTCGCCCGATTATAACGGTATGCGTACTTTTCCCCTAGGCCGTTCTGGTTATTCGTTTCGAGCATCAGAACTGTGAAAATTTTGAGTTTCTCAACCGTTTCTTACCTCCAAACTGCCATATCTCGCGAACTGATTGACCAATCCGCAAAATTTCTGTTGCATCTGAAAGTAGAAAGTCGCCCGATTACAACGGTATGCGTACTTTTCCCCTAGTCCGTTCTAGTTATTCATTTCGAGCATCAGAACTACGAAAATTTTGAGTTTCTCAAGCGTTTCTTACCTCCAAACTGCCATATCTCGCGAACGGATTGACCAATCCGCAAAATTTCTGTTGCATCTAAAAGTAGAAACTCGCCCGATTATAACGGTATGCGTACTTTTCCCCTAGGCCGTTCTGGTTATTCGTTTCGAGCATCAGAACTGTGAAAATTTTGAGTTTCTCAACCGTTTCTTACCTCCAAACTGCCATATCTCGCGAACTGATTGACCAATCCGCAAAATTTCTGTTGCGTCTGAAAGTAGAAAGTCGCCCAATTACAACGGTATGCGTACTTTTCCCCTAGGCCGTTCTAGTTATTCGTTTCGAGCATCCGAAATGGGAAAATGTTGAGTTTCTCAAGCGTTTCTTACCTACAAACTGCCATATCTCGCGAACGGATTGACCAATCCGCAAAATTTCTGTTGCATCTGAAAGTAGAAACTCGCCCGATTACAACGGTATGCGTACTTTTCCCCTAGACCGTTCTAGTTATGCTTGTCGAGCATCAGAACTGCGAAAATTTTGAGTTTCTCAAGCGTTTCTTACCTCCAAACTGCCATATCTCGCGAACGGATTGACCAATCCGCAAAATTTCGGTTGCATCTGAAAGTACAAACTCGCCCGATTACAACGGTGTGCGTACTTTTCCCCTAGGCCGTTCTAGTTATTCGTTTCGAGCATCAGAACTGCGAAAATGTTGAGTTTCTCAAGCGTGTCTTACCTACAAACTGCCATATCTCGTGAACGGATTGACCAATCCGCAAAATTTCTGTTGCATCTGAAAGTAGAAACTCGCCCGATTACAACGGTATGCGTACTTTTCCCCTAGGCCGTTCTGGTTATTCGTTTCGAGCATCAGAACTGTGAAAATTTTGAGTTTCTCAACCGTTTCTTACCTCCAAACTGCGATATCTCGCGAACGGATTGACCAATCCGCAAAATTTCTGTTGCATCTGAAAGTAGAAACTCGCCCGATTACAACGGTATGCGTGCTTTTCCCCTAGGCCGTTCTGGTTATTCGTTTCGAGCATCAGAACTGTGAAAATTTTGAGTTTCTCAACCGTTTCTTACCTCCAAACTGCGATATCTCGCGAACGGATTGACCAATCCGCAAAATTTCTGTTGCATCTGAAAGTAGAAAGTCGCCCGATTACAACGGTATGCGTACTTTTCCCCTAGGCCGTTCTAGTTATTCATTTCGAGCATCAGAACTGCGAAAATGTTGAGTTTCTCAAGCGTGTCTTACCTCCAAACTGCCATATCTCGCGAACGGATTGACCAATCCGCAAAATTTCTGTTGCATCTGAAAGTAGAAACTCGCCCGATTACAACGGTATGCGTGCTTTTCCCCTAGGCCGTTCTGGTTATTCGTTTCGAGCATCAGAACTGTGAAAATTTTGAGTTTCTCAACCGTTTCTTACCTCCAAACTGCCATATCTCGCGAGAGGATTGACCAATCCGCAAAATTTCTGTTGCATCTGAAAGTAGAAAGTCGCCCGATTACAACGGTATGCGTACTTTTCCCCTAGGCCGTTCTAGTTATTCGTTTCGAGCATCAGAACTGCGAAAATTTTGAGTTTCTCAAGCGTTTCTGACCTCCAAACTGCCATATCTCGCGAACGGATTGACCAATCCGCAAAATTTCTGTTGCATCTGAACGTAGAAACTCGCCCGATTACAACGGTATGCGTACTTTTCCCCTAGTCCGTTCTAGTTATTCGTTTTGAGCATCAGAACTGCGAAAATTTTGAGTTTCTCAAGCGTTTCTTACCTCCAAACTGCCATATCTCGCGAACGGATTGACCAATCCGCAAAATTTCTGTTGCATCTGAAAGTAGAAACTCGCCCGATTACAACGGTATGCGTACTTTTCCCCTAGGCCATTCTAGTTATTCGTTTCGAGCATCAGAACTGCGAAAATGTTGAGTTTCTCAAGCGTTTCTTTCCTACAAACTGCCATATCTCGCGAACGGATTGACCAATCCGCAAAATTTCTGTTGCATCTGAAAGTAGAAACTCGCCCGATTACAACGGTATGCGTACTTTTCCCCTAGTCCGTTCTAGTTATACGTTTCGAGCATCAGAAATGCGAAAATAGTGAGTTTCTCAAGCGTTTTTTACTTGCAAACTGCCATATCTCGCGAACGGATTGACCAATCCGCAAAATTTCTGATGCATCTGAAAGTAGAAACTCGCCCGATTACAACGGTATGCGTACTTTTCCCCTAGGCCGCTCTAGTTATTCGTTTCGAGCATCAGAACTGCGAAAATTTTGTGTTTCTCAAGTGTTTCATACTTCCAAACTGCCATATCTCGCGAACGGATTGACCAATCCGCAAAATTTCTATTGCATCTGAAAGTAGAAACTCGCCCGATTACAACGGTATGCGTACTTTTCCCCTAGACCGTTCTAGTTATGCTTGTCGAGCATCAGAACTGCGACAATTTTGAATTTCTCAAGCGTTTCTTACCTCCAAACTGCCATATCTCGCGAACGGATTGACCAATCCGCAAAATTTCTGTTGCATCTGAAAGTAGAAACTCGCCCGATTACAACGGTATGCGTACTTTTCCCCTTGTCCGTTCTAGTTATACGTTTCGAGCATCAGAACTGCGAAAATTTTGAGTTTCCCAAGCGTTTCTTACCTACAAACTGCCATATCTCGCGAACGGATTGACCAATCCGCAAAACTTCTGTTGCATCTGAAAGTAGAAACTCGCCCGATTACAACGGTATGCGTACTTTTCCCCTAGTCCGTTCTAGTTATACGTTTCGAGCATCAGAACTGCGAAAATTTTGAGTTTCTCAAGCGTTTTTTACTTGCAAACTGCCATATCTCGCGAACGGATTGACCAATCCGCAAAATTTCTGATGCATCTGAAAGTAGAAACTCGCCCGATTACAACGGTATGCGTACTTTTCCCCTAGGCCGCTCTAGTTATTCGTTTCGAGCATCAGAACTGCGAAAATTTTGTGTTTCTCAAGTGTTTCATACTTCCAAACTGCCATATCTCGCGAACGGATTGACCAATCCGCAAAATTTCTATTGCATCTGAAAGTAGAAACTCGCCCGATTACAACGGTATGCGTACTTTTCCCCTAGACCGTTCTAGTTATGCTTGTCGAGCATCAGAACTGCGACAATTTTGAGTTTCTCAAGCGTTTCTTACCTCCAAACTGCCATATCTCGCGAACGGATTGACTAATCCGCAAAATTTCTGTTGCATCTGAAAGTAGAAACTCACCCGATTACAACGGTATGCGTACTTTTTCCCTAGGCCGTTCTAGTTATTCGTTTCGAGCATCAGAACTGCGAAAATTTTGAGTTTCTCAAGCGTTTCTTACCTCCAAACTGCCATATCTCGCGAACGGATTGACCAATCCGCAAAATTTCTGTTGCATCTGAAAGTAGAAACTCGCCCGATTACAACGGTATGCGTGCTTTTCCCCTAGGCCGTTCTGGTTATTCGTTTCGAGCATCAGAACTGTGAAAATTTTGAGTTTCTCAACCGTTTCTTACCTCCAAACTGCCATATCTCGCGAACGGATTGACCAATCCGCAAAATTTCTGTTGCATCTGAAAGTAGAAAGTCGCCCGATTACAACGGTATGCGTACTTTTCCCCTAGGCCGTTCTAGTTATTCGTTTCGAGCATCAGAACTGCGAAAATTTTGAGTTTCTCAAGCGTTTCTTACCTCCAAACTGCCATATCTCGCGAACGGATTGACCAATCCGCAAAATTTCTGTTGCATCTGAAAGTAGAAACTCGCCCGATTACAACGGTATGCGTACTTTTCCCCTAGTCCGTTCTAGTTATACGTTTCGAGCATCAGAACTGCGAAAATTTTGAGTTTCCCAAGCGTTTCTTACCTCCAAACTGCCATATCTCGCGAACGGATTGACCAATCCGCAAAATTTCTGTTGCATCTGAAAGTAGAAACTCACCCGATTACAACGGTATGCGTACTTTTCCCCTAGGCCGTTCTAGTTATTCGTTTCGAGCATCAGAACTGCGAAAATGTTGAGTTTCTCAAGTGTTTCTTACCTACAAACTGCCATATCTCGCGAACGGATTGACCAATCCGCAAAATTTCTGTTGCATCTGAAAGTAGAAACTCGCCCGATTACAACGGTATGCGTACTTTTCCCCTAGTCCGTTCTAGTTATACGTTTCGAGCATCAGAACTGCGAAAATTTTGAGTTTCTCAAGCGTTTTTTACTTGCAAACTGCCATATCTCGCGAACGGATTGACCAATCCGCAAAATTTCTGATGCATCTGAAAGTAGAAACTCGCCCGATTACAACGGTATGCGTACTTTTCCCCTAGGCCGCTCTAGTTATTCGTTTCGAGCATCAGAACTGCGAAAATTTTGTGTTTCTCAAGTGTTTCATACTTCCAAACTGCCATATCTCGCGAACGGATTGACCAATCCGCAAAATTTCTATTGCATCTGAAAGTAGAAACTCGCCCGATTACAACGGTATGCGTACTTTTCCCCTAGACCGTTCTAGTTATGCTTGTCGAGCATCAGAACTGCGACAATTTTGAGTTTCTCAAGCGTTTCTTACCTCCAAACTGCCATATCTCGCGAACGGATTGACCAATCCGCAAAATTTCTGTTGCATCTGAAAGTAGAAACTCGCCCGATTACAACGGTATGCGTACTTTTCCCCTAGTCCGTTCTAGTTATACGTTTCGAGCATCAGAACTGCGAAAATTTTGAGTTTCCCAAGCGTTTCTTACCTCCAAACTGCCATATCTCGCGAACGGATTGACCAATCCGCAAAATTTCTGTTGCATCTGAAAGTAGAAACTCACCCGATTACAACGGTATGCGTACTTTTCCCCTAGGCCGTTCTAGTTATTCGTTTCGAGCATCAGAACTGCGAAAATGTTGAGTTTCTCAAGCGTTTCTTACCTACAAACTGCCATATCTCGCGAACGGATTGACCAATCCGCAAAATTTCTGTTGCATCTGAAAGTAGAAACTCGCCCGATTACAACGGTATGCGTACTTTTCCCCTAGTCCGTTCTAGTTATACGTTTCGAGCATCAGAACTGCGAAAATTTTGAGTTTCTCAAGCGTTTTTTACTTGCAAACTGCCATATCTCGCGAACGGATTGACCAATCCGCAAAATTTCTGATGCATCTGAAAGTAGAAACTCGCCCGATTACAACGGTATGCGTACTTTTCCCCTAGACCGTTCTAGTTATGCTTGTCGAGCATCAGAACTGCGACAATTTTGAGTTTCTCAAGCGTTTCTTACCTCCAAACTGCCATATCTCGCGAACGGATTGACTAATCCGCAAAATTTCTGTTGCATCTGAAAGTAGAAACTCACCCGATTACAACGGTATGCGTACTTTTTCCCTAGGCCGTTCTAGTTATTCGTTTCGAGCATCAGAACTGCGAAAATTTTGAGTTTCTCAAGCGTTTCTTACCTCCAAACTGCTATATCTCGCGAACGGATTGACCAATCCGCAAAATTTCTGTTGCATCTGAAAGTAGAAACTCGCCCGATTACAACGGTATGCGTACTTCTCCCCTAGTCCGTTCTAGTTATTCGTTTCGAGCATCAGAACTGCGAAAATTTTGAGTTTCTCAAGCGTTTCTTACTTCCAAACTGCCATATCTCGCGAACGGATTGACCAATCCGCAAAATTTCTGATGCATCTGAAAGTAGAAACTCGCCCGACTACAACGGTATGCGTTCTTTTCCCCTAGGCCGTTCTGGTTACTCGTTTCGAGCATCAGAACTGTGATAATTTTGAGTTTCTCAAGCGTTTCTTACCTCCAAACTGCCATATCTCGCGAACGGATTGACCAATCCGCAAAATTTCTGATGCATCTGAAAGTAGAAACTCGCCCGATTACAACGGTATGCGTACTTTTCCCCTAAGCCGTTCTAGTTATTCGTTTCGAGCATCAGAACTGCGAAAATGTTGAGTTTCTCAAGCGTTTCTTACCTACAAACTGCCATATCTCGCGAACGGATTGACCAATCCGAAAAAATTTCTGTTGCATCTGAAAGTAGAAACTCGCCCGATTACAACGGTATGCGTACTATTCCCCTAGGCCGTTCTAGTTATTCGTTTCGAGCATCAGAACTGCGAAAATTTTGAGTTTCTCAAGCGTTTCTTACCTCCAAACTGCCATATCTCGCGAACGGATTGACTAATCCGCAAAATTTCTGTTGCATCTGAAAGTAGAAACTCACCCGATTACAACGCTATGCGTACTTTTCCCCTAGGCCGTTCTAGTTATTCGTTTCGAGCATCAGAACTGCGAAAATTTTGAGTTTCTCAAGCGTTTCTTACCTCCAAACTGCCATATCTCGCGAACGGATTGACCAGTCCGCAAAATTTCTGTTTCATGTGAAAGTAGAAACTCGCCCGATTACAACGGTATGCGTACTTTTCCCCTAGTCCGTTCTAGTTATTCGTTTCGAGCATCAGAACTGCGAAAATTTTGAGTTTCTCAAGCGTTTCTTACCTACAAACTGCCATATCTCGCGAACGGATTGACCAATCCGCAAAATTTCTGTTGCATCTGAAAGTACAAACTCGCCCGATTACAACGGTATGCGTACTTTTCCCCTAGGCCGTTCTAGTTATTCGTTTCGAGCATCAGAACTGCGAAAATGTTGAGTTTCTCAAGCGTTTCTTACCTACAAACTGCCATATCTCGCGAACGGATTGACCAATCCGCAAAATTTCTGTTGCATCTGAAAGTAGAAACTCGCCCGATTACAACGGTATGCGTACTTTTCCCCTAGAACGTTCTAGTTATTCGTTTCGAGCATCAGAACTGCGAAAATTTTGAGTTTCTCAAGCGTTTCTTACTTCCAAACTGCCATATCTCGCAAACGGATTGACCAATCCGCAAAATTTCTGTTGCATCTGAAAGTAGAAACTCGCCCGATTACAACGGTATGCGTACTTTTCCCCTAGGCCGTTCTAGTTAATCGTTTCGAGCATCAGAACTGCGAAAATTTTGAGTTTCTCAAGCGTTTTTTACTTCCAAACTGCCATATCTCGCGAACGGATTGACCAATCCGCAAAATTTCTGATGCATCTGAAGGGAGAAACTCGCCCGATTACAACGGTATGCGTACTTTTCCCCTAGACCGTTCTAGTTATGCTTGTCGAGCATCAGAACTGCGAAAATTTTGAGTTTCTCAAGCGTTTCTTACCTCCAAACTGCCATATCTCGCGAACGGATTGACTAATCCGCAAAATTTCGGTTGCATCTGAAAGTAGAAACTCACCCGATTACAACGGTATGCGTACTTTTCCCCTAGGCCGTTCTAGTTATTCGTTTCGAGCATCAGAACTGCGAAAATTTTGAGTTTCTCAAGCGTTTCTTACCTCCAAACTGCCATATCTCGCGAACGGATTGACCAGTCCGCAAAATTTCTGTTGCATCTGAAAGCAGAAACTCGCCCGATTACAACGGTATGCGTACTTTTCCCCTAGTCCGTTCTAGTTATTCGTTTCGAGCATCAGAACTGCGAAAATGTTGAGTTTCTCAAGCGTTTCTTTCCTACAAACTGCCATATCTCGCGAACGGATTGACCAATCCGCAAAATTTCTGTTGCATCTGAAAGTAGAAACTCGCCCGATTACAACGGTATGCGTACTTTTCCCCTAGACCGTTCTAGTTATGCTTGTCGAGCATCAGAACTGCGAAAATTTTGAGTTTCTCAAGCGTTTCTAACCTCCAAACTGCCATATCTCGCGAACGGATTGACCAATCCGCAAAATTTCTGTTGCATCTGAAAGTAGAAACTCGCCCGATTACAACGGTATGCGTACTTTTCCCCTAGTCCGTTCTAGTTATACGTTTCGAGCATCAGAACTGCGAAAATTTTGAGTTTCTCAAGCGTTTTTTACTTGCAAACTGCCATATCTCGCGAACGGATTGACCAATCCGCAAAATTTCTGATGCATCTGAAAGTAGAAACTCGCCCGATTACAACGGTATGCGTACTTTTCCCCTAGGCCGCTCTAGTTATTCGTTTCGAGCATCAGAACTGCGAAAATTTTGTGTTTCTCAAGTGTTTCTTACTTCCAAACTGCCATATCTCGCGAACGGATTGACCAATCCGCAAAATTTCTGATGCATCTGAAAGTAGAAACTCGCCCGATTACAACGGTATGCGTACTTTTCCCCTAGGCCGTTCTAGTTATTCGTTTCGAGCATCAGAACTGCGAAAATTTTGAGTTTCTCAAGCGTTTCTTACCTCCAAACTGCCATATCTCGCGAACGGATTGACTAATCCGCAAAATTTCTCTTGCAGCTGAAAGTAGAAAGTCGCCCGATTACAACGGTATGCCTACTGTTCCCCTAGGCCGTTCTAGTTATTCGTTTCGAGCATCAGAACTGCGAAAATGTTGAGTTTCTCAAGCGTTTCTTACCTACAAACTGCCATATCTCGCGAACGGATTGACCAATCCGAAAAAATTTCTGTTGCATCTGAAAGTAGAAACTCGCCCGATTACAACGGTATGCGTACTTTTCCCCTAGGCCGTTCTAGTTATTCGTTTCGAGCATCAGAACTGCGAAAATTTTGAGTTTCTCAAGCGTTTCTTACTTCCAAACTGCCATATCTCGCGAACGGATTGACCAATCCGCAAAATTTCTGTTGCATCTGAAAGTAGAAACTCGCCCGATTACAACGGTATGCGTACTTTTCCCCTAGGCGGTTCTAGTTAATCGTTTCGAGCATCAGAACTGCGAAAATTTTGAGTTTCTCAAGCGTTTCTTACTTCCAAACTGCCATATCTCGCGAACGGATTGACCAATCCGCAAAATTTCTGATGCATCTGAAAGTAGAAACTCGCCCGATTACAACGGTATGCGTACTTTTCCCCTAGGCCGTTCTAGTTATTCGTTTCGAGCATCAGAACTGCGAAAATGTTGAGTTTCTCTAGCGTTTCTTACCTACAAACTGCCATATCTCGCGAACGGATTGACCAATCCGCAAAATTTCTGTTGCATCTGAAAGTAGAAATTCGCCCGATTACAAGGGTATGCGTACTTTCCCCCTAGGCCGTTCTAGTTATTCGTTTCGAGCATCAGAACTGCGAAAATTTTGAGTTTCTCAAGCGTTTCTTACATCCAAACTGCCATATCTCGCAAACGGATTGACCAATCCGCAAAATTTCTGTTGCATCTGAAAGTAGAAACTCGCCCGATTACAACGGTATGCGTACTTTTCCCCTAGTCCGTTCTAGTTATTCGTTTTGAGCATCAGAACTGCGAAAATTTTGAGTTTCTCAAGCGTTTCTTACTTCCAAACTGCCATATCTCGCGAACGGATTGACCAATCCGCAAAATTTCTGATGCATCTGAAAGTAGAAACTCGCCTGATTACAACGGTATGCGTACTTTTCCCCTAGGCCGTTCTAGTTATTCGTTTCGAGCATCAGAACTGCGAAAATGTTGAGTTTCTCAAGCGTTTCTTTCCTACAAACTGCCATATCTCGCGAACGGATTGACCAATCCGCAAAATTTCTGTTGCATCTGAACGTAGAAACTCGCCCGATTACAACGGTATGCGTACTTTTCCCCTAGTCCGTTCTAGTTATTCGTTTTGAGCATCAGAACTGCGAAAATTTTGAGTTTCTCAAGCGTTTCTTACCTCCAAACTGCCATATCTCGCGAACGGATTGACCAATCCGCAAAATTTCTGATGCATCTGAAAGTAGAAACTCGCCCGACTACAACGGTATGCGTTCTTTTCCCCTAGGCCGTTCTGGTTACTCGTTTCGAGCATCAGAACTGTGATAATTTTGAGTTTCTCAAGCGTTTCTTACCTCCAAACTGCCATATCTCGCGAACGGATTGACCAATCCGCAAAATTTCTGATGCATCTGAAAGTAGAAACTCGCCCGATTACAACGGTATGCGTACTTTTCCCCTAAGCCGTTCTAGTTATTCGTTTCGAGCATCAGAACTGCGAAAATGTTGAGTTTCTCAAGCGTTTCTTACCTACAAACTGCCATATCTCGCGAACGGATTGACCAATCCGAAAAAATTTCTGTTGCATCTGAAAGTAGAAACTCGCCCGATTACAACGGTATGCGTACTATTCCCCTAGGCCGTTCTAGTTATTCGTTTCGAGCATCAGAACTGCGAAAATTTTGAGTTTCTCAAGCGTTTCTTACCTCCAAACTGCCATATCTCGCGAACGGATTGACTAATCCGCAAAATTTCTGTTGCATCTGAAAGTAGAAACTCACCCGATTACAACGCTATGCGTACTTTTCCCCTAGGCCGTTCTAGTTATTCGTTTCGAGCATCAGAACTGCGAAAATTTTGAGTTTCTCAAGCGTTTCTTACCTCCAAACTGCCATATCTCGCGAACGGATTGACCAGTCCGCAAAATTTCTGTTTCATGTGAAAGTAGAAACTCGCCCGATTACAACGGTATGCGTACTTTTCCCCTAGTCCGTTCTAGTTATTCGTTTCGAGCATCAGAACTGCGAAAATTTTGAGTTTCTCAAGCGTTTCTTACCTACAAACTGCCATATCTCGCGAACGGATTGACCAATCCGCAAAATTTCTGTTGCATCTGAAAGTACAAACTCGCCCGATTACAACGGTATGCGTACTTTTCCCCTAGGCCGTTCTAGTTATTCGTTTCGAGCATCAGAACTGCGAAAATGTTGAGTTTCTCAAGCGTTTCTTACCTACAAACTGCCATATCTCGCGAACGGATTGACCAATCCGCAAAATTTCTGTTGCATCTGAAAGTAGAAACTCGCCCGATTACAACGGTATGCGTACTTTTCCCCTAGAACGTTCTAGTTATTCGTTTCGAGCATCAGAACTGCGAAAATTTTGAGTTTCTCAAGCGTTTCTTACTTCCAAACTGCCATATCTCGCAAACGGATTGACCAATCCGCAAAATTTCTGTTGCATCTGAAAGTAGAAACTCGCCCGATTACAACGGTATGCGTACTTTTCCCCTAGGCCGTTCTAGTTAATCGTTTCGAGCATCAGAACTGCGAAAATTTTGAGTTTCTCAAGCGTTTTTTACTTCCAAACTGCCATATCTCGCGAACGGATTGACCAATCCGCAAAATTTCTGATGCATCTGAAGGGAGAAACTCGCCCGATTACAACGGTATGCGTACTTTTCCCCTAGACCGTTCTAGTTATGCTTGTCGAGCATCAGAACTGCGAAAATTTTGAGTTTCTCAAGCGTTTCTTACCTCCAAACTGCCATATCTCGCGAACGGATTGACTAATCCGCAAAATTTCGGTTGCATCTGAAAGTAGAAACTCACCCGATTACAACGGTATGCGTACTTTTCCCCTAGGCCGTTCTAGTTATTCGTTTCGAGCATCAGAACTGCGAAAATTTTGAGTTTCTCAAGCGTTTCTTACCTCCAAACTGCCATATCTCGCGAACGGATTGACCAGTCCGCAAAATTTCTGTTGCATCTGAAAGCAGAAACTCGCCCGATTACAACGGTATGCGTACTTTTCCCCTAGTCCGTTCTAGTTATTCGTTTCGAGCATCAGAACTGCGAAAATGTTGAGTTTCTCAAGCGTTTCTTTCCTACAAACTGCCATATCTCGCGAACGGATTGACCAATCCGCAAAATTTCTGTTGCATCTGAAAGTAGAAACTCGCCCGATTACAACGGTATGCGTACTTTTCCCCTAGACCGTTCTAGTTATGCTTGTCGAGCATCAGAACTGCGAAAATTTTGAGTTTCTCAAGCGTTTCTAACCTCCAAACTGCCATATCTCGCGAACGGATTGACCAATCCGCAAAATTTCTGTTGCATCTGAAAGTAGAAACTCGCCCGATTACAACGGTATGCGTACTTTTCCCCTAGTCCGTTCTAGTTATACGTTTCGAGCATCAGAACTGCGAAAATTTTGAGTTTCTCAAGCGTTTTTTACTTGCAAACTGCCATATCTCGCGAACGGATTGACCAATCCGCAAAATTTCTGATGCATCTGAAAGTAGAAACTCGCCCGATTACAACGGTATGCGTACTTTTCCCCTAGGCCGCTCTAGTTATTCGTTTCGAGCATCAGAACTGCGAAAATTTTGTGTTTCTCAAGTGTTTCTTACTTCCAAACTGCCATATCTCGCGAACGGATTGACCAATCCGCAAAATTTCTGATGCATCTGAAAGTAGAAACTCGCCCGATTACAACGGTATGCGTACTTTTCCCCTAGGCCGTTCTAGTTATTCGTTTCGAGCATCAGAACTGCGAAAATTTTGAGTTTCTCAAGCGTTTCTTACCTCCAAACTGCCATATCTCGCGAACGGATTGACTAATCCGCAAAATTTCTCTTGCAGCTGAAAGTAGAAAGTCGCCCGATTACAACGGTATGCCTACTGTTCCCCTAGGCCGTTCTAGTTATTCGTTTCGAGCATCAGAACTGCGAAAATGTTGAGTTTCTCAAGCGTTTCTTACCTACAAACTGCCATATCTCGCGAACGGATTGACCAATCCGAAAAAATTTCTGTTGCATCTGAAAGTAGAAACTCGCCCGATTACAACGGTATGCGTACTTTTCCCCTAGGCCGTTCTAGTTATTCGTTTCGAGCATCAGAACTGCGAAAATTTTGAGTTTCTCAAGCGTTTCTTACTTCCAAACTGCCATATCTCGCGAACGGATTGACCAATCCGCAAAATTTCTGTTGCATCTGAAAGTAGAAACTCGCCCGATTACAACGGTATGCGTACTTTTCCCCTAGGCGGTTCTAGTTAATCGTTTCGAGCATCAGAACTGCGAAAATTTTGAGTTTCTCAAGCGTTTCTTACTTCCAAACTGCCATATCTCGCGAACGGATTGACCAATCCGCAAAATTTCTGATGCATCTGAAAGTAGAAACTCGCCCGATTACAACGGTATGCGTACTTTTCCCCTAGGCCGTTCTAGTTATTCGTTTCGAGCATCAGAACTGCGAAAATGTTGAGTTTCTCTAGCGTTTCTTACCTACAAACTGCCATATCTCGCGAACGGATTGACCAATCCGCAAAATTTCTGTTGCATCTGAAAGTAGAAATTCGCCCGATTACAAGGGTATGCGTACTTTCCCCCTAGGCCGTTCTAGTTATTCGTTTCGAGCATCAGAACTGCGAAAATTTTGAGTTTCTCAAGCGTTTCTTACATCCAAACTGCCATATCTCGCAAACGGATTGACCAATCCGCAAAATTTCTGTTGCATCTGAAAGTAGAAACTCGCCCGATTACAACGGTATGCGTACTTTTCCCCTAGTCCGTTCTAGTTATTCGTTTTGAGCATCAGAACTGCGAAAATTTTGAGTTTCTCAAGCGTTTCTTACTTCCAAACTGCCATATCTCGCGAACGGATTGACCAATCCGCAAAATTTCTGATGCATCTGAAAGTAGAAACTCGCCTGATTACAACGGTATGCGTACTTTTCCCCTAGGCCGTTCTAGTTATTCGTTTCGAGCATCAGAACTGCGAAAATGTTGAGTTTCTCAAGCGTTTCTTTCCTACAAACTGCCATATCTCGCGAACGGATTGACCAATCCGCAAAATTTCTGTTGCATCTGAAAGTAGAAACTCGCCCGATTACAACGGTATGCGTACTTCTCCCCTAGTCCGTTCTAGTTATTCGTTTCGAGCATCAGAACTGCGAAAATTTTGAGTTTCTCAAGCGTTTCTTACTTCCAAACTGCCATATCTCGCGAACGGATTGACCAATCCGCAAAATTTCTGATGCATCTGAAAGTAGAAACTCGCCCGACTACAACGGTATGCGTTCTTTTCCCCTAGGCCGTTCTGGTTACTCGTTTCGAGCATCAGAACTGTGATAATTTTGAGTTTCTCAAGCGTTTCTTACCTCCAAACTGCCATATCTCGCGAACGGATTGACCAATCCGCAAAATTTCTGATGCATCTGAAAGTAGAAACTCGCCCGATTACAACGGTATGCGTACTTTTCCCCTAAGCCGTTCTAGTTATTCGTTTCGAGCATCAGAACTGCGAAAATGTTGAGTTTCTCAAGCGTTTCTTACCTACAAACTGCCATATCTCGCGAACGGATTGACCAATCCGAAAAAATTTCTGTTGCATCTGAAAGTAGAAACTCGCCCGATTACAACGGTATGCGTACTATTCCCCTAGGCCGTTCTAGTTATTCGTTTCGAGCATCAGAACTGCGAAAATTTTGAGTTTCTCAAGCGTTTCTTACCTCCAAACTGCCATATCTCGCGAACGGATTGACTAATCCGCAAAATTTCTGTTGCATCTGAAAGTAGAAACTCACCCGATTACAACGCTATGCGTACTTTTCCCCTAGGCCGTTCTAGTTATTCGTTTCGAGCATCAGAACTGCGAAAATTTTGAGTTTCTCAAGCGTTTCTTACCTCCAAACTGCCATATCTCGCGAACGGATTGACCAGTCCGCAAAATTTCTGTTTCATGTGAAAGTAGAAACTCGCCCGATTACAACGGTATGCGTACTTTTCCCCTAGTCCGTTCTAGTTATTCGTTTCGAGCATCAGAACTGCGAAAATTTTGAGTTTCTCAAGCGTTTCTTACCTACAAACTGCCATATCTCGCGAACGGATTGACCAATCCGCAAAATTTCTGTTGCATCTGAAAGTACAAACTCGCCCGATTACAACGGTATGCGTACTTTTCCCCTAGGCCGTTCTAGTTATTCGTTTCGAGCATCAGAACTGCGAAAATGTTGAGTTTCTCAAGCGTTTCTTACCTACAAACTGCCATATCTCGCGAACGGATTGACCAATCCGCAAAATTTCTGTTGCATCTGAAAGTAGAAACTCGCCCGATTACAACGGTATGCGTACTTTTCCCCTAGAACGTTCTAGTTATTCGTTTCGAGCATCAGAACTGCGAAAATTTTGAGTTTCTCAAGCGTTTCTTACTTCCAAACTGCCATATCTCGCAAACGGATTGACCAATCCGCAAAATTTCTGTTGCATCTGAAAGTAGAAACTCGCCCGATTACAACGGTATGCGTACTTTTCCCCTAGGCCGTTCTAGTTAATCGTTTCGAGCATCAGAACTGCGAAAATTTTGAGTTTCTCAAGCGTTTTTTACTTCCAAACTGCCATATCTCGCGAACGGATTGACCAATCCGCAAAATTTCTGATGCATCTGAAGGGAGAAACTCGCCCGATTACAACGGTATGCGTACTTTTCCCCTAGACCGTTCTAGTTATGCTTGTCGAGCATCAGAACTGCGAAAATTTTGAGTTTCTCAAGCGTTTCTTACCTCCAAACTGCCATATCTCGCGAACGGATTGACTAATCCGCAAAATTTCGGTTGCATCTGAAAGTAGAAACTCACCCGATTACAACGGTATGCGTACTTTTCCCCTAGGCCGTTCTAGTTATTCGTTTCGAGCATCAGAACTGCGAAAATTTTGAGTTTCTCAAGCGTTTCTTACCTCCAAACTGCCATATCTCGCGAACGGATTGACCAGTCCGCAAAATTTCTGTTGCATCTGAAAGCAGAAACTCGCCCGATTACAACGGTATGCGTACTTTTCCCCTAGTCCGTTCTAGTTATTCGTTTCGAGCATCAGAACTGCGAAAATGTTGAGTTTCTCAAGCGTTTCTTTCCTACAAACTGCCATATCTCGCGAACGGATTGACCAATCCGCAAAATTTCTGTTGCATCTGAAAGTAGAAACTCGCCCGATTACAACGGTATGCGTACTTTTCCCCTAGACCGTTCTAGTTATGCTTGTCGAGCATCAGAACTGCGAAAATTTTGAGTTTCTCAAGCGTTTCTAACCTCCAAACTGCCATATCTCGCGAACGGATTGACCAATCCGCAAAATTTCTGTTGCATCTGAAAGTAGAAACTCGCCCGATTACAACGGTATGCGTACTTTTCCCCTAGTCCGTTCTAGTTATACGTTTCGAGCATCAGAACTGCGAAAATTTTGAGTTTCTCAAGCGTTTTTTACTTGCAAACTGCCATATCTCGCGAACGGATTGACCAATCCGCAAAATTTCTGATGCATCTGAAAGTAGAAACTCGCCCGATTACAACGGTATGCGTACTTTTCCCCTAGGCCGCTCTAGTTATTCGTTTCGAGCATCAGAACTGCGAAAATTTTGTGTTTCTCAAGTGTTTCTTACTTCCAAACTGCCATATCTCGCGAACGGATTGACCAATCCGCAAAATTTCTGATGCATCTGAAAGTAGAAACTCGCCCGATTACAACGGTATGCGTACTTTTCCCCTAGGCCGTTCTAGTTATTCGTTTCGAGCATCAGAACTGCGAAAATTTTGAGTTTCTCAAGCGTTTCTTACCTCCAAACTGCCATATCTCGCGAACGGATTGACTAATCCGCAAAATTTCTCTTGCAGCTGAAAGTAGAAAGTCGCCCGATTACAACGGTATGCCTACTGTTCCCCTAGGCCGTTCTAGTTATTCGTTTCGAGCATCAGAACTGCGAAAATGTTGAGTTTCTCAAGCGTTTCTTACCTACAAACTGCCATATCTCGCGAACGGATTGACCAATCCGAAAAAATTTCTGTTGCATCTGAAAGTAGAAACTCGCCCGATTACAACGGTATGCGTACTTTTCCCCTAGGCCGTTCTAGTTATTCGTTTCGAGCATCAGAACTGCGAAAATTTTGAGTTTCTCAAGCGTTTCTTACTTCCAAACTGCCATATCTCGCGAACGGATTGACCAATCCGCAAAATTTCTGTTGCATCTGAAAGTAGAAACTCGCCCGATTACAACGGTATGCGTACTTTTCCCCTAGGCGGTTCTAGTTAATCGTTTCGAGCATCAGAACTGCGAAAATTTTGAGTTTCTCAAGCGTTTCTTACTTCCAAACTGCCATATCTCGCGAACGGATTGACCAATCCGCAAAATTTCTGATGCATCTGAAAGTAGAAACTCGCCCGATTACAACGGTATGCGTACTTTTCCCCTAGGCCGTTCTAGTTATTCGTTTCGAGCATCAGAACTGCGAAAATGTTGAGTTTCTCTAGCGTTTCTTACCTACAAACTGCCATATCTCGCGAACGGATTGACCAATCCGCAAAATTTCTGTTGCATCTGAAAGTAGAAATTCGCCCGATTACAAGGGTATGCGTACTTTCCCCCTAGGCCGTTCTAGTTATTCGTTTCGAGCATCAGAACTGCGAAAATTTTGAGTTTCTCAAGCGTTTCTTACATCCAAACTGCCATATCTCGCAAACGGATTGACCAATCCGCAAAATTTCTGTTGCATCTGAAAGTAGAAACTCGCCCGATTACAACGGTATGCGTACTTTTCCCCTAGTCCGTTCTAGTTATTCGTTTTGAGCATCAGAACTGCGAAAATTTTGAGTTTCTCAAGCGTTTCTTACTTCCAAACTGCCATATCTCGCGAACGGATTGACCAATCCGCAAAATTTCTGATGCATCTGAAAGTAGAAACTCGCCTGATTACAACGGTATGCGTACTTTTCCCCTAGGCCGTTCTAGTTATTCGTTTCGAGCATCAGAACTGCGAAAATGTTGAGTTTCTCAAGCGTTTCTTTCCTACAAACTGCCATATCTCGCGAACGGATTGACCAATCCGCAAAATTTCTGTTGCATCTGAACGTAGAAACTCGCCCGATTACAACGGTATGCGTACTTTTCCCCTAGTCCGTTCTAGTTATTCGTTTTGAGCATCAGAACTGCGAAAATTTTGAGTTTCTCAAGCGTTTCTTACCTCCAAACTGCCATATCTCGCGAACGGATTGACCAATCCGCAAAATTTCTGATGCATCTGAAAGTAGAAACTCGCCCGATTACAACGGTATGCGTACTTTTCCCCTAGGCCATTCTAGTTATTCGTTTCGAGCATCAGAACTGCGAAAATGTTGAGTTTCTCAAGCGTTTCTTTCCTACAAACTGCCATATCTCGCGAACGGATTGACCAATCCGCAAAATTTCTGTTGCATCTGAACGTAGAAACTCGCCCGATTACAACGGTATGCGTACTTTTCCCCTAGTCCGTTCTAGTTATTCGTTTTGAGCATCAGAACTGCGAAAATTTTGAGTTTCTCAAGCGTTTCTTACCTCCAAACTGCCATATCTCGCGAACGGATTGACCAATCCGCAAAATTTCTGTTGCATCTGAAAGTAGAAACTCGCCCGATTACAACGGTATGCGTAGTTTTCCCCTAGTCCGTTCTAGTTATACGTTTCGAGCATCAGAACTGCGAAAATTTTGAGTTTCCCAAGCGTTTCTTACCTCCAAACTGCCATATCTCGCGAACGGATTGACCAATCCGCAAAATTTCTGATGCATCTGAAAGTAGAAACTCGCCCGATTACAACGGTATGCGTACTTTTCCCCTAGGCCGCTCTAGTTATTCGTTTCGAGCATCAGAACTGCGAAAATTTTGTGTTTCTCAAGTGTTTCATACTTCCAAACTGCCATATCTCGCGAACGGATTGACCAATCCGCAAAATTTCTGATGCATCTGAAAGTAGAAACTCGCCCGATTACAACGGTATGCGTACTTTTCCCCTAGTCCGTTCTAGTTATTCGTTTCGAGCATCAGAACTGCGAAAATTTTGAGTTTCTCAAGCGTTTCTTACCTACAAACTGCCATATCTCGCGAACGGATTGACCAATCCGCAAAATTTCTGTTGCATCTGAAAGTACAAACTCGCCCGATTACAACGGTATGCGTACTTTCCCCCTAGGCCGTTCTAGTTATTCGTTTCGAGCATCAGAACTGCGAAAATTTTGAGTTTCTCAAGCGTTTCTTACTTCCAAACTGCCATATCTCGCAAACGGATTGACCAATCCGCAAAATTTCTGTTGCATCTGAAAGTAGAAACTCGCCCGATTACAACGGTATGCGTACTTTTCCCCTAGTCCGTTCTAGTTATTCGTTTTGAGCATCAGAACTGCGAAAATTTTGAGTTTCTCAAGCGTTTCTTACTTTCAAACTGCCATATCTCGCGAACGGATTGACCAATCCGCAAAATTTCTGATGCATCTGAAAGTAGAAACTCGCCCGATTACAACGGTATGCGTACTTTTCCCCTAGGCCGTTCTAGTTATTCGTTTCGAGCATCAGAACTGCGAAAATGTTGAGTTTCTCAAGCGTTTCTTACCTCCAAACTGCCATATCTCGCGAACGGATTGACCAATCCGTAAAATTTCTGTTGCATCTGAAAGTAGAAACTCGCCCGATTACAACGGTATGCGTACTTTTCCCCTAGTCCGTTCTAGTTATACGTTTCGAGCATCAGAACTGCGAAAATTTTGAGTTTCTCAAGCGTTTTTTACTTGCAAACTGCCATATCTCGCGAACGGATTGACCAATCCGCAAAATTTCTGATGCATCTGAAAGTAGAAACTCGCCCGATTACAACGGTATGCGTACTTTTCCCCTAGGCCGCTCTAGTTATTCGTTTCGAGCATCAGAACTGCGAAAATTTTGTGTTTCTCAAGTGTTTCATACTTCCAAACTGCCTTATCTCGCGAACGGATTGACCAATCCGCAAAATTTCTATTGCATCTGAAAGTAGAAACTCGCCCGATTACAACGGTATGCGTACTTTTCCCCTAGTCCGTTCTAGTTATTCGTTTCGAGCATCAGAACTGCGAAAATTTTGAGTTTCTCAAGCGTTTCTTACTTCCAAACTGCCATATCTCGCGAACGGATTGACCAATCCGTAAAATTTCTGATGCATCTGAAAGTAGAAACTCGCCCGATTACAACGGTATGCGTACTTTTCCCCTAGGCCGTTCTGGTTACTCGTTTCGAGCATCAGAACTGTGATAATTTTGAGTTTCTCAAGCGTTTCTTACCTCCAAACTGCCATATCGCGCGAACGGATTGACCAATCCGCAAAATTTCTGATGCATCTGAAAGTAGAAACTCGCCCGATTACAACGGTATGCGTACTTTTCCCCTAGGCCGTTCTAGTTATTCGTTTCGAGCATCAGAACTGCGAAAATTTTGAGTTTCTCAAGCGTTTCTTACCTCCAAACTGCCATATCTCGCGAACGGATTGACCAGTCCGCAAAATTTCTGTTGCATGTGAAAGTAGAAACTCGCCCGATTACAACGGTATGCGTACTTTTCCCCTAGTCCGTTCTAGTTATTCGTTTCGAGCATCAGAACTGCGAAAATTTTGAGTTTCTCAAGCGTTTCTTACCTACAAACTGCCATATCTCGCGAACGGATTGACCAATCCGCAAAATTTCTGTTGCATCTGAAAGTACAAACTCGCCCGATTACAACGGTATGCGTACTTTTCCCCTAGGCCGTTCTAGTTATTCGTTTCGAGCATCAGAACTGCGAAAATGTTGAGTTTCTCAAGCGTTTCTTACCTACAAACTGCCATATCTCGCGAACGGATTGACCAATCCGCAAAATTTCTGTTGCATCTGAAAGTAGAAACTCGCCCGATTACAACGGTATGCGTACTTTTCCCCTAGGCCGTTCTAGTTATTCGTTTCGAGCATCAGAACTGCGAAAATTTTGAGTTTCTCAAGCGTTTCTTACTTCCAAACTGCCATATCTCGCGAACGGATTGACCAATCCGCAAAATTTCTGATGCATCTGAAGGGAGAAACTCGCCCGATTACAACGGTATGCGTACTTTTCCCCTAGACCGTTCTAGTTATGCTTGTCGAGCATCAGAACTGCGAAAATTTTGAGTTTCTCAAGCGTTTCTTACCTCCAAACTGCCATATCTCGCGAACGGATTGACCAATCCGCAAAATTTCTGTTGCATCTGAAAGTAGAAACTCGCCCGATTACAACGGTATGCGTACTTTTCCCCGAGACCGTTCTAGTTATGCTTGTCGAGCATCAGAACTGCGAAAATTTTGAGTTTCCCAAGCGTTTCTTACCTCCAAACTGCCATATCTCGCGAACGGATTGACCAATCCGCAAAATTTCTGCTGCATCTGAAAGTAGAAACTCGCCCGATTACAACGGTATGCGTACTTTTCCCCTAGTCCGTTCTAGTTATACGTTTCGAGCATCAGAACTGCGAAAATTTTGAGTTTCCCAAACGTTTCTTACCTCCAAACTGCCATATCTCGCGAACGGATTGACCAATCCGCAAAATTTCTGTTGCATCTGAAAGTAGAAACTCGCCCGATTACAACAGTATGCGTACTTTTCCCCTAGTCCGTTCTAGTTATTCGTTTCGAGCATCAGAACTGCGAAAATTTTGAGTTTCTCAAGCGTTTCTTACCTCCAAACTGCCATATCTCGCGAACGGATTGACTAATCCGCAAAATTTCGGTTGCATCTGAAAGTAGAAACTCACCCGATTACAACGGTATGCGTACTTTTCCCCTAGGCCGTTCTAGTTATTCGTTTCGAGCATCAGAACTGCGAAAATTTTGAGTTTCTCAAGCGTTTCTTACCTCCAAACTGCCATATCTCGCGAACGGATTGACCAGTCCGCAAAATTTCTGTTGCATCTGAAAGCAGAAACTCGCCCGATTACAACGGTATGCGTACTTTTCCCCTAGTCCGTTCTAGTTATTCGTTTCGAGCATCAGAACTGCGAAAATTTTGAGTTTCTCAAGCGTTTCTTTCCTACAAACTGCCATATCTCGCGAACGGATTGACCAATCCGCAAAATTTCTGATGCATCTGAAGGGAGAAACTCGCCCGATTACAACGGTATGCGTACTTTTCCCCTAGACCGTTCTAGTTATGCTTGTCGAGCATCAGAACTGCGAAAATTTTGAGTTTCTCAAGCGTTTCTTACCTCCAAACTGCCATATCTCGCGAACGGATTGACCAATCCGCAAAATTTCTGTTGCATCTGAAAGTAGAAACTCGCCCGATTACAACGGTATGCGTACTTTTCCCCGAGACCGTTCTAGTTATGCTTGTCGAGCATCAGAACTGCGAAAATTTTGAGTTTCCCAAGCGTTTCTTACCTCCAAACTGCCATATCTCGCGAACGGATTGACCAATCCGCAAAATTTCTGCTGCATCTGAAAGTAGAAACTCGCCCGATTACAACGGTATGCGTACTTTTCCCCTAGTCCGTTCTAGTTATACGTTTCGAGCATCAGAACTGCGAAAATTTTGAGTTTCCCAAGCGTTTCTTACCTCCAAACTGCCATATCTCGCGAACGGATTGACCAATCCGCAAAATTTCTGTTGCATCTGAAAGTAGAAACTCGCCCGATTACAACAGTATGCGTACTTTTCCCCTAGTCCGTTCTAGTTATTCGTTTCGAGCATAAGAACTGCGAAAATTTTGAGTTTCTCAAGCGTTTCTTACCTCCAAACTGCCATATCTCGCGAACGGATTGACTAATCCGCAAAATTTCGGTTGCATCTGAAAGTAGAAACTCACCCGATTACAACGGTATGCGTACTTTTCCCCTAGGCCGTTCTAGTTATTCGTTTCGAGCATCAGAACTGCGAAAATTTTGAGTTTCTCAAGCGTTTCTTACCTCCAAACTGCCATATCTCGCGAACGGATTGACCAGTCCGCAAAATTTCTGTTGCATCTGAAAGCAGAAACTCGCCCGATTACAACGGTATGCGTACTTTTCCCCTAGTCCGTTCTAGTTATTCGTTTCGAGCATCAGAACTGCGAAAATGTTGAGTTTCTCAAGCGTTTCTTTCCTACAAACTGCCATATCTCGCGAACGGATTGACCAATCCGCAAAATTTCTGTTGCATCTGAAAGTAGAAACTCGCCCGATTACAACGGTATGCGTACTTTTCCCCTAGACCGTTCTAGTTATGCTTGTCGAGCATCAGAACTGCGAAAATTTTGAGTTTCTCAAGCGTTTCTAACCTCCAAACTGCCATATCTCGCGAACGGATTGACCAATCCGCAAAATTTCTGTTGCATCTGAAAGTAGAAACTCGCCCGATTACAACGGTATGCGTACTTTTCCCCTAGTCCGTTCTAGTTATACGTTTCGAGCATCAGAACTGCGAAAATTTTGAGTTTCCCAAGCGTTTCTTACCTCCAAACTGCCATATCTCGCGAACGGATTGACCAATCCGCAAAATTTCTGTTGCATCTGAAAGTAGAAACTCACCCGATTACAACGGTGTGCGTACTTTTCCCCTAGGCCGTTCTAGTTATTCGTTTCGAGCATCAGAACTGCGAAAATGTTGAGTTTCTCAAGCGTTTCTTACCTACAAACTGCCATATCTCGCGAACGGATTGACCAATCCGCAAAATTTCTGTTGCATCTGAAAGTAGAAACTCACCCGATTAGAACGGTATGCGTACTTTTCCCCTAGGCCGTTCTAGTTATTCGTTTCGAGCATCAGAACTGCGAAAATTTTGAGTTTCTCAAGCGTTTCTTACCTCCAAACTGCCATATCTCGCGAACGGATTGACCAGTCCGCAAAATTTCTGTTGCATCTGAAAGCAGAAACTCGCCCGATTACAACGGTATGCGTACTTTTCCCCTAGTCCGTTCTAGTTATTCGTTTCGAGCATCAGAACTGCGAAAATGTTGAGTTTCTCAAGCGTTTCTTTCCTACAAACTGCCATATCTCGCGAACGGATTGACCAATCCGCAAAATTTCTGTTGCATCTGAAAGTAGAAACTCGCCCGATTACAACGGTATGCGTACTTTTCCCCTAGACCGTTCTAGTTATGCTTGTCGAGCATCAGAACTGCGAAAATTTTGAGTTTCTCAAGCGTTTCTAACCTCCAAACTGCCATATCTCGCGAACGGATTGACCAATCCGCAAAATTTCTGTTGCATCTGAAAGTAGAAACTCGCCCGATTACAACGGTATGCGTACTTTTCCCCTAGTCCGTTCTAGTTATACGTTTCGAGCATCAGAACTGCGAAAATTTTGAGTTTCCCAAGCGTTTCTTACCTCCAAACTGCCATATCTCGCGAACGGATTGACCAATCCGCAAAATTTCTGTTGCATCTGAAAGTAGAAACTCACCCGATTACAACGGTGTGCGTACTTTTCCCCTAGGCCGTTCTAGTTATTCGTTTCGAGCATCAGAACTGCGAAAATGTTGAGTTTCTCAAGCGTTTCTTACCTACAAACTGCCATATCTCGCGAACGGATTGACCAATCCGCAAAATTTCTGTTGCATCTGAAAGTAGAAACTCGCCCGATTACAACGGTATGCGTACTTTTCCCCTAGTCCGTTCTAGTTATACGTTTCGAGCATCAGAACTGCGAAAATTTTGAGTTTCTCAAGCGTTTTTTACTTGCAAACTGCCATATCTCGCGAACGAATTGACCAATCCGCAAAATTTCTGATGCATCTGAAAGTAGAAACTCGCCCGATTACAACGGTATGCGTACTTTTCCCCTAGGCCGCTCTAGTTATTCGTTTCGAGCATCAGAACTGCGAAAATTTTGTGTTTCTCAAGTGTTTCTTACTTCCAAACTGCCATATCTCGCGAACGGATTGACCAATCCGCAAAATTTCTGATGCATCTGAAAGTAGAAACTCGCCCGATTACAACGGTATGCGTACTTTTCCCCTAGGCCGTTCTAGTTATTCGTTTCGAGCATCAGAACTGCGAAAATTTTGAGTTTCTCAAGCGTTTCTTACCTCCAAACTGCCATATCTCGCGAACGGATTGACTAATCCGCAAAATTTCTCTTGCAGCTGAAAGTAGAAAGTCGCCCGATTACAACGGTATGCCTACTGTTCCCCTAGGCCGTTCTAGTTATTCGTTTCGAGCATCAGAACTGCGAAAATGTTGAGTTTCTCAAGCGTTTCTTACCTACAAACTGCCATATCTCGCGAACGGATTGACCAATCCGAAAAAATTTCTGTTGCATCTGAAAGTAGAAACTCGCCCGATTACAACGGTATGCGTACTTTTCCCCTAGGCCGTTCTAGTTATTCGTTTCGAGCATCAGAACTGCGAAAATTTTGAGTTTCTCAAGCGTTTCTTACTTCCAAACTGCCATATCTCGCGAACGGATTGACCAATCCGCAAAATTTCTGTTGCATCTGAAAGTAGAAACTCGCCCGATTACAACGGTATGCGTACTTTTCCCCTAGGCGGTTCTAGTTAATCGTTTCGAGCATCAGAACTGCGAAAATTTTGAGTTTCTCAAGCGTTTCTTACTTCCAAACTGCCATATCTCGCGAACGGATTGACCAATCCGCAAAATTTCTGATGCATCTGAAAGTAGAAACTCGCCCGATTACAACGGTATGCGTACTTTTCCCCTAGGCCGTTCTAGTTATTCGTTTCGAGCATCAGAACTGCGAAAATGTTGAGTTTCTCTAGCGTTTCTTACCTACAAACTGCCATATCTCGCGAACGGATTGACCAATCCGCAAAATTTCTGTTGCATCTGAAAGTAGAAATTCGCCCGATTACAAGGGTATGCGTACTTTCCCCCTAGGCCGTTCTAGTTATTCGTTTCGAGCATCAGAACTGCGAAAATTTTGAGTTTCTCAAGCGTTTCTTACTTCCAAACTGCCATATCTCGCAAACGGATTGACCAATCCGCAAAATTTCTGTTGCATCTGAAAGTAGAAACTCGCCCGATTACAACGGTATGCGTACTTTTCCCCTAGTCCGTTCTAGTTATTCGTTTTGAGCATCAGAACTGCGAAAATTTTGAGTTTCTCAAGCGTTTCTTACTTCCAAACTGCCATATCTCGCGAACGGATTGACCAATCCGCAAAATTTCTGATGCATCTGAAAGTAGAAACTCGCCTGATTACAACGGTATGCGTACTTTTCCCCTAGGCCGTTCTAGTTATTCGTTTCGAGCATCAGAACTGCGAAAATTTTGAGTTTCTCAAGCGTTTCTTACCTCCAAACTGCCATATCTCGCGAACGGATTGACTAATCCGCAAAATTTCTCTTGCAGCTGAAAGTAGAAAGTCGCCCGATTACAACGGTATGCCTACTGTTCCCCTAGGCCGTTCTAGTTATTCGTTTCGAGCATCAGAACTGCGAAAATGTTGAGTTTCTCAAGCGTTTCTTACCTACAAACTGCCATATCTCGCGAACGGATTGACCAATCCGCAAAATTTCTGCTGCATCTGAAAGTAGAAATTCGCCCGATTACAACGGTATGCGTACTTTTCCCCTAGACCGTTCTAGTTATGCTTGTCGAGCATCAGAACTGCGAAAATTTTGAGTTTCTCAAGCGTTTCTGACCTCCAAACTGCCATATCTCGCGAACGGATTGACCAATCCGCAAAATTTCTGTTGCATCTGAACGTAGAAACTCGCCCGATTACAACGGTATGCGTACTTTTCCCCTAGTCCGTTCTAGTTATTCGTTTTGAGCATCAGAACTGCGAAAATTTTGAGTTTCTCAAGCGTTTCTTACCTCCAAACTGCCATATCTCGCGAACGGATTGACCAATCCGCAAAATTTCTGATGCATCTGAAAGTAGAAACTCGCCCGATTACAACGGTATGCGTACTTTTCCCCTAGGCCATTCTAGTTATACGTTTCGAGCATCAGAACTGCGAAAATGTTGAGTTTCTCAAGCGTTTCTTTCCTACAAACTGCCATATCTCGCGAACGGATTGACCAATCCGCAAAATTTCTGTTGCATCTGAAAGTAGAAACTCGCCCGATTACAACGGTATGCGTACTTTTCCCCTAGACCGTTCTAGTTATGCTTGTCGAGCATCAGAACTGCGAAAATTTTGAGTTTCTCAAGCGTTTCTTACCTCCAAACTGCCATATCTCGCGAACGGATTGACCAATCCGCAAAATTTCTGTTGCATCTGAAAGTAGAAACTCGCCCGATTACAACGGTATGCGTACTTTTCCCCTAGGCCGTTCTAGTTATTCGTTTCGAGCATCAGAACTGCGAAAATGTTGAGTTTCTCAAGCGTTTCTTACCTACAAACTGCCATATCTCGCGAACGGATTGACCAATCCGCAAAATTTCTGTTGCATCTGAAAGTAGAAATTCGCCCGATTACAACGGTATGCGTACTTTTCCCCTAGACCGTTCTAGTTATGCTTGTCGAGCATCAGAACTGCGAAAATTTTGAGTTTCTCAAGCGTTTCTGACCTCCAAACTGCCATATCTCGCGAACGGATTGACCAATCCGCAAAATTTCTGTTGCATCTGAACGTAGAAACTCGCCCGATTACAACGGTATGCGTACTTTTCCCCTAGTCCGTTCTAGTTATTCGTTTTGAGCATCAGAACTGCGAAAATTTTGAGTTTCTCAAGCGTTTCTTACCTCCAAACTGCCATATCTCGCGAACGGATTGACCAATCCGCAAAATTTCTGTTGCATCTGAAAGTAGAAACTCGCCCGATTACAACGGTATGCGTAGTTTTCCCCTAGTCCGTTCTAGTTATACGTTTCGAGCATCAGAACTGCGAAAATTTTGAGTTTCCCAAGCGTTTCTTACCTCCAAACTGCCATATCTCGCGAACGGATTGTCCAATCCGCAAAATTTCTGTTGCATCTGAAAGTAGAAACTCACCCGATTACAACGGTGTGCGTACTTTTCCCCTAGGCCGTTCTAGTTATTCGTTTCGAGCATCAGAACTGCGAAAATGTTGAGTTTCTCAAGCGTTTCTTACCTACAAACTGCCATATCTCGCGAACGGATTGACCAATCCGCAAAATTTCTGTTGCATCTGAAAGTAGAAACTCGCCCGATTACAACGGTATGCGTACTTTTCCCCTAGTCCGTTCTAGTTATACGTTTCGAGCATCAGAACTGCGAAAATTTTGAGTTTCTCAAGCGTTTTTTACTTGCAAACTGCCATATCTCGCGAACGGATTGACCAATCCGCAAAATTTCTGATGCATCTGAAAGTAGAAACTCGCCCGATTACAACGGTATGCGTACTTTTCCCCTAGGCCGCTCTAGTTATTCGTTTCGAGCATCAGAACTGCGAAAATTTTGTGTTTCTCAAGTGTTTCATACTTCCAAACTGCCATATCTCGCGAACGGATTGACCAATCCGCAAAATTTCTGATGCATCTGAAAGTAGAAACTCGCCCGATTACAACGGTATGCGTACTTTTCCCCTAGTCCGTTCTAGTTATTCGTTTCGAGCATCAGAACTGCGAAAATTTTGAGTTTCTCAAGCGTTTCTTACCTACAAACTGCCATATCTCGCGAACGGATTGACCAATCCGCAAAATTTCTGTTGCATCTGAAAGTACAAACTCGCCCGATTACAACGGTATGCGTACTTTCCCCCTAGGCCGTTCTAGTTATTCGTTTCGAGCATCAGAACTGCGAAAATTTTGAGTTTCTCAAGCGTTTCTTACTTCCAAACTGCCATATCTCGCAAACGGATTGACCAATCCGCAAAATTTCTGTTGCATCTGAAAGTAGAAACTCGCCCGATTACAACGGTATGCGTACTTTTCCCCTAGTCCGTTCTAGTTATTCGTTTTGAGCATCAGAACTGCGAAAATTTTGAGTTTCTCAAGCGTTTCTTACTTTCAAACTGCCATATCTCGCGAACGGATTGACCAATCCGCAAAATTTCTGATGCATCTGAAAGTAGAAACTCGCCCGATTACAACGGTATGCGTACTTTTCCCCTAGGCCGTTCTAGTTATTCGTTTCGAGCATCAGAACTGCGAAAATGTTGAGTTTCTCAAGCGTTTCTTACCTCCAAACTGCCATATCTCGCGAACGGATTGACCAATCCGCAAAATTTCTGTTGCATCTGAAAGTAGAAACTCGCCCGATTACAACGGTATGCGTACTTTTCCCCTAGTCCGTTCTAGTTATACGTTTCGAGCATCAGAACTGCGAAAATTTTGAGTTTCTCAAGCGTTTTTTACTTGCAAACTGCCATATCTCGCGAACGGATTGACCAATCCGTAAAATTTCTGATGCATCTGAAAGTAGAAACTCGCCCGATTACAACGGTATGCGTACTTTTCCCCTAGGCCGCTCTAGTTATTCGTTTCGAGCATCAGAACTGCGAAAATTTTGTGTTTCTCAAGTGTTTCATACTTCCAAACTGCCTTATCTCGCGAACGGATTGACCAATCCGCAAAATTTCTATTGCATCTGAAAGTAGAAACTCGCCCGATTACAACGGTATGCGTACTTTTCCCCTAGTCCGTTCTAGTTATACGTTTCGAGCATCAGAACTGCGAAAATTTTGAGTTTCCCAAGCGTTTCTTACCTCCAAACTGCCATATCTCGCGAACGGATTGACCAATCCGCAAAATTTCTGTTGCATCTGAAAGTAGAAACTCACCCGATTAAAACGGTATTCGTACTTTTCCCCTAGGCCGTTCTAGTTATTCGTTTCGAGCATCAGAACTGCGAAAATGTTGAGTTTCTCAAGCGTTTCTTACCTACAAACTGCCATATCTCGCGAACGGATTGACCAATCCGCAAAATTTCTGTTGCATCTGAAAGTAGAAACTCGCCCGATTACAACGGTATGCGTACTTTTTCCCTAGTCCGTTCTAGTTATACGTTTCGAGCATCAGAACTGCGAAAATTTTGAGTTTCTGAAGCGTTTTTTACTTGCAAACTGCCATATCTCGCGAACGGATTGACCAATCCGCAAAATTTCTGATGCATCTGAAAGTAGAAACTCGCCCGATTACAACGGTATGCGTACTTTTCCCCTAGGCCGCTCTAGTTATTCGTTTCGAGCATCAGAACTGCGAAAATTTTGTGTTTCTCAAGTGTTTCATACTTCCAAACTGCCATATCTCGCGAACGGATTGACCAATCCGCAAAATTTCTATTGCATCTGAAAGTAGAAACTCGCCCGATTACAACGGTATGCGTACTTTTCCCCTGGAACGTTCTAGTTATGCTTGTCGAGCATCAGAACTGCGACAATTTTGAGTTTCTCAAGCGTTTCTTACCTCCAAACTGCCATACCTCGCGAACGGATTGACTAATCCGCAAAATTTCTGTTGCATCTGAAAGTAGAAACTCACCCGATTACAACGGTATGCGTACTTTTTCCCTAGGCCGTTCTAGTTATTCGTTTCGAGCATCAGAACTGCGAAAATTTTGAGTTTCTCAAGCGTTTCTTACCTCCAAACTGCCATATCTCGCGAACGGATTGACCAATCCGCAAAATTTCTGTTGCATCTGAAAGTAGAAACTCGCCCGATTACAACGGTATGCGTACTTTTCCCCTAGTCCGTTCTAGTTATTCGTTTCGAGCATCAGAACTGCGAAAATTTTGAGTTTCTCAAGCGTTTCTTACTTCCAAACTGCCATATCTCGCGAACGGATTGACCAATCCGTAAAATTTCTGATGCATCTGAAAGTAGAAACTCGCCCGATTACAACGGTATGCGTACTTTTCCCCTAGGCCGTTCTGGTTACTCGTTTCGAGCATCAGAACTGTGATAATTTTGAGTTTCTCAAGCGTTTCTTACCTCCAAACTGCCATATCTCGCGAACGGATTGACCAATCCGCAAAATTTCTGATGCATCTGAAAGTAGAAACTCGCCCGATTACAACGGTATGCGTACTTTTCCCCTAGACCGTTCTAGTTATGCTTGTCGAGCATCAGAACTGCGAAAATTTTGAGTTTCTCAAGCGTTTCATACCTCCAAACTGCCATATCTCGCGAACGGATTGACTAATCCGCAAAATTTCTGTTTCATCTGAAAGTAGAAACTCGCCCGATTACAACGGTATGCGTACTTTTCCCCTAGGCCGTTCTAGTTATTCGTTTCGAGCATCAGAACTGCGAAAATTTTGAGTTTCTCAAGCGTTTCTTACCTACAAACTGCCATATCTCGCGAACGGATTGACCAATCCGCAAAATTTCTGTTGCATCTGAAAGTAGAAACTCGCCCGATTACAACGGTATGCGTACTTTTCCCCTAGACCGTTCTAGTTATGCTTGTCGAGCATCAGAACTGCGAAAATTTTGAGTTTCTCAAGCGTTTCTTACCTCCAAACTGCCATATCGCGCGAACGGATTGACCAATCCGCAAAATTTCTGTTGCATCTGAAAGTAGAAACTCGCCCGATTACAACGGTATGCGTACTTTTCCCCTAGACCGTTCTAGTTATGCTTGTCGAGCATCAGAACTGCGAAAATTTTGAGTTTCCCAAGCGTTTCTTACCTCCAAACTGCCATATCTCGCGAACGGATTGACCAATCCGCAAAATTTCTGTTGCATCTGAACGTAGAAACTCGCCCGATTACAACGGTATGCGTACTTTTCCCCTAGTCCGTTCTAGTTATACGTTTCGAGCATCAGAACTGCGAAAATTTTGAGTTTCCCAAGCGTTTCTTACCTCCAAACTGCCATATCTCGCGAACGGATTGACCAATCCGCAAAATTTCTGATGCATCTGAAAGTAGAAACTCGCCCGATTACAACAGTATGCGTACTTTTCCCCTAGTCCGTTCTAGTTATTCGTTTCGAGCATCAGAACTGCGAAAATTTTGAGTTTCTCAACCGTTTCTTACCTCCAAACTGCCATATCTCGCGAACGGATTGACCAATCCGCAAAATTTCTGTTGCATCTGAAAGTACAAACTCGCCCGATTACAACGGTATGCGTACTTTTCCCCTAGGCCGTTCTAGTTATTCGTTTCGAGCATCAGAACTGCGAAAATGTTGAGTTTCTCAAGCGTTTCTTACCTACAAACTGCCATATCTCGCGAACGGATTGACCAATCCGCAAAATTTCTGTTGCATCTGAAAGTAGAAACTCGCCCGATTACAACGGTATGCGTACTTTTCCCCTAGGCCGTTGTAGTTATTCGCTTCGAGCATGAGAACTGCGAAAATTTTGGGTTTCTCAAGCGTTGCTTACCTCCAAACTACCATATATCGCGAACGGATTGACCAATTCGCAAAATTTCTGTTGCATCTGAAAGTAGAAACTCGCCCGATTACAACGGTATGCGTACTTTTCCCCTAGTCCGTTCTAGTTATACGTTTCGAGCATCAGAACTGCGAAAATTTTGAGTTTCCCAAGCGTTTCTTACCTCCAAACTGCCATATCTCGCGAACGGATTGACCAATCCGCAAAATTTCTGATGCATCTGAAAGTAGAAACTCGCCCGATTACAACAGTATGCGTACTTTTCCCCTAGTCCGTTCTAGTTATTCGTTTCGAGCATCAGAACTGCGAAAATTTTGAGTTTCTCAACCGTTTCTTACCTCCAAACTGCCATATCTCGCGAACGGATTGACCAATCCGCAAAATTTCTGTTGCATCTGAAAGTACAAACTCGCCCGATTACAACGGTATGCGTACTTTTCCCCTAGGCCGTTCTAGTTATTCGTTTCGAGCATCAGAACTGCGAAAATGTTGAGTTTCTCAAGCGTTTCTTACCTACAAACTGCCATATCTCGCGAACGAATTGACCAATCCGCAAAATTTCTGTTGCATCTGAAAGTAGAAACTCGCCCGATTACAACGGTATGCGTACTTTTCCCCTAGGCCGTTGTAGTTATTCGCTTCGAGCATGAGAACTGCGAAAATTTTGGGTTTCTCAAGCGTTGCTTACCTCCAAACTACCATATCTCGCGAACGGATTGACCAATTCGCAAAATTTCTGTTGCATCTGAAAGTAGAAACTCGCCCGATTACAACGGTATGCGTACTTTTCCCCTAGGCCGTTCTGGTTACTCGTTTCGAGCATCAAAACTGTGATAATTTTGAGTTTCTCAACCGTTTCTTACCTCCAAACTGCCATATCTCGCGAACGGATTGACCAATCCGCAAAATTTCTGTTGCATCTGAAAGTAGAAACTCGCCCGATTACAACGGTATGCGTACTTTTCCCCTAGACCGTTCTAGTTATGCTTGTCGAGCATCAGAACTGCGAAAATTTTGAGTTTCCCAAGCGTTTCTTACCTCCAAACTGCCATATCTCGCGAACGGATTGACCAATCCGCAAAATTTCTGTTGCATCTGAACGTAGAAACTCGCCCGATTACAACGGTATGCGTACTTTTCCCCTAGTCCGTTCTAGTTATACGTTTCGAGCATCAGAACTGCGAAAATTTTGAGTTTCCCAAGCGTTTCTTACCTCCAAACTGCCATATCTCGCGAACGGATTGACCAATCCGCAAAATTTCTGTTGCATCTGAAAGTAGAAACTCGCCCGATTACAACAGTATGCGTACTTTTCCCCTAGTCCGTTCTAGTTATTCGTTTCGAGCATCAGAACTGCGAAAATTTTGAGTTTCTCAAGCGTTTCTTACCTCCAAACTGCGATATCTCGCGAACGGATTGACTAATCCGCAAAATTTCTGTTGCATCTGAAAGTAGAAACTCACCCGATTACAACGGTATGCGTACTTTTCCCCTAGGCCGTTCTAGTTATTCGTTTCGAGCATCAGAACTGCGAAAATTTTGAGTTTCTCAAGCGTTTCTTACCTCCAAACTGCCATATCTCGCGAACGGATTGACCAGTCCGCAAAATTTCTGTTGCATCTGAATGTAGAAACTCGCCCGATTACAATGGTATGCGTACTTTTCCCCTAGGCCGTTCTAGTTATTCGTTTCGAGCATCAGAACTGCGAAAATGTTGAGTTTCTCAAGCGTTTCTTACTTACAAACTGCCATATCTCGCGAACGGATTGACCAATCCGAAAAAATTTCTGTTGCATCTGAAAGTAGAAACTCGCCCGATTACAACGGTATGCGTACTTTTCCCCTAGGCCGTTCTAGTTATTCGTTTCGAGCATCAGAACTGCGAAAATTTTGAGTTTCTCAAGCGTTTCTTACTTCCAAACTGCCATATCTCGCGAACGGATTGACCAATCCGCAAAATTTCTGTTGCATCTGAAAGTAGAAACTCGCCCGATTACAACGGTATGCGTACTTTTCCCCTAGGCCGTTCTAGTTAATCGTTTCGAGCATCAGAACTGCGAAAATTTTGAGTTTCTCAAGCGTTTCTTACTTCCAAACTGCCATATCTCGCGAAAGGATTGACCAATCCGCAAAATTTCTGATGCATCTGAAAGTAGAAACTCGCCCGATTACAACGGTATGCGTACTTTTCCCCTAGGCCGTTCTAGTTATTCGTTTCGAGCATCAGAACTGCGAAAATTTTGAGTTTCTCAAGCGTTTCTTACCTCCAAACTGCCATATCTCGCGAACGGATTGACCAGTCCGCAAAATTTCTGTTGCATCTGAATGTAGAAACTCGCCCGATTACAATGGTATGCGTACTTTTCCCCTAGGCCGTTCTAGTTATTCGTTTCGAGCATCAGAACTGCGAAAATGTTGAGTTTCTCAAGCGTTTCTTACTTACAAACTGCCATATCTCGCGAACGGATTGACCAATCCGAAAAAATTTCTGTTGCATCTGAAAGTAGAAACTCGCCCGATTACAACGGTATGCGTACTTTTCCCCTAGGCCGTTCTAGTTATTCGTTTCGAGCATCAGAACTGCGAAAATTTTGAGTTTCTCAAGCGTTTCTTACTTCCAAACTGCCATATCTCGCGAACGGATTGACCAATCCGCAAAATTTCTGTTGCATCTGAAAGTAGAAACTCGCCCGATTACAACGGTATGCGTACTTTTCCCCTAGGCCGTTGTAGTTATTCGCTTCGAGCATGAGAACTGCGAAAATTTTGGGTTTCTCAAGCGTTGCTTACCTCCAAACTACCATATCTCGCGAACGGATTGACCAATTCGCAAAATTTCTGTTGCATCTGAAAGTAGAAACTCGCCCGATTACAACGGTATGCGTACTTTTCCCCTAGGCCGTTCTGGTTACTCGTTTCGAGCATCAAAACTGTGATAATTTTGAGTTTCTCAACCGTTTCTTACCTCCAAACTGCCATATCTCGCGAACGGATTGACCAATCCGCAAAATTTCTGTTGCATCTGAAAGTAGAAACTCGCCCGATTACAACGGTATGCGTACTTTTCCCCTAGACCGTTCTAGTTATGCTTGTCGAGCATCAGAACTGCGAAAATTTTGAGTTTCCCAAGCGTTTCTTACCTCCAAACTGCCATATCTCGCGAACGGATTGACCAATCCGCAAAATTTCTGTTGCATCTGAACGTAGAAACTCGCCCGATTACAACGGTATGCGTACTTTTCCCCTAGTCCGTTCTAGTTATACGTTTCGAGCATCAGAACTGCGAAAATTTTGAGTTTCCCAAGCGTTTCTTACCTCCAAACTGCCATATCTCGCGAACGGATTGACCAATCCGCAAAATTTCTGTTGCATCTGAAAGTAGAAACTCGCCCGATTACAACAGTATGCGTACTTTTCCCCTAGTCCGTTCTAGTTATTCGTTTCGAGCATCAGAACTGCGAAAATTTTGAGTTTCTCAAGCGTTTCTTACCTCCAAACTGCGATATCTCGCGAACGGATTGACTAATCCGCAAAATTTCTGTTGCATCTGAAAGTAGAAACTCACCCGATTACAACGGTATGCGTACTTTTCCCCTAGGCCGTTCTAGTTATTCGTTTCGAGCATCAGAACTGCGAAAATTTTGAGTTTCTCAAGCGTTTCTTACCTCCAAACTGCCATATCTCGCGAACGGATTGACCAGTCCGCAAAATTTCTGTTGCATCTGAATGTAGAAACTCGCCCGATTACAATGGTATGCGTACTTTTCCCCTAGGCCGTTCTAGTTATTCGTTTCGAGCATCAGAACTGCGAAAATGTTGAGTTTCTCAAGCGTTTCTTACTTACAAACTGCCATATCTCGCGAACGGATTGACCAATCCGAAAAAATTTCTGTTGCATCTGAAAGTAGAAACTCGCCCGATTACAACGGTATGCGTACTTTTCCCCTAGGCCGTTCTAGTTATTCGTTTCGAGCATCAGAACTGCGAAAATTTTGAGTTTCTCAAGCGTTTCTTACTTCCAAACTGCCATATCTCGCGAACGGATTGACCAATCCGCAAAATTTCTGTTGCATCTGAAAGTAGAAACTCGCCCGATTACAACGGTATGCGTACTTTTCCCCTAGGCCGTTCTAGTTAATCGTTTCGAGCATCAGAACTGCGAAAATTTTGAGTTTCTCAAGCGTTTCTTACTTCCAAACTGCCATATCTCGCGAAAGGATTGACCAATCCGCAAAATTTCTGATGCATCTGAAAGTAGAAACTCGCCCGATTACAACGGTATGCGTACTTTTCCCCTAGGCCGTTCTAGTTATTCGTTTCGAGCATCAGAACTGCGAAAATTTTGAGTTTCTCAAGCGTTTCTTACCTCCAAACTGCCATATCTCGCGAACGGATTGACCAGTCCGCAAAATTTCTGTTGCATCTGAATGTAGAAACTCGCCCGATTACAATGGTATGCGTACTTTTCCCCTAGGCCGTTCTAGTTATTCGTTTCGAGCATCAGAACTGCGAAAATGTTGAGTTTCTCAAGCGTTTCTTACTTACAAACTGCCATATCTCGCGAACGGATTGACCAATCCGAAAAAATTTCTGTTGCATCTGAAAGTAGAAACTCGCCCGATTACAACGGTATGCGTACTTTTCCCCTAGGCCGTTCTAGTTATTCGTTTCGAGCATCAGAACTGCGAAAATTTTGAGTTTCTCAAGCGTTTCTTACTTCCAAACTGCCATATCTCGCGAACGGATTGACCAATCCCCAAAATTTCTGTTGCATCTGAAAGTAGAAACTCGCCCGATTACAACGGTATGCGTACTTTTCCCCTAGGCCGTTCTAGTTAATCGTTTCGAGCATCAGAACTGCGAAAATTTTGAGTTTCTCAAGCGTTTCTTACTTCCAAACTGCCATATCTCGCGAAAGGATTGACCAATCCGCAAAATTTCTGATGCATCTGAAAGTAGAAACTCGCCCGATTACAACGGTATGCGTACTTTTCCCCTAGTCCGTTCTAGTTATTCGTTTTGAGCATCAGAACTGCGAAAATTTTGAGTTTCTCAAGCGTTTCTTACTTCCAAACTGCCATATCTCGCGATCGGATTGACCAATCCGCAAAATTTCTGATGCATCTGAAAGTAGAAACTCGCCCGATTACAACGGTATGCGTACTTTTCCCCTAGGCCGTTCTAGTTATTCGTTTCGAGCATCAGAACTGCGAAAATTTTGAGTTTCTCAAGCGTTTCTTACTTCCAAACTGCCATATCTCGCGAAAGGATTGACCAATCCGCAAAATTTCTGATGCATCTGAAAGTAGAAACTCGCCCGATTACAACGGTATGCGTACTTTTCCCCTAGGCCGTTCTAGTTATTCGTTTCGAGCATCAGAACTGCGAAAATTTTGAGTTTCTCAAGCGTTTCTTACCTCCAAACTGCCATATCTCGCGAACGGATTGACCAGTCCGCAAAATTTCTGTTGCATCTGAATGTAGAAACTCGCCCGATTACAATGGTATGCGTACTTTTCCCCTAGGCCGTTCTAGTTATTCGTTTCGAGCATCAGAACTGCGAAAATGTTGAGTTTCTCAAGCGTTTCTTACTTACAAACTGCCATATCTCGCGAACGGATTGACCAATCCGAAAAAATTTCTGTTGCATCTGAAAGTAGAAACTCGCCCGATTACAACGGTATGCGTACTTTTCCCCTAGGCCGTTCTAGTTATTCGTTTCGAGCATCAGAACTGCGAAAATTTTGAGTTTCTCAAGCGTTTCTTACTTCCAAACTGCCATATCTCGCGAACGGATTGACCAATCCGCAAAATTTCTGTTGCATCTGAAAGTAGAAACTCGCCCGATTACAACGGTATGCGTACTTTTCCCCTAGGCCGTTCTAGTTAATCGTTTCGAGCATCAGAACTGCGAAAATTTTGAGTTTCTCAAGCGTTTCTTACTTCCAAACTGCCATATCTCGCGAAAGGATTGACCAATCCGCAAAATTTCTGATGCATCTGAAAGTAGAAACTCGCCCGATTACAACGGTATGCGTACTTTTCCCCTAGGCCGTTCTAGTTGTTCGTTTCGAGCATCAGAACTGCGAAAATGTTGAGTTTCTCTAGCGTTTCTTACCTACAAACTGCCATATCTCGCGAACGGATTGACCAATCCGCAAAATTTCTGTTGCATCTGAAAGTAGAAATTCGCCCGATTACAACGGTATGCGTACTTTCCCCCTAGGCCGTTCTAGTTATTCGTTTCGAGCATCAGAACTGCGAAAATTTTGAGTTTCTCAAGCGTTTCTTACTTCCAAACTGCCATATCTCGCAAACGGATTGACCAATCCGCAAAATTTCTGTTGCATCTGAAAGTAGAAACTCGCCCGATTACAACGGTATGCGTACTTTTCCCCTAGTCCGTTCTAGTTATTCGTTTTGAGCATCAGAACTGCGAAAATTTTGAGTTTCTCAAGCGTTTCTTACTTCCAAACTGCCATATCTCGCGATCGGATTGACCAATCCGCAAAATTTCTGATGCATCTGAAAGTAGAAACTCGCCCGATTACAACGGTTGCGTACTTTTCCCCTAGGCCGTTCTAGTTATTCGTTTCGAGCATCAGAACTGCGAAAATGTTGAGTTTCTCAAGCGTTTCTTACCTACAAACTGCCATATCTCGCGAACGGATTGACCAATCCGCAAAATTTCTGTTGCATCTGAAAGTAGAAATTCGCCCGATTACAACGGTATGCGTACTTTTCCCCTAGACCGTTCTAGTTATGCTTGTCGAGCATCAGAACTGCGAAAATTTTGAGTTTCTCAAGCGTTTCTTACCTCCAAACTGCCATATCTCGCGAACGGATTGACCAATCCGCAAAATTTCTGTTGCATCTGAAAGTAGAAACTCGCCCGATTACAACGGTATGCGTACTTTTCCCCTAGACCGTTCTAGTTATGCTTGTCGAGCATCAGAACTGCGAAAATTTTGAGTTTCTCAAGCGTTTCATACCTCCAAACTGCCATATCTCGCGAACGGATTGACTAATCCGCAAAATTTCTGTTCCATCTGAAAGTAGAAACTCGCCCGATTACAACGGTATGCGTACTTTTCCCCTAGGCCGTTCTAGTTATTCGTTTCGAGCATCAGAACTGCGAAAATTTTGAGTTTCTCAAGCGTTTCTTACCTCCAAACTGCCATATCTCGCGAACGGATTGACCAATCCGCAAAATTTCTGTTGCATCTGAAAGTAGAAACTCGCCCGATTACAACGGTATGCGTACTTTTCCCCTAGTCTGTTCTAGTTATTCGTTTCGAGCATCAGAACTGCGAAAATTTTGAGTTTCTCAAGCGTTTCTTACCTCCAAACTGCCAGATCACGCGAACGGATTGACTAATCCGCAAAATTTCTGTTGCATCTGAAAGTAGAAACTCGCCCGATTACAACGGTATGCGTACTTTTCCCCTAGTCCGTTCTAGTTATTCGTTTCGAGCATCAGAACTGCGAAAATTTTGAGTTTCTCAAGCGTTTCTTACCTCCAAACTGCCATATCTCGCGAACGGATTGACCAATCCGCAAAATTTCTGTTGCATCTGAAAGTACAAACTCGCCCGATTACAACGGTGTGCGTACTCTTCCCCTAGGCCGTTCTAGTTATTCGTTTCGAGCATCAGAACTGCGAAAATGTTGAGTTTCTCAAGCGTTTCTTACCTACAAACTGCCATATCTCGCGAACGGATTGACCAATCCGCAAAATTTCTGTTGCATCTGAAAGCAGAAACTCGCCCGATTACAACGGTATGCGTACTTTTCCCCTAGGCCGTTCTGGTTATTCGTTTCGAGCATCAGAACTGTGAAAATTTTGAGTTTCTCAACCGTTTCTTACCTCCAAACTGCCATATCTCGCGAACGGATTGACCAATCCGCAAAATTTCTGTTGCATCTGAAAGTAGAAAGTCGCCCGATTACAACGGTATGCGTACTTTTCCCCTAGTCCGTTCTAGTTATTCATTTCGAGCATCAGAACTGCGAAAATTTTGAGTTTCTCAAGCGTTTCTTACCTACAAACTGCCATATCTCGCGAACGGATTGACCAATCCGCAAAATTTCTGTTGCATCTGAACGTAGAAACTCGCCCGATTACAACGGTATGCGTACTTTTCCCCTAGACCGTTCTAGTTATGCTTGTCGAGCATCAGAACTGCGAAAATTTTGAGTTTCTCAAGCGTTTCTTACCTCCAAACTGCCATATCTCGCGAACGGATTGACCAATCCGCAAAATTTCTGTTGCATCTGAAAGTAGAAACTCGCCCGATTACAACGGTATGCGTACTTTTCCCCTAGACCGTCCTAGTTATGGTTGTCGAGCATCAGAACTGCGAAAATTTTGAGTTTCCCAAGCGTTTCTTACCTCCAAACTGCCATATCTCGCGAACGGATTGACCAATCCGCAAAATTTCTGTTGCATCTGAACGTAGAAACTCGCCCGATTACAACGGTATGCGTACTTTTCCCCTAGTCCGTTCTAGTTATACGTTTCGAGCATCAGAACTGCGAAAATTTTGAGTTTCCCAAGCGTTTCTTACCTCCAAACTGCCAGATCACGCGAACGGATTGACTAATCCGCAAAATTTCTGTTGCATCTGAAAGTAGAAACTCGCCCGATTACAACGGTATGCGTACTTTTCCCCTAGTCCGTTCTAGTTATTCGTTTCGAGCATCAGAACTGCGAAAATTTTGAGTTTCTCAAGCGTTTCTTACCTCCAAACTGCCATATCTCGCGAACGGATTGACCAATCCGCAAAATTTCTGTTGCATCTGAAAGTACAAACTCGCCCGATTACAACGGTGTGCGTACTCTTCCCCTAGGCCGTTCTAGTTATTCGTTTCGAGCATCAGAACTGCGAAAATGTTGAGTTTCTCAAGCGTTTCTTACCTACAAACTGCCATATCTCGCGAACGGATTGACCAATCCGCAAAATTTCTGTTGCATCTGAAAGCAGAAACTCGCCCGATTACAACGGTATGCGTACTTTTCCCCTAGGCCGTTCTGGTTATTCGTTTCGAGCATCAGAACTGTGAAAATTTTGAGTTTCTCAACCGTTTCTTACCTCCAAACTGCCATATCTCGCGAACGGATTGACCAATCCGCAAAATTTCTGTTGCATCTGAAAGTAGAAAGTCGCCCGATTACAACGGTATGCGTACTTTTCCCCTAGTCCGTTCTAGTTATTCATTTCGAGCATCAGAACTGCGAAAATTTTGAGTTTCTCAAGCGTTTCTTACCTACAAACTGCCATATCTCGCGAACGGATTGACCAATCCGCAAAATTTCTGTTGCATCTGAAAGTAGAAAGTCGCCCGATTACAACGGTATGCGTACTTTTCCCCTAGTCCGTTCTAGTTATTCATTTCGAGCATCAGAACTGCGAAAATTTTGAGTTTCTCAAGCGTTTCTTACCTACAAACTGCCATATCTCGCGAACGGATTGACCAATCCGCAAAATTTCTGTTGCATCTGAACGTAGAAACTCGCCCGATTACAACGGTATGCGTACTTTTCCCCTAGACCGTTCTAGTTATGCTTGTCGAGCATCAGAACTGCGAAAATTTTGAGTTTCTCAAGCGTTTCTTACCTCCAAACTGCCATATCTCGCGAACGGATTGACCAATCCGCAAAATTTCTGTTGCATCTGAAAGTAGAAACTCGCCCGATTACAACGGTATGCGTACTTTTCCCCTAGACCGTCCTAGTTATGGTTGTCGAGCATCAGAACTGCGAAAATTTTGAGTTTCCCAAGCGTTTCTTACCTCCAAACTGCCATATCTCGCGAACGGATTGACCAATCCGCAAAATTTCTGTTGCATCTGAACGTAGAAACTCGCCCGATTACAACGGTATGCGTACTTTTCCCCTAGTCCGTTCTAGTTATACGTTTCGAGCATCAGAACTGCGAAAATTTTGAGTTTCCCAAGCGTTTCTTACCTCCAAACTGCCAGATCACGCGAACGGATTGACTAATCCGCAAAATTTCTGTTGCATCTGAAAGTAGAAACTCGCCCGATTACAACGGTATGCGTACTTTTCCCCTAGTCCGTTCTAGTTATTCGTTTCGAGCATCAGAACTGCGAAAATTTTGAGTTTCTCAAGCGTTTCTTACCTCCAAACTGCCATATCTCGCGAACGGATTGACCAATCCGCAAAATTTCTGTTGCATCTGAAAGTACAAACTCGCCCGATTACAACGGTGTGCGTACTCTTCCCCTAGGCCGTTCTAGTTATTCGTTTCGAGCATCAGAACTGCGAAAATGTTGAGTTTCTCAAGCGTTTCTTACCTACAAACTGCCATATCTCGCGAACGGATTGACCAATCCGCAAAATTTCTGTTGCATCTGAAAGCAGAAACTCGCCCGATTACAACGGTATGCGTACTTTTCCCCTAGGCCGTTCTGGTTATTCGTTTCGAGCATCAGAACTGTGAAAATTTTGAGTTTCTCAACCGTTTCTTACCTCCAAACTGCCATATCTCGCGAACGGATTGACCAATCCGCAAAATTTCTGTTGCATCTGAAAGTAGAAAGTCGCCCGATTACAACGGTATGCGTACTTTTCCCCTAGTCCGTTCTAGTTATTCATTTCGAGCATCAGAACTGCGAAAATTTTGAGTTTCTCAAGCGTTTCTTACCTACAAACTGCCATATCTCGCGAACGGATTGACCAATCCGCAAAATTTCTGTTGCATCTGAAAGTAGAAACTCGCCCGATTACAACGGTATGCGTACTTTTCCCCTAGGCCGTTCTAGTTATTCGTTTCGAGCATCAGAACTGCGAAAATTTTGAGTTTCTCAAGCGTTTCTTACCTCCAAACTGCCATATCTCGCGAACGGATTGACCAGTCCGCAAAATTTCTGTTGCATCTGAATGTAGAAACTCGCCCGATTACAACGGTATGCGTACTTTTCCCCTAGTCCGTTCTAGTTATTCGTTTCGAGCATCAGAACTGCGAAAATTTTGAGTTTCTCAAGCGTTTCTTACCTACAAACTGCCATATCTCGCGAACTGATTGACCAATCCGCAAAATTTCTGTTGCATCTGAAAGTACAAACTCGCCCGATTACAACGGTATGCGTACTTTTCCCCTAGGCCGTTCTAGTTATTCGTTTCGAGCATCAGAACTGCGAAAATGTTGAGTTTCTCAAGCGTTTCTTACCTCCAAACTGCCATATCTCGCGAACGGATTGACCAGTCCGCAAAATTTCTGTTGCATCTGAAAGTAGAAACTCGCCCGATTACAACGGTATGCGTACTTTTCCCCTAGTCCGTTCTAGTTATTCGTTTCGAGCATCAGAACTGCGAAAATTTTGAGTTTCTCAAGCGTTTCTTACCTACAAACTGCCATATCTCGCGAACGGATTGACCAATCCGCAAAATTTCTGTTGCATCTGAAAGTACAAACTCGCCCGATTACAACGGTATGCGTACTTTTCCCCTAGGCCGTTCTAGTTATTCGTTTCGAGCATCAGAACTGCGAAAATGTTGAGTTTCTCAAGCGTTTCTTACCTACAAACTGCCATATCTCGCGAACGGATTGACCAATCCGCAAAATTTCTGTTGCATCTGAAAGTAGAAACTCGCCCGATTACAACGGTATGCGTACTTTTCCCCTAGGCCGTTGTAGTTATTCGCTTCGAGCATGAGAACTGCGAAAATTTTGGGTTTCTCAAGCGTTGCTTACCTCCAAACTACAATATCTCGCGAACGGATTGACCAATTCGCAAAATTTCTGTTGCATCTGAAAGTAGAAACTCGCCCGATTACAACGGTATGCGTACTTTTCCCCTAGGCCGTTCTGGTTACTCGTTTCGAGCATCAGAACTGTGATAATTTTGAGTTTCTCAACCGTTTCTTACCTCCAAACTGCCATATCTCGCGAACGGATTGACCAATCCGCAAAATTTCTGTTGCATCTGAAAGTAGAAACTCGCCCGATTACAACGGTATGCGTACTTTTCCCCTAGACCGTTCTAGTTATGCTTGTCGAGCATCAGAACTGCGAAAATTTTGAGTTTCCCAAGCGTTTCTTACTTCCAAACTGCCATATCTCGCGAACGGATTGACCAATCCGCAAAATTTCTGTTGCATCTGAACGTAGAAACTCGCCCGATTACAACGGTATGCGTACTTTTCCCCTAGTCCGTTCTAGTTATACGTTTCGAGCATCAGAACTGCGAAAATTTTGAGTTTCCCAAGCGTTTCTTACCTCCAAACTGCCATATCTCGCGAACGGATTGACCAATCCGCAAAATTTCTGTTGCATCTGAAAGTAGAAACTCGCCCGATTACAACAGTATGCGTACTTTTCCCCTAGTCCGTTCTAGTTATTCGTTTCGAGCATCAGAACTGCGAAAATTTTGAGTTTCTCAAGCGTTTCTTACCTCCAAACTGCCATATCTCGCGAACGGATTGACTAATCCGCAAAATTTCTGTTGCATCTGAAAGTAGAAACTCACCCGATTACAACGGTATGCGTACTTTTCCCCTAGGCCGTTCTAGTTATTCGTTTCGAGCATCAGAACTGCGAAAATTTTGAGTTTCTCAAGCGTTTCTTACCTCCAAACTGCCATATCTCGCGAACGGATTGACCAGTCCGCAAAATTTCTGTTGCATCTGAATGTAGAAACTCGCCCGATTACAACGGTATGCGTACTTTTCCCCTAGTCCGTTCTAGTTATTCGTTTCGAGCATCAGAACTGCGAAAATTTTGAGTTTCTCAAGCGTTTCTTACCTACAAACTGCCATATCTCGCGAACTGATTGACCAATCCGCAAAATTTCTGTTGCATCTGAAAGTACAAACTCGCCCGATTACAACGGTATGCGTACTTTTCCCCTAGGCCGTTCTAGTTATTCGTTTCGAGCATCAGAACTGCGAAAATGTTGAGTTTCTCAAGCGTTTCTTACCTCCAAACTGCCATATCTCGCGAACGGATTGACCAGTCCGCAAAATTTCTGTTGCATCTGAAAGTAGAAACTCGCCCGATTACAACGGTATGCGTACTTTTCCCCTAGTCCGTTCTAGTTATTCGTTTCGAGCATCAGAACTGCGAAAATTTTGAGTTTCTCAAGCGTTTCTTACCTACAAACTGCCATATCTCGCGAACGGATTGACCAATCCGCAAAATTTCTGTTGCATCTGAAAGTACAAACTCGCCCGATTACAACGGTATGCGTACTTTTCCCCTAGGCCGTTCTAGTTATTCGTTTCGAGCATCAGAACTGCGAAAATGTTGAGTTTCTCAAGCGTTTCTTACCTACAAACTGCCATATCTCGCGAACGGATTGACCAATCCGCAAAATTTCTGTTGCATCTGAAAGTAGAAACTCGCCCGATTACAACGGTATGCGTACTTTTCCCCTAGGCCGTTGTAGTTATTCGCTTCGAGCATGAGAACTGCGAAAATTTTGGGTTTCTCAAGCGTTGCTTACCTCCAAACTACCATATCTCGCGAACGGATTGACCAATTCGCAAAATTTCTGTTGCATCTGAAAGTAGAAACTCGCCCGATTACAACGGTATGCGTACTTTTCCCCTAGGCCGTTCTGGTTACTCGTTTCGAGCATCAGAACTGTGATAATTTTGAGTTTCTCAACCGTTTCTTACCTCCAAACTGCCATATCTCGCGAACGGATTGACCAATCCGCAAAATTTCTGTTGCATCTCAAAGTAGAAAGTCGCCCGATTACAACGGTATGCGTACTTTTCCCCTAGACCGTTCTAGTTATGCTTGTCGAGCATCAGAACTGCGACAATTTTGAGTTTCTCAAGCGTTTCTTACTTACAAACTGCCAGATCTCGCGAACGGATTGACTAATCCGCAAAATTTCTGTTGCATCTGAAAGTAGAAACTCGCCCGATTACAACGGTATGCATACTTTTCCCCTAGGCCGTTCTAGTTATTCGTTTCGAGCATCAGAACTGCGAAAATTTTGAGTTTCTCAAGCGTTTCTTACCTCCAAACTGCCATATCTCGCGAACGGATTGACCAATCCGCAAAATTTCTGTTGCATCTGAAAGTAGAAACTCGCCCGATTACAACGGTATGCGTACTTTTCCCCTAGTCCGTTCTAGTTATTCGTTTCGAGCATCAGAACTGCGAAAATTTTGAGTTTCTCAAGCGTTTCTTACCTCCAAACTGCCATATCTCGCGAACGGATTGACCAATCCGCAAAATTTCTGTTGCATCTGAAAGTAGAGAGTCGCCCGATTACAACGGTATGCGTACTTTTCCCCTAGACCGTTCTAGTTATGCTTGTCGAGCATCAGAACTGCGACAATTTTGAGTTTCTCAAGCGTTTCTTACTTACAAACTGCCAGATCTCGCGAACGGATTGTCTAATCCGCAAAATTTCTGTTGCATCTGAAAGTAGAAACTCGCCCGATTACAACGGTATGCATACTTTTCCCCTAGGCCGTTCTAGTTATTCGTTTCGAGCATCAGAACTGCGAAAATTTTGAGTTTCTCAAGCGTTTCTTACCTCCAAACTGCCATATCTCGCGAACGGATTGACCAATCCGCAAAATTTCTGTTGCATCTGAAAGTAGAAACTCGCCCGATTACAACGGTATGCGTACTTTTCCCCTAGTCCGTTCTAGTTATTCGTTTCGAGCATCAGAACTGCGAAAATTTTGAGTTTCTCAAGCGTTTCTTACCTCCAAACTGCCATATCTCGCGAACGGATTGACCAATCCGCAAAATTTATGTTGCATCTGAAAGTAGAAACTCGCCCGATTACAACGGTATGCGTAGTTTTCCCCTAGGCCGTTGTAGTTATTCGTTTCGAGCATGAGAACTGCGAAAATTTTGGGTTTCTCAAGCGTTGCTTACCTCCAAACTGCCATATCTCGCGAACGGATTGACCAATCCGAAAAAATTTCTGTTGCATCTGAAAGTAGAAACTCGCCCGATTACAACGGTATGCGTACTTTTCCCCTAGGCCGTTCTAGTTATTCGTTTCGAGCATCAGAACTGCGAAAATGTTGAGTTTCTCAAGCGTTTCTTACCTCCAAACTGCCATATCTCGCGAACGGATTGACCAGTCCGCAAAATTTCTGTTGCATCTGAAAGTAGAAACTCGCCCGATTACAACGGTATGCGTACTTTTCCCCTAGTCCGTTCTAGTTATTCGTTTCGAGCATCAGAACTGCGAAAATTTTGAGTTTCTCAAGCGTTTCTTACCTACAAACTGCCATATCTCGCGAACGGATTGACCAATCCGCAAAATTTCTGTTGCATCTGAAAGTAGAGAGTCGCCCGATTACAACGGTATGCGTACTTTTCCCCTAGACCGTTCTAGTTATGCTTGTCGAGCATCAGAACTGCGACAATTTTGAGTTTCTCAAGCGTTTCTTACTTACAAACTGCCAGATCTCGCGAACGGATTGACTAATCCGCAAAATTTCTGTTGCATCTGAAAGTAGAAACTCGCCCGATTACAACGGTATGCATACTTTTCCCCTAGGCCGTTCTTGTTATTCGTTTCGAGCATCAGAACTGCGAAAATTTTGAGTTTCTCAAGCGTTTCTTACCTCCAAACTGCCATATCTCGCGAACGGATTGACCAATCCGCAAAATTTCTGTTGCATCTGAAAGTAGAAACTCGCCCGATTACAACGGTATGCGTACTTTTCCCCTAGTCCGTTCTAGTTATTCGTTTCGAGCATCAGAACTGCGAAAATTTTGAGTTTCTCAAGCGTTTCTTACCTCCAAACTGCCATATCTCGCGAACGGATTGACCAATCCGCAAAATTTATGTTGCATCTGAAAGTAGAAACTCGCCCGATTACAACGGTATGCGTAGTTTTCCCCTAGGCCGTTGTAGTTATTCGTTTCGAGCATGAGAACTGCGAAAATTTTGGGTTTCTCAAGCGTTGCTTACCTCCAAACTGCCATATCTCGCGAACGGATTGACCAATCCGAAAAAATTTCTGTTGCATCTGAAAGTAGAAACTCGCCCGATTACAACGGTATGCGTACTTTTCCCCTAGGCCGTTCTAGTTATTCGTTTCGAGCATCAGAACTGCGAAAATGTTGAGTTTCTCAAGCGTTTCTTACCTCCAAACTGCCATATCTCGCGAACGGATTGACCAGTCCGCAAAATTTCTGTTGCATCTGAAAGTAGAAACTCGCCCGATTACAACGGTATGCGTACTTTTCCCCTAGTCCGTTCTAGTTATTCGTTTCGAGCATCAGAACTGCGAAAATTTTGAGTTTCTCAAGCGTTTCTTACCTACAAACTGCCATATCTCGCGAACGGATTGACCAATCCGCAAAATTTCTGTTGCATCTGAAAGTACAAACTCGCCCGATTACAACGGTATGCGTACTTTTCCCCTAGGCCGTTCTAGTTATTCGTTTCGAGCATCAGAACTGCGAAAATGTTGAGTTTCTCAAGCGTTTCTTACCTACAAACTGCCATATCTCGCGAACGGATTGACCAATCCGCAAAATTTCTGTTGCATCTGAAAGTAGAAACTCGCCCGATTACAACGGTATGCGTACTTTTCCCCTAGGCCGTTGTAGTTATTCGCTTCGAGCATGAGAACTGCGAAAATTTTGGGTTTCTCAAGCGTTGCTTACCTCCAAACTACAATATCTCGCGAACGGATTGACCAATTCGCAAAATTTCTGTTGCATCTGAAAGTAGAAACTCGCCCGATTACAACGGTATGCGTACTTTTCCCCTAGGCCGGTCTGGTTACTCGTTTCGAGCATCAGAACTGTGATAATTTTGAGTTTCTCAACCGTTTCTTACCTCCAAACTGCCATATCTCGCGAACGGATTGACCAATCCGCAAAATTTCTGTTGCATCTCAAAGTAGAAAGTCGCCCGATTACAACGGTATGCGTACTTTTCCCCTAGACCGTTCTAGTTATGCTTGTCGAGCATCAGAACTGCGACAATTTTGAGTTTCTCAAGCGTTTCTTACTTACAAACTGCCAGATCTCGCGAACGGATTGACTAATCCGCAAAATTTCTGTTGCATCTGAAAGTAGAAACTCGCCCGATTACAACGGTATGCATACTTTTCCCCTAGGCCGTTCTAGTTATTCGTTTCGAGCATCAGAACTGCGAAAATTTTGAGTTTCTCAAGCGTTTCTTACCTCCAAACTGCCATATCTCGCGAACGGATTGACCAATCCGCAAAATTTCTGTTGCATCTGAAAGTAGAAACTCGCCCGATTACAACGGTATGCGTACTTTTCCCCTAGTCCGTTCTAGTTATTCGTTTCGAGCATCAGAACTGCGAAAATTTTGAGTTTCTCAAGCGTTTCTTACCTCCAAACTGCCATATCTCGCGAACGGATTGACCAATCCGCAAAATTTCTGTTGCATCTGAAAGTAGAGAGTCGCCCGATTACAACGGTATGCGTACTTTTCCCCTAGACCGTTCTAGTTATGCTTGTCGAGCATCAGAACTGCGACAATTTTGAGTTTCTCAAGCGTTTCTTACTTACAAACTGCCAGATCTCGCGAACGGATTGACTAATCCGCAAAATTTCTGTTGCATCTGAAAGTAGAAACTCGCCCGATTACAACGGTATGCATACTTTTCCCCTAGGCCGTTCTAGTTATTCGTTTCGAGCATCAGAACTGCGAAAATTTTGAGTTTCTCAAGCGTTTCTTACCTCCAAACTGCCATATCTCGCGAACGGATTGAACAATCCGCAAAATTTCTGTTGCATCTGAAAGTAGAAACTCGCCCGATTACAACGGTATGCGTACTTTTCCCCTAGTCCGTTCTAGTTATTCGTTTCGAGCATCAGAACTGCGAAAATTTTGAGTTTCTCAAGCGTTTCTTACCTCCAAACTGCCATATCTCGCGAACGGATTGACCAATCCGCAAAATTTATGTTGCATCTGAAAGTAGAAACTCGCCCGATTACAACGGTATGCGTAGTTTTCCCCTAGGCCGTTGTAGTTATTCGTTTCGAGCATGAGAACTGCGAAAATTTTGGGTTTCTCAAGCGTTGCTTACCTCCAAACTGCCATATCTCGCGAACGGATTGACCAATCCGAAAAAATTTCTGTTGCATCTGAAAGTAGAAACTCGCCCGATTACAACGGTATGCGTACTTTTCCCCTAGGCCGTTCTAGTTATTCGTTTCGAGCATCAGAACTGCGAAAATGTTGAGTTTCTCAAGCGTTTCTTACCTCCAAACTGCCATATCTCGCGAACGGATTGACCAGTCCGCAAAATTTCTGTTGCATCTGAAAGTAGAAACTCGCCCGATTACAACGGTATGCGTACTTTTCCCCTAGTCCGTTCTAGTTATTCGTTTCGAGCATCAGAACTGCGAAAATTTTGAGTTTCTCAAGCGTTTCTTACCTACAAACTGCCATATCTCGCGAACGGATTGACCAATCCGCAAAATTTCTGTTGCATCTGAAAGTAGAGAGTCGCCCGATTACAACGGTATGCGTACTTTTCCCCTAGACCGTTCTAGTTATGCTTGTCGAGCATCAGAACTGCGACAATTTTGAGTTTCTCAAGCGTTTCTTACTTACAAACTGCCAGATCTCGCGAACGGATTGACTAATCCGCAAAATTTCTGTTGCATCTGAAAGTAGAAACTCGCCCGATTACAACGGTATGCATACTTTTCCCCTAGGCCGTTCTTGTTATTCGTTTCGAGCATCAGAACTGCGAAAATTTTGAGTTTCTCAAGCGTTTCTTACCTCCAAACTGCCATATCTCGCGAACGGATTGACCAATCCGCAAAATTTCTGTTGCATCTGAAAGTAGAAACTCGCCCGATTACAACGGTATGCGTACTTTTCCCCTAGTCCGTTCTAGTTATTCGTTTCGAGCATCAGAACTGCGAAAATTTTGAGTTTCTCAAGCGTTTCTTACCTCCAAACTGCCATATCTCGCGAACGGATTGACCAATCCGCAAAATTTATGTTGCATCTGAAAGTAGAAACTCGCCCGATTACAACGGTATGCGTAGTTTTCCCCTAGGCCGTTGTAGTTATTCGTTTCGAGCATGAGAACTGCGAAAATTTTGGGTTTCTCAAGCGTTGCTTACCTCCAAACTGCCATATCTCGCGAACGGATTGACCAATCCGAAAAAATTTCTGTTGCATCTGAAAGTAGAAACTCGCCCGATTACAACGGTATGCGTACTTTTCCCCTAGGCCGTTCTAGTTATTCGTTTCGAGCATCAGAACTGCGAAAATGTTGAGTTTCTCAAGCGTTTCTTACCTCCAAACTGCCATATCTCGCGAACGGATTGACCAGTCCGCAAAATTTCTGTTGCATCTGAAAGTAGAAACTCGCCCGATTACAACGGTATGCGTACTTTTCCCCTAGTCCGTTCTAGTTATTCGTTTCGAGCATCAGAACTGCGAAAATTTTGAGTTTCTCAAGCGTTTCTTACCTACAAACTGCCATATCTCGCGAACGGATTGACCAATCCGCAAAATTTCTGTTGCATCTGAAAGTACAAACTCGCCCGATTACAACGGTATGCGTACTTTTCCCCTAGGCCGTTCTAGTTATTCGTTTCGAGCATCAGAACTGCGAAAATGTTGAGTTTCTCAAGCGTTTCTTACCTACAAACTGCCATATCTCGCGAACGGATTGACCAATCCGCAAAATTTCTGTTGCATCTGAAAGTAGAAACTCGCCCGATTACAACGGTATGCGTACTTTTCCCCTAGGCCGTTGTAGTTATTCGCTTCGAGCATGAGAACTGCGAAAATTTTGGGTTTCTCAAGCGTTGCTTACCTCCAAACTACAATATCTCGCGAACGGATTGACCAATTCGCAAAATTTCTGTTGCATCTGAAAGTAGAAACTCGCCCGATTACAACGGTATGCGTACTTTTCCCCTAGGCCGTTCTGGTTACTCGTTTCGAGCATCAGAACTGTGATAATTTTGAGTTTCTCAACCGTTTCTTACCTCCAAACTGCCATATCTCGCGAACGGATTGACCAATCCGCAAAATTTCTGTTGCATCTGAAAGTAGAAACTCGCCCGATTACAACGGTATGCGTACTTTTCCCCTAGACCGTTCTAGTTATGCTTGTCGAGCATCAGAACTGCGAAAATTTTGAGTTTCCCAAGCGTTTCTTACTTCCAAACTGCCATATCTCGCGAACGGATTGACCAATCCGCAAAATTTCTGTTGCATCTGAACGTAGAAACTCGCCCGATTACAACGGTATGCGTACTTTTCCCCTAGTCCGTTCTAGTTATACGTTTCGAGCATCAGAACTGCGAAAATTTTGAGTTTCCCAAGCGTTTCTTACCTCCAAACTGCCATATCTCGCGAACGGATTGACCAATCCGCAAAATTTCTGTTGCATCTGAAAGTAGAAACTCGCCCGATTACAACAGTATGCGTACTTTTCCCCTAGTCCGTTCTAGTTATTCGTTTCGAGCATCAGAACTGCGAAAATTTTGAGTTTCTCAAGCGTTTCTTACCTCCAAACTGCCATATCTCGCGAACGGATTGACTAATCCGCAAAATTTCTGTTGCATCTGAAAGTAGAAACTCACCCGATTACAACGGTATGCGTACTTTTCCCCTAGGCCGTTCTAGTTATTCGTTTCGAGCATCAGAACTGCGAAAATTTTGAGTTTCTCAAGCGTTTCTTACCTCCAAACTGCCATATCTCGCGAACGGATTGACCAGTCCGCAAAATTTCTGTTGCATCTGAATGTAGAAACTCGCCCGATTACAACGGTATGCGTACTTTTCCCCTAGTCCGTTCTAGTTATTCGTTTCGAGCATCAGAACTGCGAAAATTTTGAGTTTCTCAAGCGTTTCTTACCTACAAACTGCCATATCTCGCGAACTGATTGACCAATCCGCAAAATTTCTGTTGCATCTGAAAGTACAAACTCGCCCGATTACAACGGTATGCGTACTTTTCCCCTAGGCCGTTCTAGTTATTCGTTTCGAGCATCAGAACTGCGAAAATGTTGAGTTTCTCAAGCGTTTCTTACCTCCAAACTGCCATATCTCGCGAACGGATTGACCAGTCCGCAAAATTTCTGTTGCATCTGAAAGTAGAAACTCGCCCGATTACAACGGTATGCGTACTTTTCCCCTAGTCCGTTCTAGTTATTCGTTTCGAGCATCAGAACTGCGAAAATTTTGAGTTTCTCAAGCGTTTCTTACCTACAAACTGCCATATCTCGCGAACGGATTGACCAATCCGCAAAATTTCTGTTGCATCTGAAAGTACAAACTCGCCCGATTACAACGGTATGCGTACTTTTCCCCTAGGCCGTTCTAGTTATTCGTTTCGAGCATCAGAACTGCGAAAATGTTGAGTTTCTCAAGCGTTTCTTACCTACAAACTGCCATATCTCGCGAACGGATTGACCAATCCGCAAAATTTCTGTTGCATCTGAAAGTAGAAACTCGCCCGATTACAACGGTATGCGTACTTTTCCCCTAGGCCGTTGTAGTTATTCGCTTCGAGCATGAGAACTGCGAAAATTTTGGGTTTCTCAAGCGTTGCTTACCTCCAAACTACCATATCTCGCGAACGGATTGACCAATTCGCAAAATTTCTGTTGCATCTGAAAGTAGAAACTCGCCCGATTACAACGGTATGCATACTTTTCCCCTAGGCCGTTCTAGTTATTCGTTTCGAGCATCAGAACTGCGAAAATTTTGAGTTTCTCAAGCGTTTCTTACCTCCAAACTGCCATATCTCGCGAACGGATTGACCAATCCGCAAAATTTCTGTTGCATCTGAAAGTAGAAACTCGCCCGATTACAACGGTATGCGTACTTTTCCCCTAGTCCGTTCTAGTTATTCGTTTCGAGCATCAGAACTGCGAAAATTTTGAGTTTCTCAAGCGTTTCTTACCTCCAAACTGCCATATCTCGCGAACGGATTGACCAATCCGCAAAATTTCTGTTGCATCTGAAAGTAGAAACTCGCCCGATTACAACGGTATGCGTAGTTTTCCCCTAGGCCGTTGTAGTTATTCGTTTCGAGCATGAGAACTGCGAAAATTTTGGGTTTCTCAAGCGTTGCTTACCTCCAAACTGCCATATCTCGCGAACGGATTGACCAATCCGAAAAAATTTCTGTTGCATCTGAAAGTAGAAACTCGCCCGATTACAACGGTATGCGTACTTTTCCCCTAGGCCGTTCTAGTTATTCGTTTCGAGCATCAGAACTGCGAAAATTTTTAGTTTCTCAAGCGTTTCTTACTTCCAAACTGCCATATCTCGCGAACGGATTGACAAATCCGCAAAATTTCTGTTGCATCTGAAAGTAGAAACTCGCCCGATTACAACGGTATGCGTACTTTTGCCCTAGGCCGTTCTAGTTAATCGTTTCGAGCATCAGAACTGCGAAAATTTTGAGTTTCTCAAGCGTTTCTTACTTCCAAACTGCCATATCTCGCGAACGGATTGACCAATCCGCAAAATTTCTGATGCATCTGAAAGTAGAAACTCGCCCGATTACAACGGTATGCGTACTTTTCCCCTAGGCCGTTCTGGTTACTCGTTTCGAGCATCAGAACTGTGATAATTTTGAGTTTCTCAACCGTTTCTTACCTCCAAACTGCCATATCTCGCGAACGGATTGACCAATCCGCAAAATTTCTGTTGCATCTGAAAGTAGAAACTCGCCCGATTACAAAGGTATGCGTACTTTTCCCCTAGGCCGTTCTAGTTATGCTTGTCGAGCATCAGAACTGCGAAAATTTTGAGTTTCTCAAGCGTTTCTTACCTCCAAACTGCCATATCTCGCGAACGGATTGACTAATCCGCAAAATTTCTGTTGCATCTGAAAGTAGAAACTCACCCGATTACAACGGTATGCGTACTTTTCCGCTAGGCCGTTCTAGATATTCGTTTCGAGCATCAGAACTGCGAAAATTTTGAGTTTCTCAAGCGTTTCTTACCTCCAAACTGCCATATCTCGCGAACGGATTGACCAATCCGCAAAATTTCTGTTGCATCTGAAAGTAGAAACTCGCCCGATTACAACGGTATGCGTAGTTTTGCCCTAGGCCGTTCTAGTTAATCGTTTCGAGCATCAGAACTGCGAAAATTTTGAGTTTCTCAAGCGTTTCTTACTTCCAAACTGCCATATCTCGCGAACGGATTGACCAATCCGCAAAATTTCTGATGCATCTGAAAGTAGAAACTCGCCCGATTACAACGGTATGCGTACTTTTCCCCTAGGCCGTTCTGGTTACTCGTTTCGAGCATCAGAACTGTGATAATTTTGAGTTTCTCAACCGTTTCTTACCTCCAAACTGCCATATCTCGCGAACGGATTGACCAATCCGCAAAATTTCTGTTGCATCTGAAAGTAGAAACTCGCCCGATTACAAAGGTATGCGTACTTTTCCCCTAGGCCGTTCTAGTTATGCTTGTCGAGCATCAGAACTGCGAAAATTTTGAGTTTCTCAAGCGTTTCTTACCTCCAAACTGCCATATCTCGCGAACGGATTGACCAGTCCGCAAAATTTCTGTTGCATCTGAAAGTAGAAACTCGCCCGATTACAACGGTATGCGTACTTTTCCCCTAGTCCGTTCTAGTTATTCGTTTCGAGCATCAGAACTGCGAAAATTTTGAGTTTCTCAAGCGTTTCTTACCTCCAAACTGCCATATCTCGCGAACGGATTGACCAATCCGCAAAATTTCTGTTGCATCTGAAAGTAGAAACTCGCCCGATTACAACGGTATGCGTAGTTTTCCCCTAGGCCGTTGTAGTTATTCGTTTCGAGCATGAGAACTGCGAAAATTTTGGGTTTCTCAAGCGTTGCTTACCTCCAAACTGCCATATCTCGCGAACGGATTGACCAATCCGAAAAAATTTCTGTTGCATCTGAAAGTAGAAACTCGCCCGATTACAACGGTATGCGTACTTTTCCCCTAGGCCGTTCTAGTTATTCGTTTCGAGCATCAGAACTGCGAAAATTTTTAGTTTCTCAAGCGTTTCTTACTTCCAAACTGCCATATCTCGCGAACGGATTGACAAATCCGCAAAATTTCTGTTGCATCTGAAAGTAGAAACTCGCCCGATTACAACGGTATGCGTACTTTTGCCCTAGGCCGTTCTAGTTAATCGTTTCGAGCATCAGAACTGCGAAAATTTTGAGTTTCTCAAGCGTTTCTTACTTCCAAACTGCCATATCTCGCGAACGGATTGACCAATCCGCAAAATTTCTGATGCATCTGAAAGTAGAAACTCGCCCGATTACAACGGTATGCGTACTTTTCCCCTAGGCCGTTCTGGTTACTCGTTTCGAGCATCAGAACTGTGATAATTTTGAGTTTCTCAACCGTTTCTTACCTCCAAACTGCCATATCTCGCGAACGGATTGACCAATCCGCAAAATTTCTGTTGCATCTGAAAGTAGAAACTCGCCCGATTACAAAGGTATGCGTACTTTTCCCCTAGGCCGTTCTAGTTATGCTTGTCGAGCATCAGAACTGCGAAAATTTTGAGTTTCTCAAGCGTTTCTTACCTCCAAACTGCCATATCTCGCGAACGGATTGACTAATCCGCAAAATTTCTGTTGCATCTGAAAGTAGAAACTCACCCGATTACAACGGTATGCGTACTTTTCCGCTAGGCCGTTCTAGATATTCGTTTCGAGCATCAGAACTGCGAAAATTTTGAGTTTCTCAAGCGTTTCTTACCTCCAAACTGCCATATCTCGCGAACGGATTGACCAATCCGCAAAATTTCTGTTGCATCTGAAAGTAGAAACTCGCCCGAATACAACGGTATGCGTACTTTTCCCCTAGGCCGTTCTGGTTAATCGTTTCGAGCATCAGAACTGCGAAAATTTTGAGTTTCTCAAGCGTTTCTTACCTCCAAACTGCCATATCTCGCGAACGGATTGACCAATCCGCAAAATTTCTGTTGCATCTGAAAGAAGAAACTCGCCCGATTACAACGGTATGCGTACTTTTCCCCTAGTCCGTTCTAGTTATTCGTTTCGAGCATCAGAACTGCGAAAATTTTGAGTTTCTCAAGCGTTTCTTACCTACAAACTGCCATATCTCGCGAACTGATTGACCAATCCGCAAAATTTCTGTTGCATCTGAAAGTACAAACTCGCCCGATTACAACGGTATGCGTACTTTTCCCCTAGGCCGTTCTAGTTATTCGTTTCGAGCATCAGAACTGCGAAAATGTTGAGTTTCTCAAGCGTTTCTTACCTCCAAACTGCCATATCTCGCGAACGGATTGACCAGTCCGCAAAATTTCTGTTGCATCTGAAAGTAGAAACTCGCCCGATTACAACGGTATGCGTACTTTTCCCCTAGTCCGTTCTAGTTATTCGTTTCGAGCATCAGAACTGCGAAAATTTTGAGTTTCTCAAGCGTTTCTTACCTCCAAACTGCCATATCTCGCGAACGGATTGACCAATCCGCAAAATTTCTGTTGCATCTGAAAGTAGAAACTCGCCCGATTACAACGGTATGCGTAGTTTTCCCCTAGGCCGTTGTAGTTATTCGTTTCGAGCATGAGAACTGCGAAAATTTTGGGTTTCTCAAGCGTTGCTTACCTCCAAACTGCCATATCTCGCGAACGGATTGACCAATCCGAAAAAATTTCTGTTGCATCTGAAAGTAGAAACTCGCCCGATTACAACGGTATGCGTACTTTTCCCCTAGGCCGTTCTAGTTATTCGTTTCGAGCATCAGAACTGCGAAAATTTTGAGTTTCTCAAGCGTTTCTTACTTCCAAACTGCCATATCTCGCGAACGGATTGACAAATCCGCAAAATTTCTGTTGCATCTGAAAGTAGAAACTCGCCCGATTACAACGGTATGCGTACTTTTGCCCTAGGCCGTTCTAGTTAATCGTTTCGAGCATCAGAACTGCGAAAATTTTGAGTTTCTCAAGCGTTTCTTACTTCCAAACTGCCATATCTCGCGAACGGATTGACCAATCCGCAAAATTTCTGATGCATCTGAAAGTAGAAACTCGCCCGATTACAACGGTATGCGTACTTTTCCCCTAGGCCGTTCTGGTTACTCGTTTCGAGCATCAGAACTGTGATAATTTTGAGTTTCTCAACCGTTTCTTACCTCCAAACTGCCATATCTCGCGAACGGATTGACCAATCCGCAAAATTTCTGTTGCATCTGAAAGTAGAAACTCGCCCGATTACAAAGGTATGCGTACTTTTCCCCTAGGCCGTTCTAGTTATGCTTGTCGAGCATCAGAACTGCGAAAATTTTGAGTTTCTCAAGCGTTTCTTACCTCCAAACTGCCATATCTCGCGAACGGATTGACTAATCCGCAAAATTTCTGTTGCATCTGAAAGTAGAAACTCACCCGATTACAACGGTATGCGTACTTTTCCGCTAGGCCGTTCTAGATATTCGTTTCGAGCATCAGAACTGCGAAAATTTTGAGTTTCTCAAGCGTTTCTTACCTCCAAACTGCCATATCTCGCGAACGGATTGACCAATCCGCAAAATTTCTGTTGCATCTGAAAGTAGAAACTCGCCCGAATACAACGGTATGCGTACTTTTCCCCTAGGCCGTTCTGGTTAATCGTTTCGAGCATCAGAACTGCGAAAATTTTGAGTTTCTCAAGCGTTTCTTACCTCCAAACTGCCATATCTCGCGAACGGATTGACCAATCCGCAAAATTTCTGTTGCATCTGAAAGAAGAAACTCGCCCGATTACAACGGTATGCGTACTTTTCCCCTAGTCCGTTCTAGTTATTCGTTTCGAGCATCAGAACTGCGAAAATTTTGAGTTTCTCAAGCGTTTCTTACCTACAAACTGCCATATCTCGCGAACGGATTGACCAATCCGCAAAATTTCTGTTGCATCTGAAAGTACAAACTCGCCCGATTACAACGGTATGCCTACTTTTCCCCTAGGCCGTTCTAGTTATTCGTTTCGAGCATCAGAACTGCGAAAATGTTGAGTTTCTCAAGCGTTTCTTACCTACAAACTGCCATATCTCGCGAACGGATTGTCCAATCCGCAAAATTTCTGATGCATCTGAAAGTAGAAACTCGCCCGATTACAACGGTATGCGTACTTTTGCCCTAGGCCGCTCTAGTTATTCGTTTCGAGCATTAGAACTGCGAAAATTTTGTGTTTCTCAAGTGTTTCATACTTCCAAACTGCCATATCTCGCGAATGGATTGACCAATCCGCAAAATTTCTGTTGCATCTGAAAGTAGAAAGTCGCCCGATTACAACGGTATGCGTACTTTTCCCCTAGAACATTCTAGTTATGCTTGTCGAGCATCAGAACTGCGAAAATTTTGAGTTTCTCAAGCGTTTCCTACCTCCAAACTGCCATATCTCGCGAACGGATTGACCAATCCGCAAAATTTCTGTTGCATCTGAAAGTAGAAACTCGCCCGATTACAACGGTATTCGTAGTTTTCCCCTAGGCCGTTGTAGTTATTCGTTTCGAGCATGAGAACTGCGAAAATTTTGGGTTTCTCAAGCGTTGCTTACCTCCAAACTGCCATATCTCGCGAACGGATTGACCAATCCGCAAAATTTCTGTTGCATCTGAAAGTAGAAAGTCGCCCGATTACAACGGTATGCGTACTTTTCCCCTAGAACGTTCTAGTTATGCTTGTCGAGCATCAGAACTGCGAAAATTTTGAGTTTCTCAAGCGTTTCTTACTTCCAAACTGCCATATCTCGCGAACGGATTGACCAATCCGCAAAATTTCTGATGCATCTGAAAGTAGAAACTCGCCCGATTACAACGGTATGCGTACTTTTGCCCTAGGCCGCTCTAGTTATTCGTTTCGAGCATTAGAACTGCGAAAATTTTGTGTTTCTCAAGTGTTTCATACTTCCAAACTGCCATATCTCGCGAACGGATTGACCAATCCGCAAAATTTCTGTTGCATCTGAAAGTAGAAACTCGCCCGATTACAACGGTATGCGTACTTTTCCCCTAGGCCGTTCTGGTTATTCGTTTCGAGCATCAGAACTGTGAAAATTTTGAGTTTCTCAACCGTTTCTTACCTCCAAACTGCCATATCTCGCGAACGGATTGACCAATCCGCAAAATTTCTGTTGCATCTGAAAGTAGAAAGTCGCCCGATTACAACGGTATGCGTACTTTTCCCCTAGAACGTTCTAGTTATGCTTGTCGAGCATCAGAACTGCGAAAATTTTGAGTTTCTCAAGCGTTTCTTACCTACAAACTGCCATATCTCGCGAACGGATTGACCAATCCGCAAAATTTCTGTTGCATCTGAAAGTAGAAACTCGCTCGATTACAACAGTATGCGTACTTTTCCCCTAGACGGTTCTAGTTATGCTTGTCGAGCATCAGAACTGCGAAAATTTTGAGTTTCTCAAGCGTTTCCTACCTCCAAACTGCCATATCTCGCGAACGGATTGACCAATCCGCAAAATTTCTGTTGCATCTGAAAGTAGAAACTCGCCCGATTACAACGGTATTCGTAGTTTTCCCCTAGGCCGTTGTAGTTATTCGTTTCGAGCATGAGAACTGCGAAAATTTTGGGTTTCTCAAGCGTTGCTTACCTCCAAACTGCCATATCTCGCGAACGGATTGACCAATCCGCAAAATTTCTGTTGCATCTGAAAGTAGAAAGTCGCCCGATTACAACGGTATGCGTACTTTTCCCCTAGAACGTTCTAGTTATGCTTGTCGAGCATCAGAACTGCGAAAATTTTGAGTTTCTCAAGCGTTTCTTACTTCCAAACTGCCATATCTCGCGAACGGATTGACCAATCCGCAAAATTTCTGTTGCATCTGAAAGTAGAAACTCGCCCGATTACAACGGTATGCGTACTTTTCCCGTAGGCCGTTGTAGTTATTCGTTTCGAGCATGAGAACTGCTAAAATTTTGGGTTTCTCAAGCGTTGCTTACCTCCAAACTGCCATATCTCGCGAACGGATTGACCAATCCGCAAAATTTCTGTTGCATCTGAAAGTAGAAAGTCGCCCGATTACAACGGTATGCGTACTTTTCCCCTAGAACGTTCTAGTTATGCTTGTCGAGCATCAGAACTGCGAAAATTTTGAGTTTCTCAAGCGTTTCTTACTTCCAAACTGCCATATCTCGCGAACGGATTGACAAATCCGCAAAATTTCTGTTGCATCTGAAAGTAGAAGCTCGCCCGATTACAACGGTATGGGTACTTTTCCCCTAGGCCGTTGTAGTTATTCGTTTCGAGCATGAGAACTGCTAAAATTTTGGGTTTCTCAAGCGTTGCTTACCTCCAAACTGCCATATCTCGCGAACGGATTGACCAATCCGCAAAATTTCTGTTGCATCTGACAGTAGAAACTCGCCCGATTACAACGGTATGGGTACTTTTCCCCTAGGCCGTTCTAGTTATTCGTTTCGAGCATCAGAACTGCGAAAATTTTGAGTTTCTCAAGCGTTTCTTACTTCCAAACTGCCATATCTCGCGAACGGATTGACTAATCCGCAAAATTTCTGTTGCATCTGAAAGTAGAAACTCGCCCGATTACAACGGTATGGGTGCTTTTCCCCTAGACCGTTCTAGTTATGCTTGTCGAGCATCAGAACGGCGAAAAATTTGAGTTTCTCAAGCGTTTCTTACCTCCAAACTGCCATATCTCGCGAACGGATTGACCAATCCGCAAAATTTCTGTTGCATCTGAAAGTAGAAACTCGCCCGATTACAACGGTATGCGTACTTTTCCCGTAGGCCGTTGTAGTTATTCGTTTCGAGCATGAGAACTGCTAAAATTTTGGGTTTCTCAAGCGTTGCTTACCTCCAAACTGCCATATCTCGCGAACGGATTGACCAATCCGCAAAATTTCTGTTGCATCTGACAGTAGAAACTCGCCCGATTACAACGGTATGGGTACTTTTCCCCTAGGCCGTTCTAGTTATTCGTTTCGAGCATCAGAACTGCGAAAATTTTGAGTTTCTCAAGCGTTTCTTACTTCCAAACTGCCATATCTCGCGAACGGATTGACTAATCCGCAAAATTTCTGTTGCATCTGAAAGTAGAAACTCGCCCGATTACAACGGTATGGGTGCTTTTCCCCTAGACCGTTCTAGTTATGCTTGTCGAGCATCAGAACGGCGAAAATTTTGAGTTTCTCAAGCGTTTCTTACCTCCAAACTGCCATATCTCGCGAACGGATTGACCAATCCGCAAAATTTCTGTTGCATCTGAAAGTAGAAACTCGCCCGATTACAACGGTATGCGTACTTTTCCCCTAGTCCGTTCTAGTCATTCGTTTCGAGCATCAGAACTGCGAAAATTTTGAGTTTCTCAAGCGTTTCTTACCTCCAAACTGCCATATCTCGCGAACGGATTGAACAATCCGCAAAATTTCTGTTGCATCTGAAAGAAGAAACTCGCCCGATTACAACGGTATGCGTACTTTTCCCCTAGTCCGTTCTAGTTATTCGTTTCGAGCATCAGAACTGCGAAAATTTTGAGTTTCTCAAGCATTTCTTACCTACAAACTGCCATACCTCGCGAACGGATTGACCAATCCGCAAAATTTCTGTTGCATCTGAAAGTACAAACTCGCCCGAGTACAACGGTATGCCTACTTTTCCCCTAGGCCGTTCTAGTTATTCGTTTCGAGCATCAGAACTGCGAAAATGTTGAGTTTCTCAAGCGTTTCTTACCTACAAACTGCCATATCTCGCGAACGGATTGTCCCATCCGCAAAATTTCTATTGCATCTGAAAGTAGAAACTCGCCCGATTACAACGGTATGCGTACTTTTCCCCTAGGCCGTTCTAGTTATTCGTTTCGAGCATCAGAACTGCGAAAATTTTGAGTTTCTCAAGCGTTTCTTACCTCCAAACTGCCATATCTCGCGAACGGATTGACCAATCCGCAAAATTTCTGTTGCATCTGAAAGTAGAAACTCGCCCGATTACAACGGTATGCGTACTTTTCCCCTAGTCCGTTCTAGTCATTCGTTTCGAGCATCAGAACTGCGAAAATTTTGAGTTTCTCAAGCGTTTCTTACCTCCAAACTGCCATATCTCGCGAACGGATTGACCAATCCGCAAAATTTCTGTTGCATCTGAAAGTAGAAACTCGCCCGATTACAACGGTATGCGTACTTTTCCCCTAGGCCGTTCTAGTTAATCGTTTCGAGCATCAGAACTGCGAAAATTTTGAGTTTCTCAAGCGTTTCTTACCTCCAAACTGCCATATCTCGCGAACGGATTGACCAATCCGCAAAATTTCTGTTGCATCTGAAAGAAGAAACTCGCCCGATTACAACGGTATGCGTACTTTTCCCCTAGGCCGTTCTAGTTATTCGTTTCGAGCATCAGAACTGCGAAAATGTTGAGTTTCTCAAGCGTTTCTTACATAAAAACTGCCATATCTCGCGAACGGATTGTCCAATCCGCAAAATTTCTGTTGCATCTGAAAGTAGAAACTCGCCCGATTACAACGGTATGCGTACTGTTCCCCTAGGCCGTTCTAGTTATTCGTTTCGAGCATCAGAACTGCGAAAATTTTGAGTTTCTCAAGCGTTTCTTACTTCCAAACTGCCATATCTCGCGAACGGATTGACCAATCCGCAAAATTTCTGTTGCATCTGAAAGTAGAAACTCGCCCGATTACAACGGTATGCGTACTTTTCCCCTAGGCCGTTCTAGTTAATCGTTTCGAGCATCAGAACTGCGAAAATTTTGAGTTTCTCAAGCGTCTCTTACCTCCAAACTGCCATATCTCGCGAACGGATTGACCAATCCGCAAAATTTCTGTTGCATCTGAAAGTAGAAAGTCGCCCGATTACAACGGTATGCGTACTTTTACCCTAGACCGTTCTAGTTATGCTTGTCGAGCATCAGAACTGCGAAAATTTTGAGTTTCTCAAGCGTTTCTTCCCTCCAAACTGCCATATCTCGCGAACGGATTGACTAATCCGCAAAATTTCTGTTGCATCTGAAAGTAGAAAGTCGCCCGATTACAACGGTATGCGTACTTTTCCCCTAGAACGTTCTAGTTATGCTTGTCGAGCATCAGAACTGCGAAAATTTTGAGTTTCTCAAGCGTTTCTTACCTCCAAACTGCCATATCTCGCGAACGGATTGACTAATCCGTAAAATTTCTGTTGCATTTGAAAGTAGAAACTCACCCGATTACAACGGTATGCGTACTTTTCCGCTAGGCCGTTCTAGATATTCGTTTCGAGCATCAGAACTGCGAAAATTTTGAGTTTCTCAAGCGTTTCTTACCTCCAAACTGCCATATCTCGCGAACGGATTGACCAATCCGCAAAATTTCTGTTGCATCTGAAAGTAGAAAGTCGCCCGATTACAACGGTATGCGTACTTTTCCCCTAGAACTTTCTAGTTATGCTTGTCGAGCATCAGAACTGCGAAAATTTTGAGTTTCTCAAGCGTTTCTTACATACAAACTGCCATATCTCGCGAACGGATTGACCAATCCGCAAAATTTCTGTTGCATCTGAAAGTAGAAACTCGCTCGATTACAACAGTATGCGTACTTTTCCCCTAGACCGTTCTAGTTATGCTTGTCGAGCATCAGAACTGCGAAAATTTTGAGTTTCTCAAGCGTTTCCTACCTCCAAACTGCCATATCTCGCGAACGGATTGACCAATCCGCAAAATTTCTGTTGCATCTGAAAGTAGAAACTCGCCCGATTACAACGGTATTCGTAGTTTTCCCCTAGGCCGTTGTAGTTATTCGTTTCGAGCATGAGAACTGCGAAAATTTTGGGTTTCTCAAGCGTTGCTTACCTCCAAACTGCCATATCTCGCGAACGGATTGACCAATCCGCAAAATTTCTGTTGCATCTGAAAGTAGAAAGTCGCCCGATTACAACGGTATGCGTACTTTTCCCCTAGAACGTTCTAGTTATGCTTGTCGAGCATCAGAACTGCGAAAATTTTGAGCTTCTCAAGCGTTTCTTACCTCCAAACTGCCATATCTCGCGAACGGATTGACCAATCCGCAAAATTTCTGTTGCATCTGAAAGTAGAAACTCGCCCGATTACAACGGTATGCCTACTTTTCCCCTAGGCCGTTCTAGTTAATCGTTTCGAGCATCAGAACTGCGAAAATTTTGAGTTTCTCAAGCGATTCTTACTTCCAAACTGCCATATCTCGCGAACGGATTGACCAATCCGCAAAATTTCTGATGCATCTGAAAGTAGAAACTCGCCCGATTACAACGGTATACGTACTTTTCCCCTAGGACGCTCTAGTTATTCGTTTCGAGCATCAGAACTGCGAAAATTTTGAGTTTCTCAAGCGTTTCTTACATCCAAATTGCCATATCTCGCGAACGGATTGACCAATCCGCAAAATTTCTGATGCATCTGAAAGTAGAAACTCGCCCGATTACAACGGTATGCCTACTTTTCCCCTAGGCCGTCCTGGTTATTCGTTTCGAGCATCAGAACTGCGATAATGTTGAGTTTCTCAAGCGTTTCATACCTACAAACTGCCATATCTCGCGAACGGATTGACCAATCCGCAAAATTTCTGTTGCATCTGAAAGTAGATATACGCCCGATTACAACGGTATGCGTACTTTTCCCCTAGACCGTTCTAGTTATGCTTGTCGAGCATCAGAACTGCGAAAATTTTGAGTTTCTCAAGTGTTTCATACTTCCAAACTGCCATATCTCGCGAACGGATTGACCAATCCGCAAAATTTCTGTTGCATCTGAACGTAGAAACGCGCCCGATTACAACGGTATGCGTTCTTTTCCCCTAGGCCGTACTGGTTATTCGTTTCGAGCATCAGAACTGTGAAAATTTTGAGTTTCTCAACCGTTTCTTACCTCCAAACTGCCATATCTCGCGAACGGATTGACCAATCCGCAAAATTTCTGTTGCATCTGAAAGTAGAAACTCGCGCGATTACAACGGTATGCGTACTTTTCCCCTAGGCCGTTCTAGTTATTCGTTTCGAGCATCAGAACTGCGAAATTTTTGAGTTTCTCAAGCGTTTCTTACTTCCAAACTGCCATATCTCGCGAACGGATTGATCAATCCGCAAAATTTCTGTTGCATCTGAAAGTAGAAACTCGCCCGATTACAACGGTATGCGTACTTTTCCCGTAGGCCGTTGTAGTTATTCGTTTCGAGCATGAGAACTGCGAAAATTTTGGGTTTCTCAAGCGTTGCTTACCTCCAAACTGCCATATCTCGCGAACGGATTGACCAATCCGCAAAATTTCTGTTGCATCTGAAAGTAGAAACTCGCCCGATTACAAGGGTATGCGTACTTTTCCCCTACGCCGTTCTAGTTATTCGTTTCGAGCATCAGAACTGCGAAAGTTTTGAGTTTCTCAAGCGTTTCTTACCTCCAAACTGCCATATCTCGCGAACGGATTGACCAATCCGCAAAATTTCTGTTGCATCTGAAAGTAGAAACTCGCCCGATTACAACGGTATGCGTACTTTTCGCTAGTCCGTTCTAGTTATTCGTTTCGAGCATCAGAACTGCGAAAATTTTGAGTTTCTCAAGCGTTTCTTACCTCCAAACTGCCATATCTCGCGAACGGATTGACCAATCCGCAAAATTTCTGTTGCATCTGAAAGTAGAAAGTCGCCCGATTACAACGGTATGCCTACTTTTCCCCTAGGCCGTCCTGGTTATTCGTTTCGAGCATCAGAACTGCGATAATGTTGAGTTTCTCAAGCGTTTCATACCTACAAACTGCCATATCTCGCGAACGGATTGACCAATCCGCAAAATTTCTGTTGCATCTGAAAGTAGAAACTCGCCCGATTACAAGGGTATGCGTACTTTTCCCCTAGGCCGTTCTAGTTATTCGTTTCGAGCATCAGAACTGCGAAAGTTTTGAGTTTCTCAAGCGTTTCTTACCTCCAAACTGCCATATCTCGCGAACGGATTGACCAATCCGCAAAATTTCTGTTGCATCTGAAAGTAGATATTCGCCCGATTACAACGGTATGCGTACTTTTCCCCTAGACCGTTCTAGTTATGCTTGTCGAGCATCAGAACTGCGAAAATTTTGAGTTTCTCAAGCGTTTCTTACCTCCAAACTGCCATATCTCGCGAACGGATTGACCAATCCGCAAAATTTCTGTTGCATCTGAAAGTAGAAAGTCGCCCGATTACAACGGTATGCCTACTTTTCCCCTAGACCGTTCTAGTTATGCTTGTCGAGCATCAGAACTGCGAAAATTTTGAGTTTCTCAAGCGTTTCTTACCTCCAAACTGCCATATCTCGCGAACGGATTGACCAATCCGCAAAATTTCTGTTGCATCTGAAAGTAGAAACTAGCACGATTACAACGGTATGCGTACTTTTCCCCTAGGCCGTTCTAGTTATTCGTTTCGAGCATCAGAACTGCGAAAATTTTGAGTTTCTCAAGCGTTTCTTACTTCCAAACTGCCATATCTCGCGAACGGATTGACCAATCCGCAAAATTTCGGATGCATCTGAAAGTAGAAACTCGCCCGATTACAACGGTATGCCTACTTTTCCCCTAGGCCGTCCTGGTTATTCGTTTCGAGCATCAGAACTGCGATAATGTTGAGTTTCTCAAGCGTTTCATACCTACAAACTGCCATATCTCGCGAACGGATTGACCAATCCGCAAAATTTCTGTTGCATCTGAAAGTAGATATTCGCCCGATTACAACGGTATGCGTACTTTTCCCCTAGACCGTTCTAGTTATGCTTGTCGAGCACCAGAACTGCGAAAATTTTGAGTTTCTCAAGCGTTTCTTACCTCCAAACTGCCATATCTCGCGAACGGATTGACCAATCCGCAAAATTTCTGTTGCATCTGAAAGTAGAAACTCGCCCGATTACAAGGGTATGCGTACTTTTCCCCTAGGCCGTTCTAGTTATTCGTTTCGAGCATCAGATTTGCGAAAGTTTTGAGTTTCTCAAGCGTTTCTTACCTCCAAACTGCCATATCTCGCGAACGGATTGACCAATCCGCAAAATTTCTGTTGCATCTGAAAGTAGAAACTCGCCCGATTACAACGGTATGCGTACTTTTCCCCTAGTCCGTTCTAGTTATTCGTTTCGAGCATCAGAACTGCGAAAATTTTGAGTTTCTCAAGCGTTTCTTACCTCCAAACTGCCATATCTCGCGAACGGATTGACCAATCCGCAAAATTTCTGTTGCATCTGAAAGTAGAAAGTCGCCCGATTACAACGGTATGCGTACTTTTCCCCTAGACCGTTCTAGTTATGCTTGTCGAGCATCAGAACTGCGAAAATTTTGAGTTTCTCAAGCGTTTCTTACCTCCAAACTGCCATATCTCGCGAACGGATTGACCAATCCGCAAAATTTCTGTTGCATCTGAAAGTAGAAACTAGCACGATTACAACGGTATGCGTACTTTTCCCCTAGGCCGTTCTAGTTATTCGTTTCGAGCATCAGAACTGCGAAATTTTTGAGTTTCTCAAGCGTTTCTTACTTCCAAACTGCCATATCTCGCGAACGGATTGATCAATCCGCAAAATTTCTGTTGCATCTGAAAGTAGAAACTCGCCCGATTACAACGGTATGCGTACTTTTCCCGTAGGCCGTTGTAGTTATTCGTTTCGAGCATGAGAACTGCGAAAATTTTGGGTTTCTCAAGCGTTGCTTACCTCCAAACTGCCATATCTCGCGAACGGATTGACCAATCCGCAAAATTTCTGTTGCATCTGAAGGTAGAAACTCGCCCGATTACAACGGTATGCGTACTTTTCCCCTAGGCCGTTCTAGTTATTCGTTTCGAGCATCAGAACTGCGAAAGTTTTGAGTTTCTCAAGCGTTTCTTACCTCCAAACTGCCATATCTCGCGAACGGATTGACCAATCCGCAAAATTTCTGTTGCATCTGAAAGTAGAAACTCGCCCGATTACAACGGTATGCGTACTTTTCCCCTAGTCCGTTCTAGTTATTCGTTTCGAGCATCAGAACTGCGAAAATTTTGAGTTTCTCAAGCGTTTCTTACCTCCAAACTGCCATATCTCGCGAACGGATTGACCAATCCGCAAAATTTCTGTTGCATCTGAAAGTAGAAAGTCGCCCGATTACAACGGTATGCGTACTTTTCCCCTAGACCGTTCTAGTTATGCTTGTCGAGCATCAGAACTGCGAAAATTTTGAGTATCGCAAGCGTTTCTTACCTCCAAACTGCCATATCTCGCGAACGGATTGACCAATCCGCAAAATTTCTGTTGCATCTGAAAGTAGAAACTAGCCCGATTACAACGGTATGCGTACTTTTCCCCCAGGCCGTTCTAGTTATTCGTTTCGAGCATCAGAACTGCGAAAATTTTGAGTTTCTCAAGCGTTTCTTACTTCCAAACTGCCATATCTCGCGAACGGATTGACCAATCCGCAAAATTTCTGATGCATCTGAAAGTAGAAACTCGCCCGATTACAACGGTATGCCTACTTTTCCCCTAGGCCGTTCTAGTTAATCGTTTCGAGCATCAGAACTGCGAAAATTTTGAGTTTCTCAAGCGATTCTTACTTCCAAACTGCCATATCTCGCGAACGGATTGACCAATCCGCAAAATTTCTGATGCATCTGAAAGTAGAAACTCGCCCGATTACAACGGTATACGTACTTTTCCCCTAGGACGCTCTAGTTATTCGTTTCGAGCATCAGAACTGCGAAAATTTTGAGTTTCTCAAGCGTTTCTTACCTCCAAACTGCCATATCTCGCGAACGGATTGACCAATCCGCAAAATTTCTGTTGCATCTGAAAGTAGAAACTCGCCCGATTACAACGGTATGCGTACTTTTGCCCTAGGCCGCCCTAGTTATTCGTTTCGAGCATCAGAACTGCGAAAATTTTGTGTTTCTCAAGTGTTTCATACTTCCAAACTGCCATATCTCGCGAACGGATTGACCAATCCGCAAAATTTCTGTTGCATCTGAAAGTAGAAACTCGCGCGATTACAACGGTGTGCTTACTTTTCCCCTAGGCCGTTCTAGTTATTCGTTTCGAGCATCAGAACTGCGAAATTTTTGAGTTTCTCAAGCGTTACTTACTTCCAAACTGCCATATCTCGCGAACGGATTGATCAATCCGCAAAATTTCTGTTGCATCTGAAAGTAGAAACTCGCCCGATTACAACGGTATGCGTACTTTTCCCGTAGGCCGTTGTAGTTATTCGTTTCGAGCATGAGAACTGCGAAAATTTTGGGTTTCTCAAGCGTTGCTTACCTCCAAACTGCCATATCTCGCGAACGGATTGACCAATCCGCAAAATTTCTGTTGCATCTGAAAGTAGAAACTCGCCCGATTACAAGGGTATGCGTACTTTTCCCCTAGGCCGTTCTAGTTATTCGTTTCGAGCATCAGAACTGCGAAAGTTTTGAGTTTCTCAAGCGTTTCTTACCTCCAAACTGCCATATCTCGCGAACGGATTGACCAATCCGCAAAATTTCTGTTGCATCTGAAAGTAGAAACTCGCCCGATTACAACGGTATGCGTTCTTTTCGCTAGTCCGTTCTAGTTATTCGTTTCGAGCATCAGAACTGCGAAAATTTTGAGTTTCTCAAGCGTTTCTTACCTCCAAACTGCCATATCTCGCGAACGGATTGACCAATCCGCAAAATTTCTGTTGCATCTGAAAGTAGAAAGTCGCCCGATTACAACGGTATGCGTACTTTTCCCCTAGACCGTTCTAGTTATGCTTGTCGAGCATCAGAACTGCGAAAATTTTGAGTTTCTCAAGCGTTTCTTACCTCCAAACTGCCATATCTCGCGAACGGATTGACCAATCCGCAAAATTTCTGTTGCATCTGAAAGTAGAAACTAGCACGATTACAACGGTATGCGTACTTTTCCCCTAGGCCGTTCTAGTTATTCGTTTCGAGCATCAGAACTGCGAAAATTTTGAGTTTCTCAAGCGTTTCTTACTTCCAAACTGCCATATCTCGCGAACGGATTGACCAATCCGCAAAATTTCTGTTGCATCTGAAAGTAGAAACTCGCCCGATTACAACGGTATGCGTACTTTTCCCCTAGGCCGTTCTAGTTAATCGTTTCGAGCATCAGAACTGCGAAAATTTTGAGTTTCTCAAGCGTTTCTTACATCCAAACTGCCATATCTCGCGAACGGATTGACCAATCCGCAAAATTTCTGATGCATCTGAAAGTAGAAACTCGCCCGATTACAACGGTATGCCTACTTTTCCCCTAGGCCGTCCTGGTTATTCGTTTCGAGCATCAGAACTGCGATAATGTTGAGTTTCTCAAGCGTTTCATACCTACAAACTGCCATATCTCGCGAACGGATTGACCAATCCGCAAAATTTCTGTTGCATCTGAAAGTAGATATTCGCCCGATTACAACGGTATGCGTACTTTTCCCCTAGACCGTTCTAGTTATGCTTGTCGAGCATCAGAACTGCGAAAATTTTGAGTTTCTCAAGCGTTTCTTACCTCCAAACTGCCATATCTCGCGAACGGATTGACCAATCCGCAAAATTTCTGTTGCATCTGAAAGTAGAAACTCGCCCGATTACAACGGTATGCGTACTTTTCCCCTAGGCCGCTCTAGTTATTCGTTTCGAGCATCAGAACTGCGAAAATTTTGTGTTTCTCAAGTGTTTCATACTTCCAAACTGCCATATCTCGCGAACGGATTGACCAATCCGCAAAATTTCTGTTGCATCTGAAAGTAGAAACGCGCCCGATTACAACGGTATGCGTTCTTTTCCCCTAGGCCGTACTGGTTATTCGTTTCGAGCATCAGAACTGTGAAAATTTTGAGTTTCACAACCGTTTCTTACTTCCAAACTGCCATATCTCGCGAACGGATTGACCAATCCGCAAAATTTCTGTTGCATCTGAAAGTAGAAACTCGCGCGATTACAACGGTATGCGTACTTTTCCCCTAGGCCGTTCTAGTTATTCGTTTCGAGCATCAGAACTGCGAAATTTTTGAGTTTCTCAAGCGTTTCTTACTTCCAAAGTGCCATATCTCGCGAAGAGATTGATCAATCCGCAAAATTTCTGTTGCATCTGAAAGTAGAAACTCGCCCGATTACAACGGTATGCGTACTTTTCCCGTAGGCCGTTGAAGTTATTCGTTTCGAGCATGAGAACTGCGAAAATTTTGGGTTTCTCAAGCGTTGCTTACCTCCAAACTGCCATATCTCGCGAACGGATTGACCAATCCGCAAAATTTCTGTTGCATCTGAAAGTAGAAACTCGCCCGATTACAACGGTATGCGTACTTTTCCCCTAGGCCGTTCTAGTTATTCGTTTCGAGCATCAGAACTGCGAAAGTTTTGAGTTTCTCAAGCGTTTCTTACCTCCAAACTGCCATATCTCGCGAACGGATTGACCAATCCGCAAAATTTCTGTTGCATCTGAAAGTAGAAACTCGCCCGATTACAACGGTATGCGTACTTTTCCCCTAGGCCGTACTGGTTATTCGTTTCGAGCATCAGAACTGTGAAAATTTTGAGTTTCTCAACCGTTTCTTACCTCCAAACTGCCATATCTCGCGAACGGATTGACCAATCCGCAAAATTTCTGTTGCATCTGAAAGTAGAAAGTCGCCCGATTACAACGGCATGCGTACTTTTCCCCTAGACCGCTCTAGTTATGCTTGTCGAGCATCAGAACTGCGAAAATTTTGAGTTTCTCAAGCGTTTCTTACCTACAAACTGCCATATCTCGCGAACGGATTGACCTATCCGCAAAATTTCTGTTGCATCTGAAAGTAGAAATTCGCCCGATTACAACGGTATGCGCACTTTTCCTCTAGTCGGTTCTAGTTACTCGTTTCGAGCATCAGAACTGCGAAAATTTTGAGTTTCTCAAGCGTTTCTTACCTCCAAACTGCCATATCTCGCGAACGGATTGACCAATCCGCAAAATTTCTGTTGCATCTGAAAGTAGAAACTCGCCCGATTACAACGGTATGCGTACTTTTCCCCTAGGCCGTACTGCTTATTCGTTTCGAGCATCAGAACTGTGAAAATTTTGAGTTTCTCAACCGTTTCTTACCTCCAAACTGCCACATCTCGCGAACGGATTGACCAATCCGCAAAATTTCTGTTGCATCTGAAAGTAGAAAGTCGCCCGATTACAACGGTATGCGTACTTTTCCCCTAGACCGCTCTAGTTATGCTTGTCGAGCATCAGAACTGCGAAAATTTTGAGTTTCTCAAGCGTTTCTTACCTCCAAACTGCCATATCTCGCGAACGGATTGACCAATCCGCAAAATTTCTGTTGCATCTGAAAGTAGAAACTCGCCCGATGACAACGGTATGCGTACTTTTCCCCTAGGCCGTTCTAGTTAATCGTTTCGAGCATCAGAACTGCGAAAATTTTGAGTTTCTCAGGCGATTCTTACTTCCAAACTGCCATATCTCGCGAACGGATTGACCAATCCGCAAAATTTCTGATGCATCTGAAAGTAGAAACTCGCCCGTTTACAACGGTATACGTACTTTTCCCCTAGGACGCTCTAGTTATTCGTTTCGAGCATCAGAACTGCGAAAATTTTGTGTTTCTCAAGTGTTTCATACTTCCAAACTGCCATATCTCGCGAACGGATTGACCAATCCGCAAAATTTCTGTTGCATCTGAAAGTAGAAACTCGCCCGATTACAACGGTATGCGTACTTTTCCCCTAGGCCGTACTGGTTATTCGTTTCGAGCATCAGAACTGTGAAAATTTTGAGTTTCTCAACCGTTTCTTACCTCCAAACTGCCATATCTCGCGAACGGATTGACCAATCCGCAAAATTTCTGTTGCATCTGAAAGTAGAAAGTCGCCCGATTACAACGGCATGCGTACTTTTCCCCTAGACCGCTCTAGTTATGCTTGTCGAGCATCAGAACTGCGAAAATTTTGAGTTTCTCAAGCGTTTCTTACCTCCAAACTGCCATATCTCGCGAACGGATTGACCAATCCGCAAAATTTCTGTTGCATCTGAAAGTAGAAGCTCGCCCGATTACAACGGTATGCGTACTTTTCCCCTAGGCCGTTCTAGTTAATCGTTTCGAGCATCAGAACTGCGAAAATTTTGAGTTTCTCAAGCGATTCTTACTTCCAAACTGCCATATCTCGCGAACGGATTGACCAATCCGCAAAATTTCTGATGCATCTGAAAGTAGAAACTCGCCCGATTACAACGGTATACGTACTTTTCCCCTAAGACGCTCTAGTTATTCGTTTCGAGCATCAGAACTGCGAAAATTTTGTGTTTCTCAAGTGTTTCATACTTCCAAACTGCCATATCTCGCGAACGGATTGACCAATCCGCAAAATTTCTGTTGCATCTGAAAGTAGAAACTCGCCCGATTACAACGGTATGCGTACTTTTCCCCTAGGCCGTTCTAGTTATTCGTTTCGAGCATCAGAACTGCGAAAATGTTGAGTTTCTCAAGCGTTTCTTACCTACAAACTGCCATATCTCGCGAACGGATTGACCTATCCGCAAAATTTCTGTTGCATCTGAAAGTAGAAATTCGCCCGATTACAACGGTATGCGCACTTTTCCTCTAGTCGGTTCTAGTTACTCGTTTCGATCATCAGAACTGCGAAAATTTTGAGTTTCTCAAGCGTTTCTTACCTCCAAACTGCCATATCTCGCGAACGGATTGACCAATCCGCAAAATTTCTGTTGCATCTGAAAGTAGAAACTCGCCCGATTACAACGGTATGCGTACTTTTCCCCTAGGCCGTACTGCTTATTCGTTTCGAGCATCAGAACTGTGAAAATTTTGAGTTTCTCAACCGTTTCTTACCTCCAAACTGCCACATCTCGCGAACGGATTGACCAATCCGCAAAATTTCTGTTGCATCTGAAAGTAGAAAGTCGCCCGATTACAACGGTATGCGTACTTTTCCCCTAGACCGCTCTAGTTATGCTTGTCGAGCATCAGAACTGCGAAAATTTTGAGTTTCTCAATCGTTTCTTACCTCCAAACTGCCATATCTCGCGAACGGATTGACCAATCCGCAAAATTTCTGTTGCATCTGAAAGTAGAAATTCGCCCGATTACAAAGGTATGCGCACTTTTCCCCTAGTCGGTTCTAGTTACTCGTTTCGAGCATCAGAACTGCGAAAATTTTGAGTTTCTCAAGCGTTTCTTACGTCCAAACTGCCATATCTCGCGAACGGATTGACCAATCCGCAAAATTTCTGTTGCATCTGAAAGTAGAAAGTCGCCCGATTACAACGGTATGCGTACTTTTCCCCTAGGCCGTACTGGTTATTCGTTTCGAGCATCAGAACTGTGAAAATTTTGAGTTTCTCAACCGTTTCTTACCTCCAAACTGCCACATCTCGCGAACGGATTGACCAATCCGCAAAATTTCTGTTGCATCTGAAAGTAGAAAGTCGCCCGATTACAACGGTATGCGTACTTTTCCCCTAGAACGTTCTAGTTATGCTTGCCGAGCATCAGAACTGCGAAAATTTTGAGTTTCTCAAGCGTTTCTTACGTCCAAACTGCCATATCTCGCGAACGGATTGACCAATCCGCAAAATTTCTGTTGCATCTGAAAGTAGAAAGTCGCCCGATTACAACGGTATGCGTACTTTTCCCCTAGGCCGTTCTAGTTAATCGTTTCGAGCATCAGAACTGCGAAAATTTTGAGTTTCTCATGCGATTCTTACTTCCAAACTGCCATATCTCGCGAAAGGATTGACCAATCCGCAAAATTTCTGATGCATCTGAAAGTAGAAACTCGCCCGATAACAACGGTATACGTACTTTTCCCCTAGGACGCTCTAGTTATTCGTTTCGAGCATCAGAACTGCGAAAATTTTGTGTTTCTCAAGTGTTTCATACTTCCAAACTGCCATATCTCGCGAACGGATTGACCAATCCGCAAAATTTCTGTTGCATCTGAAAGTAGAAACTCGCCCGATTACAACGGTATGCGTACTTTTCCCCTAGGACGCTCTAGTTATTCGTTTCGAGCATCAGAACTGCGAAAATGTTGAGTTTCTCAAGCGTTTCTTACCTACAAACTGCCATATCTCGCGAACGGATTGACCAATCCGCAAAATTTCTGTCGCATCTGAAAGTAGAAAGTCGCCCGATTACAACGGTATGCGTACTTTTCCCCTAGAACGTTCTAGTTATGCTTGCCGAGCATCAGAACTGCGAAAATTTGAGTTTCTCAAGCGTTTCTTACCTCCAAACTGCCATATCTCGCGAACGGATTGACCAATCCGCAAAATTTCTGTTGCATCTGAAAGTAGAAAGTCGCCCGATTACAACGGTAGGCGTACTTCTCCCCTAGAACGTTCTAGTTATGCTTGTCGAGCATCAGAACTGCGAAAATTTTGAGTTTCTCAAGCGTTTCTTACCTCCAAACTGCCATATCTCGCGAACGGATTGACCAATCCGCAAAATTTCTGTTGCATCTGAAAGTAGAAACTCGCCCGATTACAACGGTATGCGTACTTTTCCCCTAGACCGTTCTAGTTATGCTTGTCGAGCATCAGAACTGCGAAAATTTTGAGTTTCTCAAGCGTTTCTTACCTCCAAACTGCCATATCTCGCGAACGGATTGACCAATCCGCAAAATTTCTGTTGCATCTGAAAGTAGAAACTCGCCCGATTACAACGGTATGCGTACTTTTCCCCTAGGCCGCTCTAGTTATTCGTTTCGAGCATCAGAACTTCGAAAATTTTGTGTTTCTCAAGTGTTTCATACTTCCGAACTGCCATATCTCGCGAACAGGTTGACCAATCCGCAAAATTTCTGATGCATCTGAAAGTAGAAAACTCGCCCGATTACAACGGTATGCGTACTTTTCCCCTAGGACGCTCTAGTTATTCGTTTCGAGCATCAGAACTGCGAAAATTTTGTGTTTCTCAAGTGTTTCATACTTCCAAACTGCCATATCTCGCGAACGGATTGACCAATCCGCAAAATTTCTGTTGCATCTGAAAGTAGAAACTCGCCCGATTACAACGGTATGCGTACTTTTCCCCTAGGCCTTTCTAGTTATTCGTTTCGAGCATCAGAACTGCGAAAATGTTGAGTTTCTCAAGCGTTTCTTACCTACAAACTGCCATATCTCGCGAACGGATTGACCAATCCGCAAAATTTCTGTTGCATCTGAAAGTAGAAACTCGCCCGATTACAACGGTATGCGTACTTTTCCCCTAGGCCGTTCTAGTTACTCGTTTCGAGCATCAGAACTGCGAAAATTATGAGTTTCTCAAGCGTTTCTTACCTCCAAACTGCCATATCTCGCGAACGGATCGACCAATCCGCAAAATTTCCTTTGCATCTGAAAGTAGAAAACTCGCCCGATTACAACGGTAGGTGTAGTTTTCCCCTAGGCCGTTCTAGTTATTCGTTTCGAGCATCAGAACTGCGAAAATTTTGAGTTTCTCAAGCGTTTCTTACTTCCAAACCGCCATATCTCGCGAACGGATTGACCAATCCCCAAAATTTCTGCTGCATCTGAAAGTAGAAACTCGCCCGATTACAACGGTATGCGTACTTTTCCCCTAGGCCGTTCTAGTTAATCGTTTCGAGCATCAGAACTGCGAAAATTTTGAGTTTCTCAAGCGTTTCTTACTTCCAAACTGCCATATCTCGCGAACGGATTGACCAATCCGCAAAATTTCTGATGCATCTGAAAGTAGAAACTCGGCCGATTACAACGGTATGCGTACTTTTCCCCTAGGCCGTTCTGGTTATTCGTTTCGACCATCAGAACTGTGAAAATTTTGAGTTTCTCAACGGTTTCTTACCTCCAAACTGCCATATCTCGCGAACGGATTGACCAATCCGCAAAATTTCTGTTGCATCTGAAAGTAGAAAGTCGCCCGATTACAACGGTATGCGTACTTTTCCCCTAGAACGTTCTAGTTATGCTTGTCGAGCATCAGAACTGCGAAAATTTTGAGTTTCTCAAGCGTTTCTTACCTCCAAACTGCCATATCTCGCGAACGGATTGACCAATCCGCAAAATTTCTGTTGCATCTGAAGGTAGAAACTCGCCCGATTACAACGGTATGCGTACTTTTCCCCTAGGCCGTTCTAGTTATTCGTTTCGAGCATCAGAACTGCGAAAATGTTGAGTTTCTCAAGCGTTTCTTACCTACAAACTGCCATATCTCGCGAACGGATTGACCAATCCGCATAATTTCTGTTGCATCTGAAAGTAGAAACTCGCCCGATTACAACGGTATGCGTACTTTTCCCCTAGGCCGTACTGGTTATTCGTTTCGAGCATCAGAACTGTGAAAATTTTGAATTTCTCAACCGTTTCTTACCTCCAAACTGCCATATCTCGCGAACGGATTGACCAATCCGCAAAATTTCTGTTGCATCTGAAAGTAGAAAGTCGCCCGATTACAACGGTATGCGTACTTTTCCCCTAGACCGTTCTAGTTATGCTTGTCGAGCATCAGAACTGCGAAAATTTTGAGTTTCTCAAGCGTTTCTTACCTCCAAACTGCATATCTCGCGAACGGATTGACCAATCCCCAAAATTTCTGTTGCATCTGAAAGTAGAAACTCGCCCGATTACAACGGCATGCGTACTTTTCCCCTAGGCCGTTCTAGTTAATCGTTTCGAGCATCAGAACTGCGAAAATTTTGAGTTTCTCAAGCGTTTCTTACTTCCAAACCGCCATATCTCGCGAACGGATTGACCAATCCCCCAAATTTCTGTTGCATCTGAAAGTAGAAACTCGCCCGATTACAACGGCATGCGTACTTTTCCCCTAGGCCGTTCTAGATAATCGTTTCGAGCATCAGAACTGCTAAAATTTTGAGTTTCTCAAGCGTTTCTTACTTCCAAACTGCCATATCTCGCGAACGGATTGACCAATCCGCAAAATTTCTGATGCATCTGAAAGTAGAAACTCGGCCGATTACAACGGTATGCGTACTTTTCCCCTAGGCCGCTCTAGTTATTCGTTTCGAGCATCAGAACTGCGAAAATTTGGTGTTTCTCAAGTGTTTCATACTTCCAAACTGCCATATCTCGCGAACGGGTTGACCAATCCGCAAAATTTCTGTTGCATCTGAAGGTAGAAACTCGCCCGATTACAACGGTATGCGTACTTTTCCCCTAGGCCGTTCTAGTTATTCGTTTCGAGCATCAGAACTGCGAAAATGTTGAGTTTCTCAAGCGTTTCTTACCTACAAACTGCCATATCTCGCGAACGGATTGACCAATCCGCATAATTTCTGTTGCATCTGAAAGTAGAAACTCGCCCGATTACAACGGTATGCGTACTTTTCCCCTAGGCCGTACTGGTTATTCGTTTCGAGCATCAGAACTGTGAAAATTTTGAATTTCTCAACCGTTTCTTACCTCCAAACTGCCATATCTCGCGAACGGATTGACCAATCCGCAAAATTTCTGTTGCATCTGAAAGTAGAAAGTCGCCCGATTACAACGGTATGCGTACTTTTCCCCTAGACCGTTCTAGTTATGCTTGTCGAGCATCAGAACTGCGAAAATTTTGAGTTTCTCAAGCGTTTCTTACCTCCAAACTGCCATATCTCGCGAACGGATTGACCAATCCGCAAAATTTCTGTTGCATCTGAAAGTAGAAAGTCGCCCGATTACAACGGTAGGCGTACTTCTCCCCTAGAACGTTCTAGTTATGCTTGTCGAGCATCAGAACTGCGAAAATTTTGAGTTTCTCAAGCGTTTCTTACCTCCAAACTGCCATATCTCGCGAACGGATTGACCAATCCGCAAAATTTCTGTTGCATCTGAAAGTAGAAACTCGCCCGATTACAACGGTATGCGTACTTTTCCCCTAGACCGTTCTAGTTATGCTTGTCGAGCATCAGAACTGCGAAAATTTTGAGTTTCTCAAGCGTTTCTTACCTCCAAACTGCCATATCTCGCGAACGGATTGACCAATCCGCAAAATTTCTGTTGCATCTGAAAGTAGAAACTCGCCCGATTACAACGGTATGCGTACTTTTCCCCTAGGCCGCTCTAGTTATTCGTTTCGAGCATCAGAACTTCGAAAATTTTGTGTTTCTCAAGTGTTTCATACTTCCGAACTGCCATATCTCGCGAACAGGTTGACCAATCCGCAAAATTTCTGATGCATCTGAAAGTAGAAACTCGCCCGATTACAACGGTATGCGTACTTTTCCCCTAGGACGCTCTAGTTATTCGTTTCGAGCATCAGAACTGCGAAAATTTTGTGTTTCTCAAGTGTTTCATACTTCCAAACTGCCATATCTCGCGAACGGATTGACCAATCCGCAAAATTTCTGTTGCATCTGAAAGTAGAAACTCGCCCGATTACAACGGTATGCGTACTTTTCCCCTAGGCCTTTCTAGTTATTCGTTTCGAGCATCAGAACTGCGAAAATGTTGAGTTTCTCAAGCGTTTCTTACCTACAAACTGCCATATCTCGCGAACGGATTGACCAATCCGCAAAATTTCTGTTGCATCTGAAAGTAGAAACTCGCCCGATTACAACGGTATGCGTACTTTTCCCCTAGGCCGTTCTAGTTACTCGTTTCGAGCATCAGAACTGCGAAAATTATGAGTTTCTCAAGCGTTTCTTACCTCCAAACTGCCATATCTCGCGAACGGATCGACCAATCCGCAAAATTTCCTTTGCATCTGAAAGTAGAAACTCGCCCGATTACAACGGTAGGTGTAGTTTTCCCCTAGGCCGTTCTAGTTATTCGTTTCGAGCATCAGAACTGCGAAAATTTTGAGTTTCTCAAGCGTTTCTTACTTCCAAACCGCCATATCTCGCGAACGGATTGACCAATCCCCAAAATTTCTGCTGCATCTGAAAGTAGAAACTCGCCCGATTACAACGGTATGCGTACTTTTCCCCTAGGCCGTTCTAGTTAATCGTTTCGAGCATCAGAACTGCGAAAATTTTGAGTTTCTCAAGCGTTTCTTACTTCCAAACTGCCATATCTCGCGAACGGATTGACCAATCCGCAAAATTTCTGATGCATCTGAAAGTAGAAACTCGGCCGATTACAACGGTATGCGTACTTTTCCCCTAGGCCGTTCTGGTTATTCGTTTCGACCATCAGAACTGTGAAAATTTTGAGTTTCTCAACGGTTTCTTACCTCCAAACTGCCATATCTCGCGAACGGATTGACCAATCCGCAAAATTTCTGTTGCATCTGAAAGTAGAAAGTCGCCCGATTACAACGGTATGCGTACTTTTCCCCTAGAACGTTCTAGTTATGCTTGTCGAGCATCAGAACTGCGAAAATTTTGAGTTTCTCAAGCGTTTCTTACCTCCAAACTGCCATATCTCGCGAACGGATTGACCAATCCGCAAAATTTCTGTTGCATCTGAAGGTAGAAACTCGCCCGATTACAACGGTATGCGTACTTTTCCCCTAGGCCGTTCTAGTTATTCGTTTCGAGCATCAGAACTGCGAAAATGTTGAGTTTCTCAAGCGTTTCTTACCTACAAACTGCCATATCTCGCGAACGGATTGACCAATCCGCATAATTTCTGTTGCATCTGAAAGTAGAAACTCGCCCGATTACAACGGTATGCGTACTTTTCCCCTAGGCCGTACTGGTTATTCGTTTCGAGCATCAGAACTGTGAAAATTTGAATTTCTCAACCGTTTCTTACCTCCAAACTGCCATATCTCGCGAACGGATTGACCAATCCGCAAAATTTCTGTTGCATCTGAAAGTAGAAAGTCGCCCGATTACAACGGTATGCGTACTTTTCCCCTAGACCGTTCTAGTTATGCTTGTCGAGCATCAGAACTGCGAAAATTTTGAGTTTCTCAAGCGTTTCTTACCTCCAAACTGCCATATCTCGCGAACGGATTGACCAATCCCCAAAATTTCTGTTGCATCTGAAAGTAGAAACTCGCCCGATTACAACGGCATGCGTACTTTTCCCCTAGGCCGTTCTAGTTAATCGTTTCGAGCATCAGAACTGCGAAAATTTTGAGTTTCTCAAGCGTTTCTTACTTCCAAACCGCCATATCTCGCGAACGGATTGACCAATCCCCCAAATTTCTGTTGCATCTGAAAGTAGAAACTCGCCCGATTACAACGGCATGCGTACTTTTCCCCTAGGCCGTTCTAGATAATCGTTTCGAGCATCAGAACTGCTAAAATTTTGAGTTTCTCAAGCGTTTCTTACTTCCAAACTGCCATATCTCGCGAACGGATTGACCAATCCGCAAAATTTCTGATGCATCTGAAAGTAGAAACTCGGCCGATTACAACGGTATGCGTACTTTTCCCCTAGGCCGCTCTAGTTATTCGTTTCGAGCATCAGAACTGCGAAAATTTGGTGTTTCTCAAGTGTTTCATACTTCCAAACTGCCATATCTCGCGAACGGGTTGACCAATCCGCAAAATTTCTGTTGCATCTGAAGGTAGAAACTCGCCCGATTACAACGGTATGCGTACTTTTCCCCTAGGCCGTTCTAGTTATTCGTTTCGAGCATCAGAACTGCGAAAATGTTGAGTTTCTCAAGCGTTTCTTACCTACAAACTGCCATATCTCGCGAACGGATTGACCAATCCGCATAATTTCTGTTGCATCTGAAAGTAGAAACTCGCCCGATTACAACGGTATGCGTACTTTTCCCCTAGGCCGTACTGGTTATTCGTTTCGAGCATCAGAACTGTGAAAATTTTGAATTTCTCAACCGTTTCTTACCTCCAAACTGCCATATCTCGCGAACGGATTGACCAATCCGCAAAATTTCTGTTGCATCTGAAAGTAGAAAGTCGCCCGATTACAACGGTATGCGTACTTTTCCCCTAGACCGTTCTAGTTATGCTTGTCGAGCATCAGAACTGCGAAAATTTTGAGTTTCTCAAGCGTTTCTTACCTCCAAACTGCCATATCTCGCGAACGGATTGACCAATCCCCAAAATTTCTGTTGCATCTGAAAGTAGAAACTCGCCCGATTACAACGGCATGCGTACTTTTCCCCTAGGCCGTTCTAGTTAATCGTTTCGAGCATCAGAACTGCGAAAATTTTGAGTTTCTCAAGCGTTTCTTACTTCCAAACCGCCATATCTCGCGAACGGATTGACCAATCCCCCAAATTTCTGTTGCATCTGAAAGTAGAAACTCGCCCGATTACAACGGCATGCGTACTTTTCCCCTAGGCCGTTCTAGATAATCGTTTCGAGCATCAGAACTGCTAAAATTTTGAGTTTCTCAAGCGTTTCTTACTTCCAAACTGCCATATCTCGCGAACGGATTGACCAATCCGCAAAATTTCTGATGCATCTGAAAGTAGAAACTCGGCCGATTACAACGGTATGCGTACTTTTCCCCTAGGCCGCTCTAGTTATTCGTTTCGAGCATCAGAACTGCGAAAATTTGGTGTTTCTCAAGTGTTTCATACTTCCAAACTGCCATATCTCGCGAACGGGTTGACCAATCCGCAAAATTTCTGTTGCATCTGAAAGTAGAAACTCGCCCGATTACAACGGTATGCGTACTTTTCCCCTAGGCCGTACTGGTTATTCGTTTCGAGCATCAGAACTGTGAAAATTTTGAGTTTCTCAACCGTTTCTTACCTCCAAACTGCCATATCTCGCGAACGGATTGACCAATCCGCAAAACTTCTGTTGCATCTGAAAGTAGAAACTCGCCCGATTACAACGGCATGCGTACTTTTCCCCTAGGCCGTTCTAGTTAATCGTTTCGAGCATCAGAACTGCGAAAATTTTGAGTTTCTCAAGCGTTTCTTACTTCCAAACCGCCATATCTCGCGAACGGATTGACCAATCCCACAAATTTCTGTTGCATCTGAAAGTAGAAACTCGCCCGATTACAACGGTATGCGTACTTTTCCCCTAGGCCGTTCTAGTTAATCGTTTCGAGCAGCAGAACTGCTAAAATTTTGAGTTTTTCAAGCGTTTCTTACCTCCAAACTGACATATCTCGCGAACGGCTTGACCAATCCGCAAAATTTCTGTTGCATCTGAAAGTAGAAACTCGCCCGATTACAACGGTATGCGTACTTTTCCCCTAGGCCGTTCTAGTTATTCGTTTCGAGCATCAGAACTGCGAAAATTTTGAGTTTCTCAAGCGTTTCTTACCTCCAAGCTGCCATACCTCGCGAAAGGAATGACCAATCCGCAAAATTTCTGTTGCATCTGAAAGTAGAAACTCGCCCGATTACAACGGTATGCGTACTTTTCCCCTAGGCCGCTCTAGTTATTCGTTTCGAGCATCAGAACTGCGAAAATTTTGTGTTTCTCAAGTGTTTCATACTTCCAAACTGCCATATCTCGCGAACGGGTTGACCAATCCGCAAAATTTCTGTTGCATCTGAAAGTAGAAACTCGCCCGATTACAACGGTATGCGTACTTTTCCCCTAGGCCGTACTGGTTATTCGTTTCGAGCATCAGAACTGTGAAAATTTTGAGTTTCTCAACCGTTTCTTACCTCCAAACTGCCATATCTCGCGAACGGATTGACCAATCCGCAAAATTTCTGTTGCATCTGAAAGTAGAAACTCGCCCGATTACAACGGTATGCGTACTTTTCCCCTAGGCCGCTCTAGTTATTCGTTTCGAGCATCAGAACTGCGAAAATTTTGTGTTTCTCAAGTGTTTCATACTTCCAAACTGCCATATCTCGCGAACGGATTGACCAATCCGCAAAATTTCTGTTGCATCTGAAAGTAGAAACTCGCCCGATTACAACGGTATGCGTACTTTTCCCCTAGGCCGTACTGGTTATTCGTTTCGAGCATCAGAACTGTGAAAATTTTGAATTTCTCAACCGTTTCTTACCTCCAAACTGCAATATCTCGCGAACGGATTGACCAATCCGCAAAATTTCTGTTGCATCTGAAAGTAGAAACTCGCCCGATTACAACGGCATGCGTACTTTTCCCCTAGGCCGTTCTAGTTAATCGTATCGAGCATCAGAACTGCGAAAATTTTGAGTTTCTCAAGCGTTTCTTACTTCCAAACCGCCATATCTCGCGAACGGATTGACCAATCCCCCAAATTTCTGTTGCATCTGAAAGTAGAAACTCGCCCGATTACAACGGTATGCGTACTTTTCCCCTAGGCCGTTCTAGTTAATCGTTTCGAGCATCAGAACTGCGAAAATTTTGTGTTTCTCAAGTGTTTCATACTTCCAAACAGCCATATCTCGCGAACGGATTGAACAATCCGCAAAATTTCTGATGCATCTGAAAGTAGAAACTCGCCCGATTACAACGGTATGCGTACTTTTCCCCTAGGACGCTCTAGTTATTCGTTTCGTGCATCAGAACTGCGAAAATTTTGTGTTTCTCAAGTGTTTCATACTTCCAAACTGCCATATCTCGCGAACGGATTGACCAATCCGCAAAATTTCTGTTGCAGCTGAAAGTAGAAAGTCGCCCGATTACAACGGTATGCGTACTTTTCCCCTAGAACGTTCTAGTTATGCTTGTCGAGCATCAGAACTGCGAAAATTTTGAGTTTCTCAAGCGTTTCTTACCTCCAAACTGCCATATCTCGCGAACGGTTTGACCAATCCGCAAAATTTCTGTTGCATCTGAAAGTAGAAACTCGCCCGATTACAACGGTATGCGTACTTTTCCCCTAGGCCGTTCTAGTTATTCGTTTCGAGCATCAGAACTGCGAAAATGTTGAGTTTCTCAAGCGTTTCTTACCTACAAACTGCCATATCTCGCGAACGGATTGACCAATCCGCATAATTTCTGTTGCATCTGAAAGTAGAAACTCGCCCGATTACAACGGTATGCGTACTTTTCCCCTAGGCCGCTCTAGTTATTCGTTTCGAGCATCAGAACTGCGAAAATTTTGTGTTTCTCAAGTGTTTCATACTTCCAAACTGCCATATCTCGCGAACGGATTGACCAATCCGCAAAATTTCTGTTGCATCTGAAAGTAGAAACTCGCCCGATTACAACGGTATGCGTACTTTTCCCCTAGGCCGTACTGGTTATTCGTTTCGAGCATCAGAACTGTGAAAATTTTGAATTTCTCAACCGTTTCTTACCTCCAAACTGCAATATCTCGCGAACGGATTGACCAATCCGCAAAATTTCTGTTGCATCTGAAAGTAGAAAGTCGCCCGATTACAACGGTATGCGTACTTTTCCCCTAGACCGTTCTAGTTATGCTTGTCGAGCATCAGAACTGCGAAAATTTTGAGTTTCTCAAGCGTTTCTTACCTCCAAACTGCCATATCTCGCGAACGGATTGACCAATCCGCAAAATTTCTGTTGCATCTGAAAGTAGAAACTCGCCCGATTACAACGGCATGCGTACTTTTCCCCTAGGCCGTTCTAGTTAATCGTATCGAGCATCAGAACTGCGAAAATTTTGAGTTTCTCAAGCGTTTCTTACTTCCAAACCGCCATATCTCGCGAACGGATTGACCAATCCCCCAAATTTCTGTTGCATCTGAAAGTAGAAACTCGCCCGATTACAACGGTATGCGTACTTTTCCCCTAGGCCGTACTGGTTATTCGTTTCGAGCATCAGAACTGTGAAAATTTTGAATTTCTCAACCGTTTCTTACCTCCAAACTGCAATATCTCGCGAACGGATTGACCAATCCGCAAAATTTCTGTTGCATCTGAAAGTAGAAAGTCGCCCGATTACAACGGTATGCGTACTTTTCCCCTAGACCGTTCTAGTTATGCTTGTCGAGCATCAGAACTGCGAAAATTTTGAGTTTCTCAAGCGTTTCTTACCTCCAAACTGCCATATCTCGCGAACGGATCGACCAATCCGCAAAATTTCTGTTGCATCTGAAAGTAGAAACTCGCCCGATTACAACGGTAGGTGTAGTTTTCCCCTAGGCCGTTCTAGTTATTCGTTTCGAGCATCAGAACTGCGAAAATTTTGAGTTTCTCAAGCGTTTCTTACTTCCAAACCGCCATATCTCGCGAACGGATTGACCAATCCCCAAAATTTCTGCTGCATCTGAAAGTAGAAACTCGCCCGATTACAACGGTATGCGTACTTTTCCCCTAGGCCGTTCTAGTTAATCGTTTCGAGCATCAGAACTGCGAAAATTTTGAGTTTCTCAAGCGTTTCTTACTTCCAAACTGCCATATCTCGCGAACGGATTGACCAATCCGCAAAATTTCTGATGCATCTGAAAGTAGAAACTCGGCCGATTACAACGGTATGCGTACTTTTCCCCTAGGCCGTTCTGGTTATTCGTTTCGAGCATCAGAACTGTGAAAATTTTGAGTTTCTCAACCGTTTCTTACCTCCAAACTGCCATATCTCGCGAACGGATTGACCAATCCGCAAAATTTCTGTTGCATCTGAAAGTAGAAAGTCGCCCGATTACCACGGTATGCGTACTTTTCCCCTAGAACGTTCTAGTTATGCTTGTCGAGCATCAGAACTGCGAAAATTTTGAGTTTCTCAAGCGTTTCTTACCTCCAAACTGCCATATCTCGCGAACGGATTGACCAATCCGAAAAAATTTCTGTTGCATCTGAAAGTAGAAACTCGCCCGATTACAACGGTATGCGTACTTTTCCCCTAGGCCGTTCTAGTTATTCGTTTCGAGCATCAGAACTGCGAAAATGTTGAGTTTCTCAAGCGTTTCTTACCTACAAACTGCCATATCTCGCGAACGGATTGACCAATCCGCATAATTTCTGTTGCATCTGAAAGTAGAAACTCGCCCGATTACAACGGTATGCGTACTTTTCCCCTAGGCCGCTCTAGTTATTCGTTCCGAGCATCAGAACTGCGAAAATTTTGAGTTTCTCAAGCGTTTCTTACTTCCAAACTGCCATATCTCGCGAACGGATTGACCAATCCGCAAAATTTCTGTTGCATCTGAAAGTAGAAACTCGCCCGATTACAACGGTATGCGTACTTTTCCCCTAGGCCGTACTGGTTATTCGTTTCGAGCATCAGAACTGTGAAAATTTTGAATTTCTCAACCGTTTCTTACCTCCAAACTGCCATATCTCGCGAACGGATTGACCAATCCGCAAAATTTCTGTTGCATCTGAAAGTAGAAAGTCGCCCGATTACAACGGTATGCGTACTTTTCCCCTAGACCGTTCTAGTTATGCTTGTCGAGCATCAGAACTGCGAAAATTTTGAGTTTCTCAAGCGTTTCTTACCTCCAAACTGCCATATCTCGCGAACGGATTGACCAATCCGCAAAATTTCTGTTGCATCTGAAAGTAGAAACTCGCCCGATTACAACGGCATGCGTACTTTTCCCCTAGGCCGTTCTAGTTAATCGTTTCGAGCATCAGAACTGCGAAAATTTTGAGTTTCTCAAGCGTTTCTTACTTCCAAACCGCCATATCTCGCGAACGGATTGACCAATCCCCCAAATTTCTGTTGCATCTGAAAGTAGAAACTCGCCCGATTACAACGGTATGCGTACTTTTCCCCTAGGCCGTTCTAGTTAATCGTTTCGAGCATCAGAACTGCTAAAATTTTGAGTTTCTCAAGCGTTTCTTACTTCCAAACTGCCATATCTCGCGAACGGATTGACCAATCCGCAAAATTTCTGATGCATCTGAAAGTAGAAACTCGGCCGATTACAACGGTATGCGTACTTTTCCCCTAGGCCGCTCTAGTTATTCGTTTCGAGCATCAGAACTGCGAAAATTTGGTGTTTCTCAAGTGTTTCATACTTCCAAACTGCCATATCTCGCGAACGGGTTGACCAATCCGCAAAATTTCTGTTGCATCTGAAAGTAGAAACTCGCCCGATTACAACGGTATGCGTACTTTTCCCCTAGGCCATACTGGTTATTCGTTTCGAGCATCAGAACTGTGAAAATTTTGAGTTTCTCAACCGTCTCTTACCTCCAAACTGCCATATCTCGCGAACGGATTGACCAATCCGCAAAATTTCTGTTGCATCTGAAAGTAGAAAGTCGCCCGATTACAACGGTATGCGTACTTTTCCCCTAGACCGCTCTAGTTATGCTTGTCGAGCATCAGAACTGCGAAAATTTTGAGTTTCTCAAGCGTTTCTTACCTCCAAACTGCCATATCTCGCGAACGGATTGACCAATCCGCAAAATTTCTGTTGCATCTGAAAGTAGAAACTCGCCCGATTACAACGGTATGCGTACTTTTCCCCTAGGCCATTCTAGTTAATCGTTTCGAGCATCAGAACTGCGAAAATTTTGAGTTTCTCAAGCGTTTCTTACTTCCAAACTGCCATATCTCGCGAACGGATTGACCAATCCGCAAAATTTCTGATGCATCTGAAAGTAGAAACTCGCCCGATTACAACGGTATGCGTACTTTTCCCCTAGGACGCTCTAGTTATTCGTTTCAAGCATCAGAACTGCGAAAATTTTGTGTTTCTCAAGTGTTTCATACTTCCAAACTGCCATATCTCGCGAACGGATTGACCAATCCGCAAAATTTCTGTTGCATCTGAAAGTAGAAACTCGCCCGATTACAACGGTATGCGTACTTTTCCCCTAGGCCGTTCTAGTTATTCGTTTCGAGCATCAGAACTGCGAAAATGTTGAGTTTCTCAAGCGTTTCTTACCTACAAACTGCCATATCTCGCGAACGGCTTGACCAATCCGCAAAATTTCTGTTGCATCTGAAAGTAGAAATTCGCCCGATTACAACGGTGTGCGCACTTTTCCCCTAGTCGGTTCTAGTTACTCGTTTCGAGCATCAGAACTGCGAAAATTTTGAGTTTCTCAAGCGTTTCTTACCTCCAAACTGCCATATCTCGCGAACGGATTGACCAATCCGCAAAATTTCTGTTGCATCTGAAAGTAGAAAGTCGCCCGATTACAACGGTATGCGTACTTTTCCCCTAGACCGCTCTAGTTATGCTTGTCGAGCATCAGAACTGCGAAAATTTTGTGTTTCTCAAGTGTTTCATACTTCCAAACTGCCATATCTCGCGAACGGATTGACCAATCCGCAAAATTTCTGTTGCATCTGAAAGTAGAAAGTCGCCCGATTACAACGGTATGCGTACTTTTCCCCTAGACCGTTCTAGTTATGCTTGTCGAGCATCAGAACTGCGAAAATTTTGAGTTTCTCAAGCGTTTCTTACCTCCAAACTGCCATATCTCGCGAACGGATTGACCAATCCGCAAAATTTCTGTTGCATCTGAAAGTAGAAACTCGCCCGATTACAACGGCATGCGTACTTTTCCCCTAGGCCGTTCTAGTTAATCGTATCGAGCATCAGAACTGCGAAAATTTTGAGTTTCTCAAGCGTTTCTTACTTCCAAACCGCCATATCTCGCGAACGGATTGACCAATCCCCCAAATTTCTGTTGCATCTGAAAGTAGAAACTCGCCCGATTACAACGGTATGCGTACTTTTCCCCTAGGCCGTTCTAGTTAATCGTTTCGAGCATCAGAACTGCTAAAATTTTGAGTTTCTCAAGCGTTTCTTACTTCCAAACTGCCATATCTCGCGAACGGATTGACCAATCCGCAAAATTTCTGATGCATCTGAAAGTGGAAACTCGGCCGATTACAACGGTATGCGTACTTTTCCCCTAGGCCGCTCTAGTTATTCGTTTCGAGCATCAGAACTGCGAAAATTTTGTGTTTCTCAAGTGTTTCATACTTCCAAACAGCCATATCTCGCGAACGGATTGAACAATCCGCAAAATTTCTGATGCATCTGAAAGTAGAAACTCGCCCGATTACAACGGTATGCGTACTTTTCCCCTAGGCCGTTCTAGTTAATCGTTTCGAGCATCAGAACTGCGAAAATTTTGAGTTTCTCAAGCGTTTCTTACTTCCAAACTGGCATATCTCGCGAACGGATTGACCAATCCGCAAAATTTCTGATGCATCTGAAAGTAGAAACTCGGCCGATTACAACGGTATGCGTACTTTTCCCCTAGTCGGTTCTAGTTACTCGTTTCGAGCATCAGAACTGCGAAAATTTTGAGTTTCTCAAGCGTTTCTTACCTCCAAACTGCCATATCTCGCGAACGGATCGACCAATCCGCAAAATTTCTGTTGCATCTGAAAGTAGAAACTCGCCCGATTACAACGGTAGGTGTAGTTTTCCCCTAGGCCGTTCTAGTTATTCGTTTCGAGCATCAGAACTGCGAAAATTTTGAGTTTCTCAAGCGTTTCTTACTTCCAAACCGCCATATCTCGCGAACGGATTGACCAATCCCCAAAATTTCTGCTGCATCTGAAAGTAGAAACTCGCCCGATTACAACGGTATGCGTACTTTTCCCCTAGGCCGTTCTAGTTAATCGTTTCGAGCATCAGAACTGCGAAAATTTTGAGTTTCTCAAGCGTTTCTTACTTCCAAACTGCCATATCTCGCGAACGGATTGACCAATCCGCAAAATTTCTGATGCATCTGAAAGTAGAAACTCGGCCGATTACAACGGTATGCGTACTTTTCCCCTAGGCCGTTCTGGTTATTCGTTTCGAGCATCAGAACTGTGAAAATTTTGAGTTTCTCAACCGTTTCTTACCTCCAAACTGCCATATCTCGCGAACGGATTGACCAATCCGCAAAATTTCTGTTGCATCTGAAAGTAGAAAGTCGCCCGATTACAACGGTATGCGTACTTTTCCCCTAGAACGTTCTAGTTATGCTTGTCGAGCATCAGAACTGCGAAAATTTTGAGTTTCTCAAGCGTTTCTTACCTCCAAACTGCCATATCTCGCGAACGGATTGACCAATCCGAAAAAATTTCTGTTGCATCTGAAAGTAGAAACTCGCCCGATTACAACGGTATGCGTACTTTTCCCCTAGGCCGTTCTAGTTATTCGTTTCGAGCATCAGAACTGCGAAAATGTTGAGTTTCTCAAGCGTTTCTTACCTACAAACTGCCATATCTCGCGAACGGATTGACCAATCCGCATAATTTCTGTTGCATCTGAAAGTAGAAACTCGCCCGATTACAACGGTATGCGTACTTTTCCCCTAGGCCGCTCTAGTTATTCGTTCCGAGCATCAGAACTGCGAAAATTTTGAGTTTCTCAAGCGTTTCTTACTTCCAAACTGCCATATCTCGCGAACGGATTGACCAATCCGCAAAATTTCTGTTGCATCTGAAAGTAGAAACTCGCCCGATTACAACGGTATGCGTACTTTTCCCCTAGGCCGTACTGGTTATTCGTTTCGAGCATCAGAACTGTGAAAATTTTGAATTTCTCAACCGTTTCTTACCTCCAAACTGCCATATCTCGCGAACGGATTGACCAATCCGCAAAATTTCTGTTGCATCTGAAAGTAGAAAGTCGCCCGATTACAACGGTATGCGTACTTTTCCCCTAGACCGTTCTAGTTATGCTTGTCGAGCATCAGAACTGCGAAAATTTTGAGTTTCTCAAGCGTTTCTTACCTCCAAACTGCCATATCTCGCGAACGGATTGACCAATCCGCAAAATTTCTGTTGCATCTGAAAGTAGAAACTCGCCCGATTACAACGGCATGCGTACTTTTCCCCTAGGCCGTTCTAGTTAATCGTTTCGAGCATCAGAACTGCGAAAATTTTGAGTTTCTCAAGCGTTTCTTACTTCCAAACCGCCATATCTCGCGAACGGATTGACCAATCCCCCAAATTTCTGTTGCATCTGAAAGTAGAAACTCGCCCGATTACAACGGTATGCGTACTTTTCCCCTAGGCCGTTCTAGTTAATCGTTTCGAGCATCAGAACTGCTAAAATTTTGAGTTTCTCAAGCGTTTCTTACTTCCAAACTGCCATATCTCGCGAACGGATTGACCAATCCGCAAAATTTCTGATGCATCTGAAAGTAGAAACTCGGCCGATTACAACGGTATGCGTACTTTTCCCCTAGGCCGCTCTAGTTATTCGTTTCGAGCATCAGAACTGCGAAAATTTGGTGTTTCTCAAGTGTTTCATACTTCCAAACTGCCATATCTCGCGAACGGGTTGACCAATCCGCAAAATTTCTGTTGCATCTGAAAGTAGAAACTCGCCCGATTACAACGGTATGCGTACTTTTCCCCTAGGCCATACTGGTTATTCGTTTCGAGCATCAGAACTGTGAAAATTTTGAGTTTCTCAACCGTCTCTTACCTCCAAACTGCCATATCTCGCGAACGGATTGACCAATCCGCAAAATTTCTGTTGCATCTGAAAGTAGAAAGTCGCCCGATTACAACGGTATGCGTACTTTTCCCCTAGAACGTTCTAGTTATGCTTGTCGAGCATCAGAACTGCGAAAATTTTGAGTTTCTCAAGCGTTTCTTACCTCCAAACTGCCATATCTCGCGAACGGATTGACCAATCCGAAAAAATTTCTGTTGCATCTGAAAGTAGAAACTCGCCCGATTACAACGGTATGCGTACTTTTCCCCTAGGCCGTTCTAGTTATTCGTTTCGAGCATCAGAACTGCGAAAATGTTGAGTTTCTCAAGCGTTTCTTACCTACAAACTGCCATATCTCGCGAACGGATTGACCAATCCGCATAATTTCTGTTGCATCTGAAAGTAGAAACTCGCCCGATTACAACGGTATGCGTACTTTTCCCCTAGGCCGCTCTAGTTATTCGTTCCGAGCATCAGAACTGCGAAAATTTTGAGTTTCTCAAGCGTTTCTTACTTCCAAACTGCCATATCTCGCGAACGGATTGACCAATCCGCAAAATTTCTGTTGCATCTGAAAGTAGAAACTCGCCCGATTACAACGGTATGCGTACTTTTCCCCTAGGCCGTACTGGTTATTCGTTTCGAGCATCAGAACTGTGAAAATTTTGAATTTCTCAACCGTTTCTTACCTCCAAACTGCCATATCTCGCGAACGGATTGACCAATCCGCAAAATTTCTGTTGCATCTGAAAGTAGAAAGTCGCCCGATTACAACGGTATGCGTACTTTTCCCCTAGACCGTTCTAGTTATGCTTGTCGAGCATCAGAACTGCGAAAATTTTGAGTTTCTCAAGCGTTTCTTACCTCCAAACTGCCATATCTCGCGAACGGATTGACCAATCCGCAAAATTTCTGTTGCATCTGAAAGTAGAAACTCGCCCGATTACAACGGCATGCGTACTTTTCCCCTAGGCCGTTCTAGTTAATCGTTTCGAGCATCAGAACTGCGAAAATTTTGAGTTTCTCAAGCGTTTCTTACTTCCAAACCGCCATATCTCGCGAACGGATTGACCAATCCCCCAAATTTCTGTTGCATCTGAAAGTAGAAACTCGCCCGATTACAACGGTATGCGTACTTTTCCCCTAGGCCGTTCTAGTTAATCGTTTCGAGCATCAGAACTGCTAAAATTTTGAGTTTCTCAAGCGTTTCTTACTTCCAAACTGCCATATCTCGCGAACGGATTGACCAATCCGCAAAATTTCTGATGCATCTGAAAGTAGAAACTCGGCCGATTACAACGGTATGCGTACTTTTCCCCTAGGCCGCTCTAGTTATTCGTTTCGAGCATCAGAACTGCGAAAATTTGGTGTTTCTCAAGTGTTTCATACTTCCAAACTGCCATATCTCGCGAACGGGTTGACCAATCCGCAAAATTTCTGTTGCATCTGAAAGTAGAAACTCGCCCGATTACAACGGTATGCGTACTTTTCCCCTAGGCCATACTGGTTATTCGTTTCGAGCATCAGAACTGTGAAAATTTTGAGTTTCTCAACCGTCTCTTACCTCCAAACTGCCATATCTCGCGAACGGATTGACCAATCCGCAAAATTTCTGTTGCATCTGAAAGTAGAAAGTCGCCCGATTACAACGGTATGCGTACTTTTCCCCTAGACCGCTCTAGTTATGCTTGTCGAGCATCAGAACTGCGAAAATTTTGAGTTTCTCAAGCGTTTCTTACCTCCAAACTGCCATATCTCGCGAACGGATTGACCAATCCGCAAAATTTCTGTTGCATCTGAAAGTAGAAACTCGCCCGATTACAACGGTATGCGTACTTTTCCCCTAGGCCATTCTAGTTAATCGTTTCGAGCATCAGAACTGCGAAAATTTTGAGTTTCTCAAGCGTTTCTTACTTCCAAACTGCCATATCTCGCGAACGGATTGACCAATCCGCAAAATTTCTGATGCATCTGAAAGTAGAAACTCGCCCGATTACAACGGTATGCGTACTTTTCCCCTAGGACGCTCTAGTTATTCGTTTCAAGCATCAGAACTGCGAAAATTTTGTGTTTCTCAAGTGTTTCATACTTCCAAACTGCCATATCTCGCGAACGGATTGACCAATCCGCAAAATTTCTGTTGCATCTGAAAGTAGAAACTCGCCCGATTACAACGGTATGCGTACTTTTCCCCTAGGCCGTTCTAGTTATTCGTTTCGAGCATCAGAACTGCGAAAATGTTGAGTTTCTCAAGCGTTTCTTACCTACAAACTGCCATATCTCGCGAACGGCTTGACCAATCCGCAAAATTTCTGTTGCATCTGAAAGTAGAAATTCGCCCGATTACAACGGTGTGCGCACTTTTCCCCTAGTCGGTTCTAGTTACTCGTTTCGAGCATCAGAACTGCGAAAATTTTGAGTTTCTCAAGCGTTTCTTACCTCCAAACTGCCATATCTCGCGAACGGATTGACCAATCCGCAAAATTTCTGTTGCATCTGAAAGTAGAAAGTCGCCCGATTACAACGGTATGCGTACTTTTCCCCTAGACCGCTCTAGTTATGCTTGTCGAGCATCAGAACTGCGAAAATTTTGTGTTTCTCAAGTGTTTCATACTTCCAAACTGCCATATCTCGCGAACGGATTGACCAATCCGCAAAATTTCTGTTGCATCTGAAAGTAGAAACTCGCCCGATTACAACGGTATGCGTACTTTTCCCCTAGGCCGTGCTAGTTAATCGTTTCGAGCATCAGAACTGCGAAAATTTTGAGTTTCTCAAGCGTTTCTTACTTCCAAACTGCCATATCTCGCGAACGGATTGACCATTCCGCAAAATTTCTGATGCATCTGAAAGTAGAAACTCGCCCGATTACAACGGTATGCGTACTTTTCCCCTAGGACGCTCTAGTTATTCGTTTCGAGCATCAGAACTGCAAAAATTTTGTGTTTCTCAAGTGTTTCATACTTCCAAACTGCCATATCTCGCGAACGGGTTGACCAATCCGCAAAATTTCTGTTGCATCTGAAAGTAGAAACTCGCCCGATTACAACGGTATGCGTACTTTTCCCCTAGGCCGTTCTAGTTAATCGTTTCGAGCATCAGAACTGCGAAAATTTTGAGTTTCTCAAGCGTTTCTTACTTCCAAACTGCCATATCTCGCGAACGGATTGACCAATCCGCAAAATTTCTGATGCATCTGAAAGTAGAAACTCGGCCGATTACAACGGTATGCGTACTTTTCCCCTAGACCGTTCTAGTTATGCTTGTCGAGCATCAGAACTGCGAAAATTTTGAGTTTCTCAAGCGTTTCTTACCTCCAAACTGCCATATCTCGCGAACGGATTGACCAATCCGCAAAATTTCTGTTGCATCTGAAAGTAGAAACTCGCCCGATTACAACGGCATGCGTACTTTTCCCCTAGGCCGTTCTAGTTAATCGTTTCGAGCATCAGAACTGCGAAAATTTTGAGTTTCTCAAGCGTTTCTTACTTCCAAACCGCCATATCGCGCGAACGGATTGACCAATCCCCCAAATTTCTGTTGCATCTGAAAGTAGAAACTCGCCCGATTACAACGGTATGCGTACTTTTCCCCTAGGCCGTTCTAGTTAATCGTTTCGAGCATCAGAACTGCTAAAATTTTGAGTTTCTCAAGCGTTTCTTACTTCCAAACTGCCATATCTCGCGAACGGATTGACCAATCCGCAAAATTTCTGATGCATCTGAAAGTAGAAACTCGGCCGATTACAACGGTATGCGTACTTTTCACCTAGGCCGCTCTAGTTATTCGTTTCGAGCATCAGAACTGCGAAAATTTGGTGTTTCTCAAGTGTTTCATACTTCCAAACTGCCATATCTCGCGAACGGGTTGACCAATCCGCAAAATTTCTGTTGCATCTGAAAGTAGAAACTCGCCCGATTACAACGGTATGCGCACTTTTCCCCTAGACCGCTCTAGTTATGCTTGTCGAGCATCAGAACTGCGAAAATTTTGAGTTTCTCAAGCGTTTCTTACCTCCAAACTGCCATATCTCGCGAACGGATTGACCAATCCGCAAAATTTCTGTTGCATCTGAAAGTAGAAACTCGCCCGATTACAACGGTATGCGTACTTTTCCCCTAGGCCATTCTAGTTAATCGTTTCGAGCATCAGAACTGCGAAAATTTTGAGTTTCTCAAGCGTTTCTTACTTCCAAACTGCCATATCTCGCGAACGGATTGACCAATCCGCAAAATTTCTGATGCATCTGAAAGTAGAAACTCGCCCGATTACAACGGTATGCGTACTTTTCCCCTAGGACGCTCTAGTTATTCGTTTCAAGCATCAGAACTGCGAAAATTTTGTGTTTCTCAAGTGTTTCATACTTCCAAACTGCCATATCTCGCGAACGGATTGACCAATCCGCAAAATTTCTGTTGCATCTGAAAGTAGAAACTCGCCCGATTACAACGGTATGCGTACTTTTCCCCTAGGCCGTTCTAGTTATTCGTTTCGAGCATCAGAACTGCGAAAATGTTGAGTTTCTCAAGCGTTTCTTACCTCCAAACTGCCATATCTCGCGAACGGATTGACCAATCCGCAAAATTTCTGTTGCATCTGAAAGTAGAAAGTCGCCCGATTACAACGGTATGCGTACTTTTCCCCTAGACCGCTCTAGTTATGCTTGTCGAGCATCAGAACTGCGAAAATTTTGTGTTTCTCAAGTGTTTCATACTTCCAAACTGCCATATCTCGCGAACGGATTGACCAATCCGCAAAATTTCTGTTGCATCTGAAAGTAGAAACTCGCCCGATTACAACGGTATGCGTACTTTTCCCCTAGGCCGTGCTAGTTAATCGTTTCGAGCATCAGAACTGCGAAAATTTTGAGTTTCTCAAGCGTTTCTTACTTCCAAACTGCCATATCTCGCGAACGGATTGACCATTCCGCAAAATTTCTGATGCATCTGAAAGTAGAAACTCGCCCGATTACAACGGTATGCGTACTTTTCCCCTAGGACGCTCTAGTTATTCGTTTCGAGCATCAGAACTGCAAAAATTTTGTGTTTCTCAAGTGTTTCATACTTCCAAACTGCCATATCTCGCGAACGGGTTGACCAATCCGCAAAATTTCTGTTGCATCTGAAAGTAGAAACTCGCCCGATTACAACGGTATGCGTACTTTTCCCCTAGGCCGTTCTAGTTAATCGTTTCGAGCATCAGAACTGCGAAAATTTTGAGTTTCTCAAGCGTTTCTTACTTCCAAACTGCCATATCTCGCGAACGGATTGACCAATCCGCAAAATTTCTGATGCATCTGAAAGTAGAAACTCGGCCGATTACAACGGTATGCGTACTTTTCCCCTAGACCGTTCTAGTTATGCTTGTCGAGCATCAGAACTGCGAAAATTTTGAGTTTCTCAAGCGTTTCTTACCTCCAAACTGCCATATCTCGCGAACGGATTGACCAATCCGCAAAATTTCTGTTGCATCTGAAAGTAGAAACTCGCCCGATTACAACGGCATGCGTACTTTTCCCCTAGGCCGTTCTAGTTAATCGTTTCGAGCATCAGAACTGCGAAAATTTTGAGTTTCTCAAGCGTTTCTTACTTCCAAACCGCCATATCGCGCGAACGGATTGACCAATCCCCCAAATTTCTGTTGCATCTGAAAGTAGAAACTCGCCCGATTACAACGGTATGCGTACTTTTCCCCTAGGCCGTTCTAGTTAATCGTTTCGAGCATCAGAACTGCTAAAATTTTGAGTTTCTCAAGCGTTTCTTACTTCCAAACTGCCATATCTCGCGAACGGATTGACCAATCCGCAAAATTTCTGATGCATCTGAAAGTAGAAACTCGGCCGATTACAACGGTATGCGTACTTTTCACCTAGGCCGCTCTAGTTATTCGTTTCGAGCATCAGAACTGCGAAAATTTGGTGTTTCTCAAGTGTTTCATACTTCCAAACTGCCATATCTCGCGAACGGGTTGACCAATCCGCAAAATTTCTGTTGCATCTGAAAGTAGAAACTCGCCCGATTACAACGGTATGCGCACTTTTCCCCTAGGCCGTACTGGTTATTCGTTTCGAGCATCAGAACTGTGAAAATTTTGAGTTTCTCAACCGTTTCTTACCTCCAAACTGCCATATCTCGCGAACGGATTGACCAATCCGCAAAATTTCTGTTGCATCTGAAAGTAGAAAGTCGCCCGATTACAACGGTATGCGTACTTTTCCCCTAGACCGCTCTAGTTATGCTTGTCGAGCATCAGAACTGCGAAAATTTTGAGTTTCTCAAGCGTTTCTTACCTCCAAACTGCCATATCTCGCGAACGGATTGACCAATCCGCAAAATTTCTATTGCATCTGAAAGTAGAAACTCGCCCGATTACAACGGTATGCGTACTTTTCCCCTAGGCCATTCTAGTTAATCGTTTCGAACATCAGAACTGCGAAAATTTTGAGTTTCTCAAGCGTTTCTTACTTCCAAACTGCCATATCTCGCGAACGGATTGACCAATCCGCAAAATTTCTGATGCATCTGAAAGTAGAAACTCGCCCGATTACAACGGTATGCGTACTTTTCCCCTAGGACGCAATAGTTATTCGTTTCAAGCATCAGAACTGCGAAAATTTTGTGTTTCTCAAGTGTTTCATACATCCAAACTGCCATATCTCGCGAACGGATTGACCAATCCGCAAAATTTCTGTTGCATCTGAAAGTAGAAACTCGCCCGATTACAACGGTATGCGCACCTTTCCCCTAGTCGGTTCTAGTTACTCGTTTCGAGCATCAGAACTGCGAAAATTTTGAGTTTCTCAAGCGTTTCTTACCTCCAAACTGCCATATCTCGCGAACGGCTTGACCAATCCGCAAAATTTCTGTTGCATCTGAAAGTAGAAAGTCGCCCGATTACAACGGTATGCGTACTTTTCCCCTAGACCGCTATAGATATGCTTGTCGAGCATCAGAACTGCGAAGATTTTGAGTTTCTGAAGCGTTTCTTACCTCCAAACTGCCATATCTCGCGAACGGATTGACCAATCCGCAAAATTTCTGTTGCATCTGAAAGTAGAAACTCGCCCGATTACAACGGTATGCGTACTTTTCCCCTAGGCCGTGCTAGTTAATCGTTTCGAGCATCAGAACTGCGAAAATTTTGAGTTTCTCAAGCGTTTCTTACTTCCAAACTGCCATATCTCGCGAACGGATTGACCATTCCGCAAAATTTCTGATGCATCTGAAAGTAGAAACTCGCCCGATTACAACGGTATGCGTACTTTTCCCCTAGGACGCTCTAGTTATTCGTTTCGAGCATCAGAACTGCAAAAATTTTGTGTTTCTCAAGTGTTTCATACTTCCAAACTGCCATATCTCGCGAACGGGTTGACCAATCCGCAAAATTTCTGTTGCATCTGAAAGTAGAAACTCGCCCGATTACAACGGTATGCGTACTTTTCCCCTAGGCCGTACTGGTTATTCGTTTCGAGCATCAGAACTGTGAAAATTTTGAGTTTCTCAACCGTTTCTTACCTCCAAACTGCCATATCTCGCGAACGGATTGACCAATCCGCAAAATTTCTGTTGCATCTGAAAGTAGAAACTCGCCCGATTACAACGGTATGCGTACTTTTCCCCTAGGCCGCTCTAGTTATTCGTTTCGAGCATCAGAACTGCGAAAATTTTGTGTTTCTCAAGTGTTTCATACTTCCAAACTGCCATATCTCGCGAACGGATTGAACAATCCGCAAAATTTCTGATGCATCTGAAAGTAGAAACTCGCCCGATTACAATGGTATGCGTACTTTTCCCCTAGACCGTTCTAGTTATGCTTGTCGAGCATCAGAACTGCGAAAATTTTGAGTTTCTCAAGCGTTTCTTACCTCCAAACTGCCATATCTCGCGAACGGATTGACCAATCCGCAAAATATCTGTTGCATCTGAAAGTAGAAACTCGCCCGATTACAACGGTATGCGTACTTTTCCCCTAGGCCGTTCCAGTTATTCGTTTCGAGCATCAGAACTGCGAAAATGTTGAGTTTCTCAAGCGTTTCTTACCTACAAACTGCCATATCTCGCGAACGGCTTGACCAATCCGCAAAATTTCTGTTGCATCTGAAAGTAGAAATTCGCCCGATTACAACGGTATGCGTACTTTTCCCCTAGGCCGTTCTAGTTAATCGTTTCGAGCATCAGAACTGTGAAAATTTTGAATTTCTCAACCGTTTCTCACCTCCAAACTGCCATATCTCGCGAACGGATTGACCAATCCGCAAAATTTCTGTTGCATCTGAAAGTAGAAAGTCGCCCGATTACAACGGTATGCGTACTTTTCCCCTAGACCGTTCTAGTTATGCTTGTCGAGCATCAGAACTGCGAAAATTTTGAGTTTCTCAAGCGTTTCTTACCTCCAAACTGCCATATCTCGCGAACGGATTGACCAATCCGCAAAATTTCTGTTGCATCTGAAAGTAGAAACTCGCCCGATTACAACGGCATGCGTACTTTTCCCCTAGGCCGTTCTAGTTAATCGTTTCGAGCATCAGAACTGCGAAAATTTTGAGTTTCTCAACCGTTTCTTACCTCCAAACTGCCATATCTCGCGAACGGATTGACCAATCCGCAAAATTTCTGTTGCATCTGAAAGTAGAAAGTCGCCCGATTACAACGGTATGCGTACTTTTCCCCTAGACCGCTCTAGTTATGCTTGTCGAGCATCAGAACTGCGAAAATTTTGAGTTTCTCAAGCGTTTCTTACCTCCAAACTGCCATATCTCGCGAACGGATTGACCAATCCGCAAAATTTCTATTGCATCTGAAAGTAGAAACTCGCCCGATTACAACGGTATGCGTACTTTTCCCCTAGGCCGTTCTAGTTAATCGTTTCGAGCATCAGAACTGCTAAAATTTTGAGTTTCTCAAGCGTTTCTTACTTCCAAACTGCCATATCTCGCGAACGGATTGACCAATCCGCAAAATTTCTGATGCATCTGAAAGTAGAAACTCGGCCGATTACAACGGTATGCGTACTTTTCCCCTAGGCCGCTCTAGTTATTCGTTTCGAGCATCAGAACTGCGAAAATTTGGTGTTTCTCAAGTGTTTCATACTTCCAAACTGCCATATCTCGCGAACGGGTTGACCAATCCGCAAAATTGCTGTTGCATCTGAAAGTAGAAACTCGCCCGATTACAACGGTATGCGTACTTTTCCCCTAGGCCGTACTGGTTATTCGTTTCGAGCATCAGAACTGTGAAAATTTTGAGTTTCTCAACCGTTTCTTACCTCCAAACTGCCATATCTCGCGAACGGATTGACCAATCCGCAAAATTTCTGTTGCATCTGAAAGTAGAAAGTCGCCCGATTACAACGGTATGCGTACTTTTCCCCTAGACCGCTCTAGTTATGCTTGTCGAGCATCAGAACTGCGAAAATTTTGAGTTTCTCAAGCGTTTCTTACCTCCAAACTGCCATATCTCGCGAACGGATTGACCAATCCGCAAAATTTCTATTGCATCTGAAAGTAGAAACTCGCCCGATTACAACGGTATGCGTACTTTTCCCCTAGGCCATTCTAGTTAATCGTTTCGAGCATCAGAACTGCGAAAATTTTGAGTTTCTTAAGCGTTTCTTACTTCCAAACTGCCATATCTCGCGAACGGATTGACCAATCCGCAAAATTTCTGATGCATCTGAAAGTAGAAACTCGCCCGATTACAACGGTATGCGTACTTTTCCCCTAGGACGCTCTAGTTATTCGTTTCAAGCATCAGAACTGCGAAAATTTTGTGTTTCTCAAGTGTTTCATACTTCCAAACTGCCATATCTCGCGAACGGATTGACCAATCCGCAAAATTTCTGTTGCATCTGAAAGTAGAAACTCGCCCGATTACAACGGTATGCGTACTTTTCCCCTAGGCCGTTCTAGTTATTCGTTTCGAGCATCAGAACTGCGAAAATGTTGAGTTTCTCAAGCGTTTCTTACCTACAAACTGCCATATCTCGCGAACGGCTTGACCAATCCGCAAAATTTCTGTTGCATCTGAAAGTACAAATTCGCCCGATTACAACGGTATGCGCACTTTTCCCCTAGTCGGTTCTAGTTACTCGTTTCGAGCATCAGAACTGCGAAAATTTTGAGTTTCTCAAGCGTTTCTTACCTCCAAACTGCCATATCTCGCGAACGGCTTGACCAATCCGCAAAATTTCTGTTGCATCTGAAAGTAGAAAGTCGCCCGATCACAACGGTATGCGTACTTTTCCCCTAGACCGCTCTAGATATGCTTGTCGAGCATCAGAACTGCGAAGATTTTGAGTTTCTCAAGCGTTTCTTACCTCCAAACTGCCATATCTCGCGAACGGATTGACCAATCCCCAAAATTTCTGTTGCATCTGAAAGTAGAAACTCGCCCGATTACAACGGTATGCGTACTTTTCCCCTAGGCCGTTCTAGTTAATCGTTTCGAGCATCAGAACTGCGAAAATTTTGAGTTTCTCAAGCGTTTCTTACTTCCAAACTGCCATATCTCGCGAACGGATTGGCCATTCCGCAAAATTTCTGATGCATCTGAAAGTAGAAACTCGCCCGATTACAACGGTATGCGTACTTTTCCCCTAGGCCATTCTAGTTAATCGTTTCGAGCATCAGAACTGCGAAAATTTTGAGTTTCTTGAGCGTTTCTTACTTCCAAACTGCCATATCTCGCGAACGGATTGACCAATCCGCAAAATTTCTGTTGCATCTGAAAGTAGAAACTCGCCCGATTACAACGGTATGCGTACTTTTCCCCTAGGCCGTTCTAGTTATTCGTTTCGAGCATCAGAACTGCGAAAATGTTGAGTTTCTCAAGCGTTTCTTACCTACAAACTGCCATATCTCGCGAACGGCTTGACCAATCCGCAAAATTTCTGTTGCATCTGAAAGTAGAAATTCGCCCGATTACAACGGTATGCGCACTTTTCCCCTAGTCGGTTCTAGTTACTCGTTTCGAGCATCAGAACTGCGAAAATTTTGAGTTTCTCAAGCGTTTCTTACCTCCAAACTGCCATATCTCGCGAACGGCTTGACCAATCCGCAAAATTTCTGTTGCATCTGAAAGTAGAAAGTCGCCCGATTACAACGGTATGCGTACTTTTCCCCTAGAACGTTCTAGTTATGCTTGTCGAGCATCAGAACTGCGAAAATTTTGAGTTTCTCCAGCGTTTCTTACCTCCAAACTGCCATATCTCGCGAACGGATTGACTAATCCGCAAAATTTCTGTTGCATCTGAAAGTAGAAACTCGCCCGATTACAACGGTATGCGTACTTCTCCCCTAGGCCGTTCTAGTTATTCGTTTCGAGCATCAGAACTGCGAAAATTTTGAGTTTCTCAAGCGTTTCTTACCTCCAAACTGCCATACCTCGCGAAAGGAATGACCAATCCGCAAAATTTCTGTTGCATCTGAAAGTAGAAACTCGCCCGATTACAACGGTATGCGTACTTTTCCCCTAGGCCGCTCTAGTTATTCGTTTCGAGCATCAGAACTGCGAAAATTTTGAGTTTCTCAAGTGTTTCATACTTCCAAACTGCCATATCTCGCGAACCGGTTGACCAATCCGCAAAATTTCTGTTGCATCTGAAAGTAGAAACTCGCCCGATTACAACGGTATGCGTACTTTTCCCCTAGGCCGTACTGGTTATTCGTTTCGAGCATCAGAACTGTGAAAATTTTCAGTTTCTCAACCGTTTCTTACCTCCAAACTGCCATATCTCGCGAACGGATTGACCAATCCGCAAAATTTCTGTTGCATCTGAAAGTACAAACTCGCCCGATTACAACGGTATGCGTACTTTTCCCCTAGGCCGCTCTAGTTATTCGTTTCGAGCATCAGAACTGCGAAAATTTTGTGTTTCTCAAGTGTTTCATACTTCCAAACTGCCATATCTCGCGAACGGATTGAACAATCCGCAAAATTTCTGATGCATCTGAAAGTAGAAACTCGCCCGATTACAACGGTATGCGTACTTTTCCCCTAGGACGCTCTAGTTATTCGTTTCGAGCATCAGAACTGCGAAAATTTTGTGTTTCTCAAGTGTTTCATACTTCCAAACTGCCATATCTCGCGAACGGATTGACCAATCCGCAAAATATCTGTTGCATCTGAAAGTAGAAACTCGCCCGATTACAACGTTATGCGTACTTTTCCCCTAGGCCGTTCTAGTTATTCGTTTCGAGCATCAGAACTGCGAAAATGTTGAGTTTCTCAAGCGTTTCTTACCTACAAACTGCCATATCTCGCGAACGGCTTGACCAATCCGCAAAATTTCTGTTGCATCTGAAAGTAGAAATTCGCCCGATTACAACGGTATGTGCACTTTTCCCCTAGTCGGTTCTAGTTACTCGTTTCGAACATCAGAACTGCGAAAATTTTGAGTTTCTCAAGCGTTTCTTACCTCCAAACTGCCATATCTCGCGAACGGATCGACCAATCCGCAAAATTTCTGTTGCATCTGAAAGAAGAAACTCGCCCGATTACAACGGTAGGTGTAGTTTTCCCCTAGGCCGTTCTAGTTATTCGTTTCGAGCATCAGAACTGCGAAAATTTTGAGTTTCTCAAGCGTTTCTTACTTCCAAACCGCCATATCTCGCGAACGGATTGACCAATCCCCAAAATTTCTGCTGCATCTGAAAGTAGAAACTCGCCCGATTACAACGGTATGCGTACTTTTCCCCTAGGCCGTTCTAGTTAATCGTTTCGAGCATCAGAACTGCGAAAATTTTGAGTTTCTCAAGCGTTTCTTACTTCCAAACTGCCATATCTCGCGAACGGATTGACCAATCCGCAAAATTTCTGATGCATCTGAAAGTAGAAACTCGGCCGATTACAACGGTATGCGTACTTTTCCCCTAGGCCGTTCTGGTTATTCGTTTCGAGCATCAGAACTGTGAAAATTTTGAGTTTCTCAACCGTTTCTTACCTCCAAACTGCCATATCTCGCGAACGGATTGACCAATCCGCAAAATTTCTGTTGCATCTGAAAGTAGAAAGTCGCCCGATTATAACGGTATGCGTACTTTTCCCCTAGGCCGCTCTAGTTATTCGTTTCGAGCATCAGAACTGCGAAAATTTTGTGTTTCTCAAGTGTTTCATACTTCCAAACTGCCATATCTCGCGAACGGATTGAACAATCCGCAAAATTTCTGTTGCATCTGAAAGTGGAAACTCGCCCGATTACAACGGTATGCGTACTTTTCCCCTAGGCCGTTCTAGTTATTCGTTTCGAGCATCAGAACTGCGAAAATGTTGAGTTTCTCAAGCGTTTCTTACCTACAAACTGCCATATCTCGCGAACGGATTGACCAATCCGCAAAATTTCTGTTGCATCTGAAAGTAGAAATTCGCCCGATTACAACGGTATGCGTACTTTTCCCCTAGACCGTTCTAGTTATGCTTGTCGAGCATCAGAACTACGAAAATTTTGAGTTTCTCAAGCGTTTCTTACCTCCAAACTGCCATATCTCGCGAACGGATTGACCAATCCGCAAAATTTCTGTTGCATCTGAAAGTAGAAACTCGCCCGATTACAACGGTATGCGTACTTTTCCCCTAGGCCGCTCTAGTTATTCGTTTCGAGCATCAGAACTGCGAAAATTTTGTGTTTCTCAAGTGTTTCATACTTCCAAACTGCCATATCTCGCGAACGGATTGAACAATCCGCAAAATTTCTGTTGCATCTGAAAGTAGAAACTCGCCCGATTACAACGGTAGGTGTAGTTTTCCCCTAGGCCGTTCTAGTTATTCGTTTCGAGCATCAGAACTGCGAAAATTTTGAGTTTCTCAAGCGTTTCTTACTTCCAAACCGCCATATCTCGCGAACGGATTGACCAATCCCCAAAATTTCTGCTGCATCTGAAAGTAGAAACTCGCCCGATTACAACGGTATGCGTACTTTTCCCCTAGGCCGTTCTAGTTAATCGTTTCGAGCATCAGAACTGCGAAAATTTTGAGTTTCTCAAGCGTTTCTTACTTCCAAACTGCCATATCTCGCGAACGGATTGACCAATCCGCAAAATTTCTGATGCATCTGAAAGTAGAAACTCGGCCGATTACAACGGTATGCGTACTTTTCCCCTAGGCCGTTCTGGTTATTCGTTTCGAGCATCAGAACTGTGAAAATTTTGAGTTTCTCAACCGTTTCTTACCTCCAAACTGCCATATCTCGCGAACGGATTGACCAATCCGCAAAATTTCTGTTGCATCTGAAAGTAGAAAGTCGCCCGATTATAACGGTATGCGTACTTTTCCCCTAGGCCGCTCTAGTTATTCGTTTCGAGCATCAGAACTGCGAAAATTTTGTGTTTCTCAAGTGTTTCATACTTCCAAACTGCCATATCTCGCGAACGGATTGAACAATCCGCAAAATTTCTGATGCATCTGAAAGTAGAAACTCGCCCGATTACAACGGTATGCGTACTTTTCCCCTAGACCGTTCTAGTTATGCTTGTCGAGCATCAGAACTGCGAAAATTTTGAGTTTCTCAAGCGTTTCTTACCTCCAAACTGCCATATCTCGCGAACGGATTGACCAATCCGCAAAATATCTGTTGCATCTGAAAGTAGAAACTCGCCCGATTACAACGGTATGCGTACTTTTCCCCTAGGCCGTTCTAGTTATTCGTTTCGAGCATCAGAACTGCGAAAATTTTGGGTTTCTCAAGCGTTGCTTACCTCCAAACTGCCATATCTCGCGAACGGATTGACCAATCCGCAAAATATCTGTTGCATCTGAAAGTAGAAACTCGCCCGATTACAACGGTATGCGTACTTTTCCCCTAGGCCGTTCTAGTTAATCTTTTCGAGCATCAGAACTGCGAAAATTTTGAGTTTCTCAAGCGTTTCTTACTTCCAAACTGCCATATCTCGCGAACGGATTGACCAATCCGCAAAATTTCTGATGCATCTGAAAGTAGAAACTCGCCCGATTAAAACGGTTTGCGCACTTTTCCCCTAGTCGGTTCTAGTTACTCGTTTCGAGCATCCGAACTGCGAAAATTTTGAGTTTCTCAAGCGTTTCTTACTTCCAAACCGCCATATCTCGCGAACGGATTGACCAATCCCCAAAATTTCTGCTGCATCTGAAAGTAGAAACTCGCCCGATTACAACGGTGTGCGTACTTTTCCCCTAGGCCGTTCTACTTAATCGTTTCGAGCATCAGAACTGCGAAAATTTTGAGTTTCTCAAGCGTTTCTTACTTCCAAACTGCCATATCTCGCGAACGGATTGACCAATCCGCAAAATTTCTGATGCATCTGAAAGTAGAAACTCGGCCGATTACAACGGTATGCGTACTTTTCCCCTAGTCGGTTCTAGTTACTCGTTTCGAGCATCAGAACTGCGAAAATTTTGAGTTTCTCAAGCGTTTCTTACCTCCAAACTGCCATATCTCGCGAACGGATCGACGAATCCGCAAAATTTCTGTTGCATCTGAAAGTAGAAAGTCGCCCGATTACAACGGTATGCGTACTTTTCCCCTAGGCCGTTCTAGTTATTCGTTTCGAGCATCAGAACTGCGAAAATGTTGAGTTTCTCAAGCGTTTCTTACCTACAAACTGCCATATCTCGCGAACGGATTGACCAATCCGCATAATTTCTGTTGCATCTGAAAGTAGAAACTCGCCCGATTACAACGGTATGCGTACTTTTCCCCTAGGCCGCTCTAGTTATTCGTTTCGAGCATCAGAACTGCGAAAATGTTGAGTTTCTCAAGCGTTTCTTACCTACAAACTGCCATATCTCGCGAACGGATTGACCAATCCGCAAAATTTCTGTTGCATCTGAAAGTAGAAATTCGCCCGATTACAACGGTATGCGCACTTTTCCCCTAGTCGGTTCTAGTTACTCGTTTCGAACATCAGAACTGCGAAAATTTTGAGTTTCTCAAGCGTTTCTTACCTCCAAACTGCCATATCTCGCGAACGGATCGACCAATCCGCAAAATTTCTGTTGCATCTGAAAGTAGAAACTCGCCCGATTACAACGGTAGGTGTAGTTTTCCCCTAGGCCGTTCTAGTTATTCGTTTCGAGCATCAGAACTGCGAAAATTTTGAGTTTCTCAAGCGTTTCTTACTTCCAAACCGCCATATCTCGCGAACGGATTGACCAATCCCCAAAATTTCTGCTGCATCTGAAAGTAGAAACTCGCCCGATTACAACGGTATGCGTACTTTTCCCCTAGGCCGTTCTAGTTAATCGTTTCGAGCATCAGAACTGCGAAAATTTTGAGTTTCTCAAGCGTTTCTTACTTCCAAACTGCCATATCTCGCGAACGGATTGACCAATCCGCAAAATTTCTGATGCATCTGAAAGTAGAAACTCGGCCGATTACAACGGTATGCGTACTTTTCCCCTAGGCCGTTCTGGTTATTCGTTTCGAGCATCAGAACTGTGAAAATTTTGAGTTTCTCAACCGTTTCTTACCTCCAAACTGCCATATCTCGCGAACGGATTGACCAATCCGCAAAATTTCTGTTGCATCTGAAAGTAGAAAGTCGCCCGATTATAACGGTATGCGTACTTTTCCCCTAGGCCGCTCTAGTTATTCGTTTCGAGCATCAGAACTGCGAAAATTTTGTGTTTCTCAAGTGTTTCATACTTCGAAACTGCCATATCTCGCGAACGGATTGAACAATCCGCAAAATTTCTGATGCATCTGAAAGTAGAAACTCGCCCGATTACAACGGTATGCGTACTTTTCCCCTAGACCGTTCTAGTTATGCTTGTCGAGCATCAGAACTGCGAAAATTTTGAGTTTCTCAAGCGTTTCTTACCTCCAAACTGCCATATCTCGCGAACGGATTGACCAATCCGCAAAATATCTGTTGCATCTGAAAGTAGAAAGTCGCCCGATTATAACGGTATGCGTACTTTTCCCCTAGGCCGTTCTAGTTATTCGTTTCGAGCATCAGAACTGCGAAAATGTTGAGTTTCTCAAGCGTTTCTTACCTACAAACTGCCATATCTCGCGAACGGCTTTACCAATCCGCAAAATTTCTGTTGCATCTGAAAGTAGAAATTCGCCCGATTACAACGGTATGCGCACTTTTCCCCTAGTCGGTTCTAGTTACTCGTTTCGAGCATCCGAACTGCGAAAATTTTGAGTTTCTCAAGCGTTTCTTACTTCCAAACCGCCATATCTCGCGAACGGATTGACCAATCCCCAAAATTTCTGCTGCATCTGAAAGTAGAAACTCGCCCGATTACAACGGTGTGCGTACTTTTCCCCTAGGCCGTTCTAGTTAATCGTTTCGAGCATCAGAACTGCGAAAATTTTGAGTTTCTCAAGCGTTTCTTACTTCCAAACTGCCATATCTCGCGAACGGATTGACCAATCCGCAAAATTTCTGATGCATCTGAAAGTAGAAACTCGGCCGATTACAACGGTATGCGTACTTTTCCCCTAGTCGGTTCTAGTTACTCGTTTCGAGCATCAGAACTGCGAAAATTTTGAGTTTCTCAAGCGTTTCTTACCTCCAAACTGCCATATCTCGCGAACGGATCGACGAATCCGCAAAATTTCTGTTGCATCTGAAAGTAGAAAGTCGCCCGATTACAACGGTATGCGTACTTTTCCCCTAGGCCGTTCTAGTTATTCGTTTCGAGCATCAGAACTGCGAAAATGTTGAGTTTCTCAAGCGTTTCTTACCTACAAACTGCCATATCTCGCGAACGGATTGACCAATCCGCATAATTTCTGTTGCATCTGAAAGTAGAAACTCGCCCGATTACAACGGTATGCGTACTTTTCCCCTAGGCCGCTCTAGTTATTCGTTTCGAGCATCAGAACTGCGAAAATTTTGTGTTTCTCAAGTGTTTCATACTTCCAAACTGCCATATCTCGCGAACGGATTGACCCATCCGCAAAATTTCTGTTGCATCTGAAAGTAGAAACTCGCCCGATTACAACGGTATGCGTACTTTTCCCCTAGGCCGTACTGGTTATTCGTTTCGAGCATCAGAACTGTGAAAATTTTGAATTTCTCAACCGTGACTTACCTCCAATCTGCCATATCTCGCGAACGGATTGACCAATCCGCAAAATTTCTGTTGCATCTGAAAGTAGAAAGTCGCCCGATTACAACGGTACGCGTACTTTTCCCCTAGACCGTTCTAGTTATGCTTGTCGAGCATCAGAACTGCGAAAATTTTGAGTTTCTCAAGCGTTTCTTACCTCCAAACTGCCATATCTCGCGAACGGATTGACCAATCCGCAAAATTTCTGTTGCATCTGAAAGTAGAAACTCGCCCGATTACAACGGCATGCGTACTTTTCCCCTAGGCCGTTCTACTTAATCGTTTCGAGCATCAGAACTGCGAAAATTTTGAGTTTCTCAAGCGTTTCTTACTTCCAAACCGCCATATCTCGCGAACGGATTGACCAATCCCCCAAATTTCTGTTGCATCGGAAAGTAGAAACTCGCCCGATTACAACGGTATGCGTACTTTTCCCCTAGGCCATTCTAGTTAATCGTTTCGAGCATCAGAACTGCGAAAATTTTGAGTTTCTCAAGCGTTTCTTACTTCCAAACTGCCATATCTCGCGAACGGATTGACCAATCCGCAAAATTTCTGATGCATCTGAAAGTAGAAACTCGCCCGATTACAACGGTATGCGTACTTTTCCCCTAGGACGCTCTAGTTATTCGTTTCAAGCATCAGAACTGCGAAAATTTTGTGTTTCTCAAGTGTTTCATACTTCCAAACTGCCATATCTCGCGAACGGATTGACCAATCCGCAAAATTTCTGTTGCATCTGAAAGTAGAAACTCGCCCGATTACAACGGTATGCGTACTTTTCCCCTAGGCCGTTCTAGTTATTCGTTTCGAGCATCAGAACTGCGAAAATGTTGAGTTTCTCAAGCGTTTCTTACTTCCAAACTGCCATATCTCGCGAACGGATTGACCAATCCGCAAAATTTCTGATGCATCTGAAAGTAGAAACTCGCCCGATTACAACGGTATGCGTACTTTTCCCCTAGGACGCTCTAGTTATTCGTTTCAAGCATCAGAACTGCGAAAATTTTGTGTTTCTCAAGTGTTTCATACTTCCAAACTGCCATATCTCGCGAACGGATTGACCAATCCGCAAAATTTCTGTTGCATCTGAAAGTAGAAACTCGCCCGATTACAACGGTATGCGTACTTTTCCCCTAGGCCGTTCTAGTTATTCGTTTCGAGCATCAGAACTGCGAAAATGTTGAGTTTCTCAAGCGTTTCTTACCTACAAACTGCCATATCTCGCGAACGGCTTGACCAATCCGCAAAATTTCTGTTGCATCTGAAAGTAGAAAGTCGCCCGATCACAACGGTATGCGTACTTTTCCCCTAGACCGCTCTAGATATGCTTGTCGAGCATCAGAACTGCGAAGATTTTGAGTTTCTCAAGCGTTTCTTACTTCCAAACCGCCATATCTCGCGAACGGATTGACCAATCCCCCAAATTTCTGTTGCATCGGAAAGTAGAAACTCGCCCGATTACAACGGTATGCGTACTTTTCCCCTAGGCCATTCTAGTTAATCGTTTCGAGCATCAGAACTGCGAAAATTTTGAGTTTCTCAAGCGTTTCTTACTTCCAAACTGCCATATCTCGCGAACGGATTGACCAATCCGCAAAATTTCTGATGCATCTGAAAGTAGAAACTCGCCCGATTACAACGGTATGCGTACTTTCCCCCTAGGACGCTCTAGTTATTCGTTTCAAGCATCAGAACTGCGAAAATTTTGTGTTTCTCAAGTGTTTCATACTTCCAAACTGCCATATCTCGCGAACGGATTGACCAATCCGCAAAATATCTGTTGCATCTGAAAGTAGAAACTCGCCCGATTACAACGGTATGCGTACTTTTCCCCTAGGCCGTTCTAGTTATTCGTTTCGAGCATCAGAACTGCGAAAATGTTGAGTTTCTCAAGCGTTTCTTACCTACAAACTGCCATATCTCGCGAACGGCTTGACCAATCCGCAAAATTTCTGTTGCATCTGAAAGTAGAAATTCGCCCGATTACAACGGTATGCGCACTTTTCCCCTAGTCGGTTCTAGTTACTCGTTTCGAACATCAGAACTACGAAAATTTTGAGTTTCTCAAGCGTTTCTTACCTCCAAACTGCCATATCTCGCGAACGGATCGACCAATCCGCAAAATTTCTGTTGCATCTGAAAGTAGAAACTCGCCCGATTACAACGGTAGGTGTAGTTTTCCCCTAGGCCGTTCTAGTTATTCGTTTCGAGCATCAGAACTGCGAAAATTTTGAGTTTCTCAAGCGTTTCTTACTTCCAAACCGCCATATCTCGCGAACGGATTGACCAATCCCCAAAATTTCTGCTGCATCTGAAAGTAGAAACTCGCCCGATTACAACGGTATGCGTACTTTTCCCCTAGGCCGTTCTAGTTAATCGTTTCGAGCATCAGAACTGCGAAAATTTTGAGTTTCTCAAGCGTTTCTTACTTCCAAACTGCCATATCTCGCGAACGGATTGACCAATCCGCAAAATTTCTGATGCATCTGAAAGTAGAAACTCGGCCGATTACAACGGTATGCGTACTTTTCCCCTAGGCCGTTCTGGTTATTCGTTTCGAGCATCAGAACTGTGAAAATTTTGAGTTTCTCAACCGTTTCTTACCTCCAAACTGCCATATCTCGCGAACGGATTGACCAATCCGCAAAATTTCTGTTGCATCTGAAAGTAGAAAGTCGCCCGATTATAACGGTATGCGTACTTTTCCCCTAGGCCGCTCTAGTTATTCGTTTCGAGCATCAGAACTGCGAAAATTTTGTGTTTCTCAAGTGTTTCATACTTCCAAACTGCCATATCTCGCGAACGGATTGAACAATCCGCAAAATTTCTGATGCATCTGAAAGTAGAAACTCGCCCGATTACAACGGTATGCGTACTTTTCCCCTAGACCGTTCTAGTTATGCTTGTCGAGCATCAGAACTGCGAAAATTTTGAGTTTCTCAAGCGTTTCTTACCTCCAAACTGCCATATCTCGCGAACGGATTGACCAATCCGCAAAATATCTGTTGCATCTGAAAGTAGAAAGTCGCCCGATTATAACGGTATGCGTACTTTTCCCCTAGGCCGTTCTAGTTATTCGTTTCGAGCATCAGAACTGCGAAAATGTTGAGTTTCTCAAGCGTTTCTTACCCACAAACTGCCATATCTCGCGAACGGCTTTACCAATCCGCAAAATTTCTGTTGCATCTGAAAGTAGAAATTCGCCCGATTACAACGGTATGCGCACTTTTCCCCTAGTCGGTTCTAGTTACTCGTTTCGAGCATCCGAACTGCGAAAATTTTGAGTTTCTCAAGCGTTTCTTACTTCCAAACCGCCATATCTCGCGAACGGATTGACCAATCCCCAAAATTTCTGCTGCATCTGAAAGTAGAAACTCGCCCGATTACAACGGTGTGCGTACTTTTCCCCTAGGCCGTTCTAGTTAATCGTTTCGAGCATCAGAACTGCGAAAATTTTGAGTTTCTCAAGCGTTTCTTACTTCCAAACTGCCATATCTCGCGAACGGATTGACCAATCCGCAAAATTTCTGATGCATCTGAAAGTAGAAACTCGGCCGATTACAACGGTATGCGTACTTTTCCCCTAGTCGGTTCTAGTTACTCGTTTCGAGCATCAGAACTGCGAAAATTTTGAGTTTCTCAAGCGTTTCTTACCTCCAAACTGCCATATCTCGCGAACGGATTGACCAATCCGCAAAATTTCTGATGCATCTGAAAGTAGAAACTCGGCCGATTACAACGGTGTGCGTACTTTTCCCCTAGGCCGTTCTAGTTAATCGTTTCGAGCATCAGAACTGCGAAAATGTTGAGTTTCTCAAGCGTTTCTTACCTACAAACTGCCATATCTCGCGAACGGATTGACCAATCCGCATAATTTCTGTTGCATCTGAAAGTAGAAACTCGCCCGATTACAACGGTATGCGTACTTTTCCCCTAGGCCGCTCTAGTTATTCGTTTCGAGCATCAGAACTGCGAAAATTTTGTGTTTCTCAAGTGTTTCATACTTCCAAACTGCCATATCTCGCGAACGGATTGACCAATCCGCAAAATTTCTGTTGCATCTGAAAGTAGAAACTCGCCCGATTACAACGGTATGCGTACTTTTCCCCTAGGCCGTACTGGTTATTCGTTTCGAGCATCAGAACTGTGAAAATTTTGAATTTCTCAACCGTGACTTACCTCCAATCTGCCATATCTCGCGAACGGATTGACCAATCCGCAAAATTTCTGTTGCATCTGAAAGTAGAAAGTCGCCCGATTACAACGGTACGCGTACTTTTCCCCTAGACCGTTCTAGTTATGCTTGTCGAGCATCAGAACTGCGAAAATTTTGAGTTTCTCAAGCGTTTCTTACCTCCAAACTGCCATATCTCGCGAACGGATTGACCAATCCGCAAAATTTCTGTTGCATCTGAAAGTAGAAACTCGCCCGATTACAACGGCATGCGTACTTTTCCCCTAGGCCGTTCTAGTTAATCGTTTCGAGCATCAGAACTGCGAAAATTTTGAGTTTCTCAAGCGTTTCTTACTTCCAAACCGCCATATCTCGCGAACGGATTGACCAATCCCCCAAATTTCTGTTGCATCGGAAAGTAGAAACTCGCCCGATTACAACGGTATGCGTACTTTTCCCCTAGGCCATTCTAGTTAATCGTTTCGAGCATCAGAACTGCGAAAATTTTGAGTTTCTCAAGCGTTTCTTACTTCCAAACTGCCATATCTCGCGAACGGATTGACCAATCCGCAAAATTTCTGATGCATCTGAAAGTAGAAACTCGCCCGATTACAACGGTATGCGTACTTTTCCCCTAGGACGCTCTAGTTATTCGTTTCAAGCATCAGAACTGCGAAAATTTTGTGTTTCTCAAGTGTTTCATACTTCCAAACTGCCATATCTCGCGAACGGATTGACCAATCCGCAAAATTTCTGTTGCATCTGAAAGTAGAAACTCGCCCGATTACAACGGTATGCGTACTTTTCCCCTAGGCCGTTCTAGTTATTCGTTTCGAGCATCAGAACTGCGAAAATGTTGAGTTTCTCAAGCGTTTCTTACCTACAAACTGCCATATCTCGCGAACGGCTTGACCAATCCGCAAAATTTCTGTTGCATCTGAAAGTAGAAAGTCGCCCGATCACAACGGTATGCGTACTTTTCCCCTAGACCGCTCTAGATATGCTTGTCGAGCATCAGAACTGCGAAGATTTTGAGTTTCTCAAGCGTTTCTTACCTCCAAACTGCCATATCTCGCGAACGGATTGACCAAAACGCAAAATTTCTGTTGCATCTGAAAGTAGAAACCCGCCCGATTACAACGGTATGCGTACTTTTCCCCTAGGCCGTTCTAGTTAATCGTTTCGAGCATCAGAACTGCGAAAATTTTGAGTTTCTCAAGCGTTTCTTACTTCCAAACTGCCATATCTCGCGAACGGATTGACCATTCCGCAAAATTTCTGATGCATCTGAAAGTAGAAACTCGCCCGATTACAACGGTATGCGTACTTTTCCCCTAGGACGCTCTAGTTATTCGTTTCGAGCATCAGAACTGCAAAAATTTTGTGTTTCTCAAGTGTTTCATACTTCCAAACTGCCATATCTCGCGAACGGATTGACCAATCCGCAAAATTTCTGTTGCATCTGAAAGTAGAAAGTCGCCCGATTACAACGGTATGCGTACTTTTCCCCTAGAACGTTCTAGTTATGCTTGTCGAGCATCAGAACTGCGAAAATTTTGAGTTTCTCCAGCGTTTCTTATCTCCAAACTGCCATATCTCGCGAACGGATTGACTAATCCGCAAAATTTCTGTTGCATCTGAAAGTAGAAACTCGCCCGATTACAACGGTATGCGTACTTTTCCCCTAGGCCGTTCTAGTTATTCGTTTCGAGCATCAGAACTGCGAAAATTTTGAGTTTCTCAAGCGTTTCTTACCTCCAAACTGCCATACCTCGCGAAAGGAATGACCAATCCGCAAAATTTCTGTTGCATCTGAAAGTAGAAACTCGCCCGATTACAACGGTATGCGGACTTTTCCCCTAGGCCGCTCTAGTTATTCGTTTCGAGCATCAGAACTGCGAAAATTTTGTGTTTCTCAAGTGTTTCATACTTCCAAACTGCCATATCTCGCGAACGGGTTGACCAATTCGCAAAATTTCTGTTGCATCTGAAAGTAGAAACTCGCCCGATTACAACGGTATGCGTACTTTTCCCCTAGGCCGTACTGGTTATTCGTTTCGAGCATCAGAACTGTGAAAATTTTCAGTTTCTCAACCGTTTCTTACCTCCAAACTGCCATATCTCGCGAACGGATTGACCAATCCGCCAAATTTCTGTTGCATCTGAAAGTACAAACTCGCCCGATTACAACGGTATGCGTACTTTTCCCCTAGGCCGCTCTAGTTATTCGTTTCGAGCATCAGAACTGGGAAAATTTTGTGTTTCTCAAGTGTTTCATACTTCCAAACTGCCATATCTCGCGAACGGATTGAACAATCCGCAAAATTTCTGATGCATCTGAAAGTAGAAACTCGCCCGATTACAACGGTATGCGTACTTTTCCCCTAGGACGCTCTAGTTATTCGTTTCGAGCATCAGAACTGCGAAAATTTTGTGTTTCTCAAGTGTTTCATACCTCCAAACTGCCATATCTCGCGAACGGATTGACCAATCCGCAAAATATCTGTTGCATCTGAAAGTAGAAACTCGCCCGATTCCAACGGTATGCGTACTTTTCCCCTAGGCCGTTCTAGTTATTCGTTTCGAGCATCAGAACTGCGAAAATGTTGAGTTTCTCAAGCGTTTCTTACCTACAAACTGCCATATCTCGCGAACGGCTTGACCAATCCGCAAGATTTCTGTTGCATCTGAAAGTAGAAATTCGCCCGATTACAACGGTATGCGCACTTTTCCCCTAGTCGGTTCTAGTTACTCGTTTCGAACATCAGAACTGCGAAAATTTTGAGTTTCTCAAGCGTTTCTTACCTCCAAACTGCCATATCTCGCGAACGGATCGACCAATCCGCAAAATTTCTGTTGCATCTGAAAGTAGAAACTCGCCCGATTACAACGGTAGGTGTAGTTTTCCCCTAGGCCGTTCTAGTTATTCGTTTCGAGCATCAGAACTGCGAAAATTTTGAGTTTCTCAAGCGTTTCTTACTTCCAAACCGCCATATCTCGCGAACGGATTGACCAATCCCCAAAATTTCTGCTGCATCTGAAAGTAAAAACTCGCCCGATTACAACGGTATGCTTACTTTTCCCCTAGGCCGTTCTAGTTAATCGTTTCGAGCATCAGAACTGCGAAAATTTTGAGTTTCTCAAGCGTTTCTTACTTCCAAACTGCCATATCTCGCGAACGGATTGACCAATCCGCAAAATTTCTGATGCATCTGAAAGTAGAAACTCGGCCGATTACAACGGTATGCGTACTTTTCCCCTAGGCCGTTCTGGTTATTCGTTTCGAGCATCAGAACTGTGAAAATTTTGAGTTTCTCAAGCGTTTCTTACCTCCAAACTGCCATATCTCGCGAACGGATTGACCAATCCGCAAAATTTCTGTTGCATCTGAAAGTAGAAACTCGGCCGATTACAACGGTATGCGTACTTTTCCCCTAGGCCGTTCTAGTTATTCGTTTCGAGCATCAGAACTGCGAAAATTTTGAGTTTCTCAAGCGTTTCTTACTTCCAAACTGCCATATCTCGCGAACGGATTGACCAATCCGCAAAATTTCTGATGCATCTGAAAGTAGAAACTCGGCCGATTACAACGGTATGCGTACTTTTCCCCTAGGCCGTTCTAGTTATTCGTTTCGAGCATCAGAATTGCGAAAATGTTGAGTTTCTCAAGCGTTTCTTACCTACAAACTGCCATATCTCGCGAACGGATTGACCAATCCGCAAAATTTCTGTTGCATCTGAAAGTAGAAACTCGCCCGATTACAACGGTATGCGTACTTTTCCCCTAGACCGTTCTAGTTATTCGTTTCGAGCATCAGAACTGCGAAAATTTTGAGTTTCTCAAGCGTTTCTTACCTCCATACTGCCATATCTCGCGAACGGATTGACCAATCCGCAAAATTTCTGTTGCATCTGAAAGTAGAAACTCGCCCGATTACAACGGTATGCGTACTTTTCCCCTAGGCCGTTCTAGTTGTGCTTGTCGAGCATCAGAACTGCGAAAATTTTGAGTTCCTCAAGCGTTTCTTACCTCCAAACTGCCATATCTCGCGAACGGATTGACCAATCCGCAAAATTTCTGTTGCATCTGAAAGTAGAAACTCGCCGGATTACAACGGTATGCGTACTTTTCCCCTAGGCCGTTCTAGTTATTCGTTTCGAGCATCAGAACTGCGAAAATTTTGAGTTTCTCAAGCGTTTCTCACATACAAACTGCCACATCTCGCGAACGGATTGTCCATCCGCAAAATTTCTGATGCATCTGAAAGTAGAAACTCGCCCGATTACAACGGTATGCGTACTTTTCCCCTAGGCCGCCCTAGTTATTCGTTTCGAGCATCAGAACTGCAAAAATTTTGAGTTTCTCAAGCGTTTCTTACTTCCAAACTGCCATATCTCGCGAACGGTTTGACCAATCCGCAAAATTTCTGTTGCATCTGAAAGTAGAAACTCGCCCGATTACAACTGTATGCGTACTTTTCCCCTAGCCCGTTCTAGTTATTCGTTTCGAGTAACAGAACTGCGAAAATTTTGAGTTTCTCAAGCGTTGCTTACCTCCAAACTGCCATATCTCGCGAACGGATTGACCAATCCGCAAAATTATTGTTGCATCTGAAAGTAGAAACTCGCCCAATTACAACGGTATGCGTACTTTTCCCCTAGGCCATTCTAGTTATTCGTTTCGAGCATCAGAACTGCGAAAATTTTGAGTTTCTCAAGCGTTTCTTACCTCCAAACTGCCATATCTCGCGAACGGATTGACCAATCCGCAAAATTTCTGTTGCATCTGAAAGTAGAAACTCGCCCGATTACAACGGTATGCGTACTTTTCCCCTAGCCCGTTCTAGTTATTCGTTTCGAGCAACAGAACTGCGAAAATTTTGAGTTTCTCAAGCGTTGCTTACCTCCAAACTGCCATATCTCGCGAACGGATTGACCAATCCGCAAAATTTCTGTTGCATCTGAAAGTAGAAACTCGCCCGATTACAACGGTATGCGTACTTTTCCCCTAGCCCGTTCTAGTTATTCGTTTCGAGCAACAGAACTGCGAAAATTTTGAGTTTCTCAAGCGTTGCTTACCTCCAAACTGCCATATCTCGCGAACGGATTGACCAATCCGCAAAATTTCTGTTGCATCTGAAAGTAGAAACTCGCCCGATTGCAACGGTATGCGTACTTTTCCCCTAGGCCGTTCTAGTTATGCTTGTCGAGCATCAGAACTGCGAAAATTTTGAGTTTCTCAAGCGTTTCTTACCTCCAAACTGCCATATCTCGCGAACAGATTGACCAATCCGCAAAATTTCTGTTGCATCTGAAAGTAGAAACTCGCCCGAATACAACGGTATGCGTACTTTTCCCCTAGGCCGTTCTAGTTATGCTTGTCGAGCATCAGAACTGCGAAAATTTTGAGTTTCTCAAGCGTTTCTTACCTCCAAACTGCCATATCTCGCGAACGAATTGACCAATCCGCAAAATTTCTGTTGCATCTGAAAGTAGAAACTCGCCCGATTACAACTGTATGCGTACTTTTCCCCTAGGCCGTTCTAGTTATTCGTTTCGAGCATCAGAACTGCGAAAATTTTCAGTTTCTCAAGCGTTTCCTACCTCCAAACTGCCATATCTCGCGAACGGATTGACCAATCCGCAAAATTTCTGTTGCATCTGAAAGTAGAAACTCGCCCGATTACAACGGTATGCGTACTTTTCCCCTAGGCCGCCCTAGTTATTCGTTTCGAGCATCAGAACTGCGAAAATTTTGAGTTTCTCAAGCGTTTCTTACCTACAAACTGCCATATCTCGCGAACGGACTTGACCAATGCGCAAAATTTCTGTTGCATCTGAAAGTAGAAACTCGCCCGATTACAACGGTATGCGTACTTTTCCCCTAGACCGTGCTAGTTATGCTTGTCGAGCATCAGAACTGCGAAAATTTTGAGTTTCTCAAGCGTTTCTTACTTCCAAACTGCCATATCTCGCGAACGGATTGACCAATCCTCAAAATTTCTGTTGCATCTGAAAGTAGAAACTCGCCCGATTACAACGGTATGTGTACTTTTCCCCTAGGTCGTTCTGGTTATTCGTTTCGAGCATCAGAACTGCGAAAATTTTGAGTTTCTCAAGCGTTTCTTACCTCCAAACTGCCATATCTCGCGAACGGATTGACCAATCCGCAAAATTTCTGTTGCATCTGAAAGTAGAAACTCGCCCGATTACAACTGTAGGCGTACTTTTCCCCTAGACCGTTCTAGTTATTCGTTTCGAGCATCAGAACTGCGAAAATTTTGAGTTTCTCAAGCGTTTCTTACCTCCATACTGCCATATCTCGCGAACGGATTGACCAATCCGCAAAATTTCTGTTGCATCTGAAAGTAGAAACTCGCCCGATTACAACGGTATGCGTACTTTTCCCCTAGGCCGTTCTAGTTGTGCTTGTCGAGCATCAGAACTGCGAAAATTTTGAGTTCCTCAAGCGTTTCTTACCTCCAAACTGCCATATCTCGCGAACGGATTAACCAATCCGCAAAATTTCTGTTGCATCTGAAAGTAGAAACTCGCCCGATTACAACGGTATGCGTACTTTTCCCCTAGGCCGTTCTAGTTATTCGTTTCGAGCATCAGAACGGCGAAACTTTTGAGTTTCTCAAGCGTTTCTCACATACAAACTGCCACATCTAGCGAACGGATTGTCCAATCCGCAAAATTTGTGATGCATCTGAAAGTAGAAACTCGCCCGATTACAACGGTATGCGTACTTTTCCCCTAGGCCGCCCTAGTTATTCGTTTCGAGCATCAGAACTGCGAAAATTTTGAGTTTCTCAAGCGTTTCTTACCTACAAACTGCCATATCTCGCGAACGGACTTGACCAATGCGCAAAATTTCTGTTGCATCTGAAAGTAGAAACTCGCCCGATTACAACGGTATGCGTACTTTTCCCCTAGACCGTTCTAGTTATGCTTGTCGAGCATCAGAACTGCGAAAATTTTGAGTTTCTCAAGCGTTTCTTACTTCCAAACTGCCATATCTCGCGAACGGATTGACCAATCCGCAAAATTTCTGTTGCATCTGAAAGTAGAAACTCGCCCGATTACAACGGTATGTGTACTTTTCCCCTAGGCCGTTCTGGTTATTCGTTTCGAGCATCAGAACTGCGAAAATTTTGAGTTTCTCAAGCGTTTCTTACCTACAAACTGCCATATCTCGCGAACGGACTTGACCAATGCGCAAAATTTCTGTTGCATCTGAAAGTAGAAACTCGCCCGATTACAACGGTATGCGTACTTTTCCCCTAGACCGTTCTAGTTATGCTTGTCGAGCATCAGAACTGCGAAAATTTTGAGTTTCTCAAGCGTTTCTTACCTCCAAACTGCCATATCTCGCGAACGGATTGACCAATCCGCAAAATTTCTGTTGCATCTGAAAGTAGAAACTCGCCCGATTACAACTGTATGCGTACTTTTCCCCTAGACCGTTCTAGTTATTCGTTTCGAGCACCAGAACTGCGAAAATTTTGAGTTTCTCAAGCGTTTCTTACCTCCATACTGCCATATCTCGCGAACGGATTGACCAATCCGCAAAATTTCTGTTGCATCTGAAAGTAGAAACTCGCCCGATTACAACGGTATGCGTACTTTTCCCCTAGGCCGTTCTAGTTATGCTTGTCGAGCATCAGAACTGCGAAAATTTTGAGTTTCTCAAGCGTTTCTTACTTCCAAACTGCCATATCTCGCGAACGGATTGACCAATCCTCAAAATTTCTGTTGCATCTGAAAGTAGAAACTCGCCCGATTACAACGGTATGTGTACTTTTCCCCTAGGCCGTTCTGGTTATTCGTTTCGAGCATCAGAACTGCGAAAATTTTGAGTTTCTCAAGCGTTTCTTACCTCCAAACTGCCATATCTCGCGAACGGATTGACCAATCCGCAAAATTTCTGTTGCATCTGAAAGTAGAAACTCGCCCGATTACAACTGTATGCGTACTTTTCCCCTAGACCGTTCTAGTTATTCGTTTCGAGCATCAGAACTGCGAAAATTTTGAGTTTCTCAAGCGTTTCTTACCTCCATACTGCCATATCTCGCGAACGGATTGACCAATCCGCAAAATTTCTGTTGCATCTGAAAGTAGAAACTCGCCCGATTACAACGGTATGCGTACTTTTCCCCTAGGCCGTTCTAGTTGTGCTTGTCGAGCATCAGAACTGCGAAAATTTTGAGTTCCTCAAGCGTTTCTTACCTCCAAACTGCCATATCTCGCGAACGGATTAACCAATCCGCAAAATTTCTGTTGCATCTGAAAGTAGAAACTCGCCCGATTACAACGGTATGCGTACTTTTCCCCTAGGCCGTTCTAGTTCTTCGTTTCGAGCATCAGAACGGCGAAACTTTTGAGTTTCTCAAGCGTTTCTCACATACAAACTGCCACATCTAGCGAACGGATTGTCCAATCCGCAAAATTTCTGATGCATCTGAAAGTAGAAACTCGCCCGATTACAACGGTATGCGTACTTTTCCCCTAGGCCGCCCTAGTTATTCGTTTCGAGCATCAGAACTGCGAAAATTTTGAGTTTCTCAAGCGTTTCTTACCTCCAAACTGCCATATCTCGCGAACGGATTGACCAATCCGCAAAATTTCTGTTGCATCTGAAAGTAGAAACTCGCCCGATTACAACTGTATGCGTACTTTTCCCCTAGACCGTTCTGGTTATTCGTTTCGAGCATCAGAACTGCGAAAATTTTGAGTTTCTCAAGCGTTTCTTACCTCCAAACTGCCATATCTCGCGAACGGATTGACCAATCCGCAAAATTTCTGTTGCATCTGAAAGTAGAAACTCGCCCGATTACAACTGTAGGCGTACTTTTCCCCTAGACCGTTCTAGTTATTCGTTTCGAGCATCAGAACTGCGAAAATTTTGAGTTTCTCAAGCGTTTCTTACCTCCATACTGCCATATCTCGCGAACGGATTGACCAATCCGCAAAATTTCTGTTGCATCTGAAAGTAGAAACTCGCCCGATTACAACGGTATGCGTACTTTTCCCCTAGGCCGTTCTAGTTGTGCTTGTCGAGCATCAGAACTGCGAAAATTTTGAGTTCCTCAAGCGTTTCTTACCTCCAAACTGCCATATCTCGCGAACGGATTAACCAATCCGCAAAATTTCTGTTGCATCTGAAAGTAGAAACTCGCCCGATTACAACGGTATGCGTACTTTTCCCCTAGGCCGTTCTAGTTATTCGTTTCGAGCATCAGAACGGCGAAACTTTTGAGTTTCTCAAGCGTTTCTCACATACAAACTGCCACATCTAGCGAACGGATTGTCCAATCCGCAAAATTTGTGATGCATCTGAAAGTAGAAACTCGCCCGATTACAACGGTATGCGTACTTTTCCCCTAGGCCGCCCTAGTTATTCGTTTCGAGCATCAGAACTGCGAAAATTTTGAGTTTCTCAAGCGTTTCTTACCTACAAACTGCCATATCTCGCGAACGGACTTGACCAATGCGCAAAATTTCTGTTGCATCTGAAAGTAGAAACTCGCCCGATTACAACGGTATGCGTACTTTTCCCCTAGACCGTTCTAGTTATGCTTGTCGAGCATCAGAACTGCGAAAATTTTGAGTTTCTCAAGCGTTTCTTACTTCCAAACTGCCATATCTCGCGAACGGATTGACCAATCCGCAAAATTTCTGTTGCATCTGAAAGTAGAAACTCGCCCGATTACAACGGTATGTGTACTTTTCCCCTAGGCCGTTCTGGTTATTCGTTTCGAGCATCAGAACTGCGAAAATTTTGAGTTTCTCAAGCGTTTCTTACCTACAAACTGCCATATCTCGCGAACGGACTTGACCAATGCGCAAAATTTCTGTTGCATCTGAAAGTAGAAACTCGCCCGATTACAACGGTATGCGTACTTTTCCCCTAGACCGTTCTAGTTATGCTTGTCGAGCATCAGAACTGCGAAAATTTTGAGTTTCTCAAGCGTTTCTTACCTCCAAACTGCCATATCTCGCGAACGGATTGACCAATCCGCAAAATTTCTGTTGCATCTGAAAGTAGAAACTCGCCCGATTACAACTGTATGCGTACTTTTCCCCTAGACCGTTCTAGTTATTCGTTTCGAGCACCAGAACTGCGAAAATTTTGAGTTTCTCAAGCGTTTCTTACCTCCATACTGCCATATCTCGCGAACGGATTGACCAATCCGCAAAATTTCTGTTGCATCTGAAAGTAGAAACTCGCCCGATTACAACGGTATGCGTACTTTTCCCCTAGGCCGTTCTAGTTATGCTTGTCGAGCATCAGAACTGCGAAAATTTTGAGTTTCTCAAGCGTTTCTTACTTCCAAACTGCCATATCTCGCGAACGGATTGACCAATCCTCAAAATTTCTGTTGCATCTGAAAGTAGAAACTCGCCCGATTACAACGGTATGTGTACTTTTCCCCTAGGCCGTTCTGGTTATTCGTTTCGAGCATCAGAACTGCGAAAATTTTGAGTTTCTCAAGCGTTTCTTACCTCCAAACTGCCATATCTCGCGAACGGATTGACCAATCCGCAAAATTTCTGTTGCATCTGAAAGTAGAAACTCGCCCGATTACAACTGTATGCGTACTTTTCCCCTAGACCGTTCTAGTTATTCGTTTCGAGCATCAGAACTGCGAAAATTTTGAGTTTCTCAAGCGTTTCTTACCTCCATACTGCCATATCTCGCGAACGGATTGACCAATCCGCAAAATTTCTGTTGCATCTGAAAGTAGAAACTCGCCCGATTACAACGGTATGCGTACTTTTCCCCTAGGCCGTTCTAGTTGTGCTTGTCGAGCATCAGAACTGCGAAAATTTTGAGTTCCTCAAGCGTTTCTTACCTCCAAACTGCCATATCTCGCGAACGGATTAACCAATCCGCAAAATTTCTGTTGCATCTGAAAGTAGAAACTCGCCCGATTACAACGGTATGCGTACTTTTCCCCTAGGCCGTTCTAGTTCTTCGTTTCGAGCATCAGAACGGCGAAACTTTTGAGTTTCTCAAGCGTTTCTCACATACAAACTGCCACATCTAGCGAACGGATTGTCCAATCCGCAAAATTTCTGATGCATCTGAAAGTAGAAACTCGCCCGATTACAACGGTATGCGTACTTTTCCCCTAGGCCGCCCTAGTTATTCGTTTCGAGCATCAGAACTGCGAAAATTTTGAGTTTCTCAAGCGTTTCTTACCTACAAACTGCCATATCTCGCGAACGGACTTGACCAATGCGCAAAATTTCTGTTGCATCTGAAAGTAGAAACTCGCCCGATTACAACGGTATGCGTACTTTTCCCCTAGACCGTTCTAGTTATGCTTGTCGAGCATCAGAACTGCGAAAATTTTGAGTTTCTCAAGCGTTTCTTACTTCCAAACTGCCATATCTCGCGAACGGATTGACCAATCCGCAAAATTTCTGTTGCATCTGAAAGTAGAAACTCGCCCGATTACAACGGTATGTGTACTTTTCCCCTAGGCCGTTCTGGTTATTCGTTTCGAGCATCAGAACTGCGAAAATTTTGAGTTTCTCAAGCGTTTCTTACCTACAAACTGCCATATCTCGCGAACGGACTTGACCAATGCGCAAAATTTCTGTTGCATCTGAAAGTAGAAACTCGCCCGATTACAACGGTATGCGTACTTTTCCCCTAGACCGTTCTAGTTATGCTTGTCGAGCATCAGAACTGCGAAAATTTTGAGTTTCTCAAGCGTTTCTTACCTCCAAACTGCCATATCTCGCGAACGGATTGACCAATCCGCAAAATTTCTGTTGCATCTGAAAGTAGAAACTCGCCCGATTACAACTGTATGCGTACTTTTCCCCTAGACCGTTCTAGTTATTCGTTTCGAGCATCAGAACTGCGAAAATTTTGAGTTTCTCAAGCGTTTCTTACCTCCATACTGCCATATCTCGCGAACGGATTGACCAATCCGCAAAATTTCTGTTGCATCTGAAAGTAGAAACTCGCCCGATTACAACGGTATGCGTACTTTTCCCCTAGGGCGTTCTAGTTGTGCTTGTCGAGCATCAGAACTGCGAAAATTTTGAGTTCCTCAAGCGTTTCTTACCTCCAAACTGCCATATCTCGCGAACGGATTGACCAATCCGCAAAATTTCTGTTGCATCTGAAAGTAGAAACTCGCCGGATTACAACGGTATGCGTACTTTTCCCCTAGGCTGTTCTAGTTATTCGTTTCGAGCATCAGAACTGCGAAAATTTTGAGTTTCTCAAGCGTTTCTCACATACAAACTGCCACATCTCGCGAACGGATTGTCCATCCGCAAAATTTCTGATGCATCTGAAAGTAGAAACTCGCCCGATTACAACGGTATGCGTACTTTTCCCCTAGGCCGCCCTAGTTATTCGTTTCGAGCATCAGAACTGCAAAAATTTTGAGTTTCTCAAGCGTTTCTTACTTCCAAACTGCCATATCTCGCGAACGGTTTGACCAATCCGCAAAATTTCTGTTGCATCTGAAAGTAGAAACTCGCCCGATTACAACTGTATGCGTACTTTTCCCCTAGCCCGTTCTAGTTATTCGTTTCGAGTAACAGAACTGCGAAAATTTTGAGTTTCTCAAGCGTTGCTTACCTCCAAACTGCCATATCTCGCGAACGGATTGACCAATCCGCAAAATTATTGTTGCATCTGAAAGTAGAAACTCGCCCAATTACAACGGTATGCGTACTTTTCCCCTAGGCCATTCTAGTTATTCGTTTCGAGCATCAGAACTGCGAAAATTTTGAGTTTCTCAAGCGTTTCTTACCTCCAAACTGCCATATCTCGCGAACGGATTGACCAATCCGCAAAATTTCTGTTGCATCTGAAAGTAGAAACTCGCCCGATTACAACGGTATGCGTACTTTTCCCCTAGCCCGTTCTAGTTATTCGTTTCGAGCAACAGAACTGCGAAAATTTTGAGTTTCTCAAGCGTTGCTTACCTCCAAGCTGCCATATCTCGCGAACGGATTGACCAATCCGCAAAATTTCTGTTGCATCTGAAAGTAGAAACTCGCCCGATTACAATGGTGTGCGTACTTTTCCCCTAGGCCGTTCTTGTTATTCGTTTCGAGCATCAGAACTGCGAAAATTTTGAGTTTCTCAAGCGTTTCTTACTTCCAAACTGCCATATCTCGCGAACGGATTGACCAATCCGCAAAATTTCTGTTGCATCTGAAGGTCGAAACTCGCCCGATTACAACGGTATGCGTACTTTTCCCCTAGGCCGTTCTAGTTATTCGTTTCGAGCATCAGAACTGCGAAAATTTTGAGTTTCTCAAGCGTTTCTTACCTCCAAACTGCCATATCTCGCGAACGGATTAACCAATCCGCAAAATTTCTGTTGCATCTGAAAGTAGAAACTCGCCCGATTACAACGGTATGCGTACTTTTCCCCTAGGCCGTTCTAGTTATTCGTTTCGAGCATCAGAACGGCGAAACTTTTGAGTTTCTCAAGCGTTTCTCACATACAAACTGCCACATCTAGCGAACGGATTGTCCAATCCGCAAAATTTCTGATGCATCTGAAAGTAGAAACTCGCCCGATTACAACGGTATGCGTACTTTTCCCCTAGGCCGCCCTAGTTATTCGTTTCGAGCATCAGAACTGCGAAAATTTTGAGTTTCTCAAGCGTTTCTTACCTACAAACTGCCATATCTCGCGAACGGACTTGACCAATGCGCAAAATTTCTGTTGCATCTGAAAGTAGAAACTCGCCCGATTACAACGGTATGCGTACTTTTCCCCTAGACCGTTCTAGTTATGCTTGTCGAGCATCAGAACTTCGAAAATTTTGAGTTTCTCAAGCGTTTCTTACTTCCAAACTGCCATATCTCGCGAACGGATTGACCAATCCGCAAAATTTCTGTTGCATCTGAAAGTAGAAACTCGCCCGATTACAACGGTATGTGTACTTTTCCCCTAGGCCGTTCTGGTTATTCGTTTCGAGCATCAGAACTGCGAAAATTTTGTGTTTCTCAAGCGTTTCTTACCTACAAACTGCCATATCTCGCGAACGGACTTGACCAATGCGCAAAATTTCTGTTGCATCTGAAAGTAGAAACTCGCCCGATTACAACGGTATGCGTACTTTTCCCCTAGACCGTTCTAGTTATGCTTGTCGAGCATCAGAACTGCGAAAATTTTGAGTTTCTCAAGCGTTTCTTACCTCCAAACTGCCATATCTCGCGAACGGATTGACCAATCCGCAAAATTTCTGTTGCATCTGAAAGTAGAAACTCGCCCGATTACAACGGTATGCGTTCTTTTCCCCTAGGCCGTTCTAGTTATGCTTGTCGAGCATCAGAACTGCGAAAATTTTGAGTTTCTCAAGCGTTTCTTACCTCCAAACTGCCATATCTCGCGAACGGATTGACCAATCCGCAAAATTTCTGTTGCATCTGAAAGTAGAAACTCGCCCGATTACAAATGTATGCGTACTTTTCCCCTAGGCCGTTCTAGTTATGCTTGTCGAGCATCAGAACTGTGAAAATTTTGAGTTTCTCAAGCGTTTCTTACCTCCAAACTGCAATATCTCGCGAACGGATTGACCAATCCGCAAAATTTCTGTTGCATCTGAAAGTAGAAACTCGCCCGATTACAACGGTATGCGTACTTTTCCCCGAGGCCGTTCTAGTTATGCTTGTCGAGCATCAGAACTGCGAAAATTTTGAGTTTCTCAAGCGTTTCTTACCTCCAAACTGCCATATCTCGCGAACGGATTGACCAATCCGCAAAATTCCTGTTGCATCTGAAAGTAGAAACTCGCCCGATTGCAACGGTATGCGTACTTTTCCCCTAGGCCGTTCTAGTTATGCTTGTCGAGCATCAGAACTGCGAAAATTTTGAGTTTCTCAAGCGTTTCTTACCTCCAAACTGCCATATCTCGCGAACAGATTGACCAATCCGCAAAATTTCTGTTGCATCTGAAAGTAGAAACTCGCCCGATTACAACGGTATGCGTACTTTTCCCCTAGCCCGTTCTAGTTGTTCGTTTCGAGCATCAGAACTGCGAAAATTTTGAGTTTCTCAAGCGTTTCTTACTTCCAAACTGCCATATCTCGCGAACGGATTGACCAATCCGCAAAATTTCTGTTGCATCTGAAAGTAGAAACTCGCCCGATTACAACGGTATGTGTACTTTTCCCCTAGGCCGTTCTGGTTATTCGTTTCGAGCATCAGAACTGCGAAAATTTTGAGTTTCTCAAGCGTTTCTTACCTACAAACTGCCATATCTCGCGAGCGGACTTGACCAATGCGCAAAATTTCTGTTGCATCTGAAAGTAGAAACTCGCCCGATTACAACGGTATGCGTACTTTTCCCCTAGACCGTTCTAGTTATGCTTGTCGAGCATCAGAACTGCGAAAATTTTGAGTTTCTCAAGCGTTTCTTACCTCCAAACTGCCATATCTCGCGAACGGATTGACCAATCCGCAAAATTTCTGTTGCATCTGAAAGTAGAAACTCGCCCGATTACAACGGTATGCGTTCTTTTCCCCTAGGCCGTTCTAGTTATGCTTGTCGAGCATCAGAACTGCGAAAATTTTGAGTTTCTCAAGCGTTTCTTACCTCCAAACTGCCATATCTCGCGAACGGATTGACCAATCCGCAAAATTTCTGTTGCATCTGAAAGTAGAAACTCGCCCGATTACAACGGTATGCGTACTTTTCCCCTAGGCCGTTCTAGTTATGCTTGTCGAGCATCAGAACTGCGAAAATTTTGAGTTTCTCAAGCGTTTCTTACTTCCAAACTGCCATATCTCGCGAACGGATTGACCAATCCTCAAAATTTCTGTTGCATCTGAAAGTAGAAACTCGCCCGATTACAACGGTATGTGTACTTTTCCCCTAGGCCGTTCTGGTTATTCGTTTCGAGCATCAGAACTGCGAAAATTTTGAGTTTCTCAAGCGTTTCTTACCTCCAAACTGCCATATCTCGCGAACGGATTGACCAATCCGCAAAATTTCTGTTGCATCTGAAAGTAGAAACTCGCCCGATTACAACTGTATGCGTACTTTTCCCCTAGACCGTTCTAGTTATTCGTTTCGAGCATCAGAACTGCGAAAATTTTGAGTTTCTCAAGCGTTTCTTACCTCCATACTGCCATATCTCGCGAACGGATTGACCAATCCGCAAAATTTCTGTTGCATCTGAAAGTAGAAACTCGCCCGATTACAACGGTATGCGTACTTTTCCCCTAGGCCGTTCTAGTTGTGCTTGTCGAGCATCAGAACTGCGAAAATTTTGAGTTCCTCAAGCGTTTCTTACATCCAAACTGCCATATCTCGCGAACGGATTAACCAATCCGCAAAATTTCTGTTGCATCTGAAAGTAGAAACTCGCCCGATTACAACGGTATGCGTACTTTTCCCCTAGGCCGTTCTAGTTATTCGTTTCGAGCATCAGAACGGCGAAACTTTTGAGTTTCTCAAGCGTTTCTCACATACAAACTGCCACATCTAGCGAACGGATTGTCCAATCCGCAAAATTTCTGATGCATCTGAAAGTAGAAACTCACCCGATTACAACGGTATGCGTACTTTTCCCCTAGGCCGCCCTAGTTATTCGTTTCGAGCATCAGAACTGCGAAAATTTTGAGTTTCTCAAGCGTTTCTTACCTACAAACTGCCATATCTCGCGAACGGACTTGACCAATGCGCAAAATTTCTGTTGCATCTGAAAGTAGAAACTCGCCCGATTACAACGGTATGCGTACTTTTCCCCTAGACCGTTCTAGTTATGCTTGTCGAGCATCAGAACTGCGAAAATTTTGAGTTTCTCAAGCGTTTCTTACTTCCAAACTGCCATATCTCGCGAACGGATTGACCAATCCGCAAAATTTCTGTTGCATCTGAAAGTAGAAACTCGCCCGATTACAACGGTATGTGTACTTTTCCCCTAGGCCGTTCTGGTTATTCGTTTCGAGCATCAGAACTGCGAAAATTTTGAGTTTCTCAAGCGTTTCTTACCTACAAACTGCCATATCTCGCGAACGGACTTGACCAATGCGCAAAATTTCTGTTGCATCTGAAAGTAGAAACTCGCCCGATTACAACGGTATGCGTACTTTTCCCCTAGACCGTTCTAGTTATGCTTGTCGAGCATCAGAACTGCGAAAATTTTGAGTTTCTCAAGCGTTTCTTACCTCCAAACTGCCATATCTCGCGAACGGATTGACCAATCCGCAAAATTTCTGTTGCATCTGAAAGTAGAAACTCGCCCGATTACAACTGTATGCGTACTTTTCCCCTAGACCGTTCTAGTTATTCGTTTCGAGCATCAGAACTGCGAAAATTTTGAGTTTCTCAAGCGTTTCTTACCTCCATACTGCCATATCTCGCGAACGGATTGACCAATCCGCAAAATTTCTGTAGCATCTGAAAGTAGAAACTCGCCCGATTACAACGGTATCCGTACTTTTCCCCTAGGCCGTTCTAGTTGTGCTTGTCGAGCATCAGAACTGCGAAAATTTTGAGTTCCTCAAGCGTTTCTTACCTCCAAACTGCCATATCTCGCGAACGGATTGACCAATCCGCAAAATTTCTGTTGCATCTGAAAGTAGAAACTCGCCGGATTACAACGGTATGCGTACTTTTCCCCTAGGCCGTTCTAGTTATTCGTTTCGAGCATCAGAACTGCGAAAATTTTGAGTTTCTCAAGCGTTTCTCACATACAAACTGCCACATCTCGCGAACGGATTGTCTATCCGCAAAATTTCTGATGCATCTGAAGGTCGAAACTCGCCCGATTACAACGGTATGCGTACTTTTCCCCTAGGCCGTTCTAGTTATTCGTTTCGAGCATCAGAACTGCGAATATTTTGAGTTTCTCAAGCGTTTCTTACCTCCAAACTGCCATATCTCGCGAACGGATTAACCAATCCGCAAAATTTCTGTTGCATCTGAAAGTAGAAACTCGCCCGATTACAACGGTATGCGTACTTTTCCCCTAGGCCGTTCTAGTTATTCGTTTCGAGCATCAGAACGGCGAAACTTTTGAGTTTCTCAAGCGTTTCTCACATACAAACTGCCACATCTAGCGAACGGATTGTCCAATCCGCAAAATTTCTGATGCATCTGAAAGTAGAAACTCGCCCGATTACAACGGTATGCGTACTTTTCCCCTAGGCCGCCCTAGTTATTCGTTTCGAGCATCAGAACTGCGAAAATTTTGAGTTTCTCAAGCGTTTCTTACCTACAAACTGCCATATCTCGCGAACGGACTTGACCAATGCGCAAAATTTCTGTTGCATCTGAAAGTAGAAACTCGCCCGATTACAACGGTATGCGTACTTTTCCCCTAGACCGTTCTAGTTATGCTTGTCGAGCATCAGAACTGCGAAAATTTTGAGTTTCTCAAGCGTTTCTTACCTCCAAACTGCCATATCTCGCGAACGGATTGACCAATCCGCAAAATTTCTGTTGCATCTGAAAGTAGAAACTCGCCCGATTACAACGGTATGCGTTCTTTTCCCCTAGGCCGTTCTAGTTATGCTTGTCGAGCATCAGAACTGCGAAAATTTTGAGTTTCTCAAGCGTTTCTTACCTCCAAACTGCCATATCTCGCGAACGGATTGACCAATCCGCAAAATTTCTGTTGCATCTGAAAGTAGAAACTCGCCCGATTACAAATGTATGCGTACTTTTCCCCTAGGCCGTTCTAGTTATGCTTGTCGAGCATCAGAACTGTGAAAATTTTGAGTTTCTCAAGCGTTTCTTACCTCCAAACTGCAATATCTCGCGAACGGATTGACCAATCCGCAAAATTTCTGTTGCATCTGAAAGTAGAAACTCGCCCGATTACAACGGTATGCGTACTTTTCCCCGAGGCCGTTCTAGTTATGCTTGTCGAGCATCAGAACTGCGAAAATTTTGAGTTTCTCAAGCGTTTCTTACCTCCAAACTGCCATATCTCGCGAACGGATTGACCAATCCGCAAAATTCCTGTTGCATCTGAAAGTAGAAACTCGCCCGATTGCAACGGTATGCGTACTTTTCCCCTAGGCCGTTCTAGTTATGCTTGTCGAGCATCAGAACTGTGAAAATTTTGAGTTTCTCAAGCGTTTCTTACCTCCAAACTGCAATATCTCGCGAACGGATTGACCAATCCGCAAAATTTCTGTTGCATCTGAAAGTAGAAACTCGCCCGATTACAACGGTATGCGTACTTTTCCCCGAGGCCGTTCTAGTTATGCTTGTCGAGCATCAGAACTGCGAAAATTTTGAGTTTCTCAAGCGTTTCTTACCTCCAAACTGCCATATCTCGCGAACGGATTGACCAATCCGCAAAATTCCTGTTGCATCTGAAAGTAGAAACTCGCCCGATTGCAACGGTATGCGTACTTTTCCCCTAGGCCGTTCTAGTTATGCTTGTCGAGCATCAGAACTGCGAAAATTTTGAGTTTCTCAAGCGTTTCTTACCTCCAAACTGCCATATCTCGCGAACAGATTGACCAATCCGCAAAATTTCTGTTGCATCTGAAAGTAGAAACTCGCCCGTTTACAACGGTATGCGTACTTTTCCCCTAGCCCGTTCTAGTTGTTCGTTTCGAGCATCAGAACTGCGAAAATTTTGAGTTTCTCAAGCGTTTCTTACTTCCAAACTGCCATATCTCGCGAACGGATTGACCAATCCGCAAAATTTCTGTTGCATCTGAAAGTAGAAACTCGCCCGATTACAACGGTATGTGTACTTTTCCCCTAGGCCGTTCTGGTTATTCGTTTCGAGCATCAGAACTGCGAAAATTTTGAGTTTCTCAAGCGTTTCTTACCTACAAACTGCCATATCTCGCGAGCGGACTTGACCAATGCGCAAAATTTCTGTTGCATCTGAAAGTAGAAACTCGCCCGATTACAACGGTATGCGTACTTTTCCCCTAGACCGTTCTAGTTATGCTTGTCGAGCATCAGAACTGCGAAAATTTTGAGTTTCTCAAGCGTTTCTTACCTCCAAACTGCCATATCTCGCGAACGGATTGACCAATCCGCAAAATTTCTGTTGCATCTGAAAGTAGAAACTCGCCCGATTACAACGGTATGCGTTCTTTTCCCCTAGGCCGTTCTAGTTATGCTTGTCGAGCATCAGAACTGCGAAAATTTTGAGTTTCTCAAGCGTTTCTTACCTCCAAACTGCCATATCTCGCGAACGGATTGACCAATCCGCAAAATTTCTGTTGCATCTGAAAGTAGAAACTCGCCCGATTACAAATGTATGCGTACTTTTCCCCTAGGCCGTTCTAGTTATGCTTGTCGAGCATCAGAACTGTGAATATTTTGAGTTTCTCAAGCGTTTCTTACCTCCAAACTGCCATATCTCGCGAACGGATTGACCAATCCGCAAAATTTCTGTTGCATCTGAAAGTAGAAACTCGCCCGATTACAACGGTATGCGTACTTTTCCCCGAGGCCGTTCTAGTTATGCTTGTCGAGCATCAGAACTGCGAAAATTTTGAGTTTCTCAAGCGTTTCTTACCTCCAAACTGCCATATCTCGCGAACGGATTGACCAATCCGCAAAATTCCTGTTGCATCTGAAAGTAGAAACTCGCCCGATTGCAACGGTATGCGTACTTTTCCCCTAGGCCGTTCTAGTTATGCTTGTCGAGCATCAGAACTGCGAAAATTTTGAGTTTCTCAAGCGTTTCTTACCTCCAAACTGCCATATCTCGCGAACAGATTGACCAATCCGCAAAATTTCTGTTGCATCTGAAAGTAGAAACTCGCCCGAATACAACGGTATGCGTACTTTTCCCCTAGGCCGTTCTAGTTATGCTTGTCGAGCATCAGAACTGCGAAAATTTTGAGTTTCTCAAGCGTTTCTTACCTCCAAACTGCCATATCTCGCGAACGAATTGACCAATCCGCAAAATTTCTGTTGCATCTGAAAGTAGAAACTCGCCCGATTACAACTGTATGCGTACTTTTCCCCTAGGCCGTTCTAGTTATTCGTTTCGAGCATCAGAACTGCGAAAATTTTCAGTTTCTCAAGCGTTTCCTACCTCCAAACAGCCATATCTCGCGAACGGATTGACCAATCCGCAAAATTTCTGTTGCATCTGAAAGTAGAAACTCGCCCGATTACAACGGTATGCGTACTTTTCCCCTAGGCCGTTCTAGTTATTCGTTTCGAGCATCAGAACTGCGAAAATTTTGAGTTTCTCAAGCGTTTCTTACCTCCAAACTGCCATATCTCGCGAACGGATTGACCAATCCGCAAAATTACTGTTGCATCTGAAAGTAGAAACTCGCCGGATTACAACGGTATGCGTACTTTTCCCCTAGGCCGTTCTAGTTATGCTTGTCGAGCATCAGAACTGCGAAAATTTTGAGTTTCTCAAGCGTTTCTTACCTCCAAACTGCCATATCTCGCGAACGAATTGACCAATCCGCAAAATTTCTGTTGCATCTGAAAGTAGAAACTCGCCCGATTACAACTGTATGCGTACTTTTCCCCTAGGCCGTTCTAGTTATTCGTTTCGAGCATCAGAACTGCGAAAATTTTGAGTTTCTCAAGCGTTTCTTACCTCCAAACTGCCATATCTCGCGAACGGATTGACCAATCCGCAAAATTTCTGTTGCATCTGAAAGTAGAAACTCGCCCGATTACAACGGTATGCGTACTTTTCCCCGAGGCCGTTCTAGTTATGCTTGTCGAGCATCAGAACTGCGAAAATTTTGAGTTTCTCAAGCGTTTCTTACCTCCAAACTGCCATATCTCGCGAACGGATTGACCAATCCGCAAAATTCCTGTTGCATCTGAAAGTAGAGACTCGCCCGATTGCAACGGTATGCGTACTTTTCCCCTAGGCCGTTCTAGTTATGCTTGTCGAGCATCAGAACTGCGAAAATTTTGAGTTTCTCAAGCGTTTCTTACCTCCAAACTGCCATATCTCGCGAACAGATTGACCAATCCGCAAAATTTCTGTTGCATCTGAAAGTAGAAACTCGCCCGAATACAACGGTATGCGTACTTTTTCCCTAGGCCGTTCTAGTTATGCTTGTCGAGCATCAGAACTGCGAAAATTTTGAGTTTCTCAAGCGTTTCTTACCTCCAAACTGCCATATCTCGCGAACGAATTGACCAATCCGCAAAATTTCTGTTGCATCTGAAAGTAGAAACTCGCCCGATTACAACTGTATGCGTACTTTTCCCCTAGGCCGTTCTAGTTATTCGTTTCGAGCATCAGAACTGCGAAAATTTTCAGTTTCTCAAACGTTTCCTACCTCCAAACAGCCATATCTCGCGAACGGATTGACCAATCCGCAAAATTTCTGTTGCATCTGAAAGTAGAAACTCGCCCGATTACAACGGTATGCGTACTTTTCCCCTAGGCCGTTCTAGTTATTCGTTTCGAGCATCAGAACTGCGAAAATTTTGAGTTTCTCAAGCGTTTCTTACCTCCAAACTGCCATATCTCGCGAACGGATTGACCAATCCGCAAAATTACTGTTGCATCTGAAAGTAGAAACTCGCCGGATTACAACGGTATGCGTACTTTTCCCCTAGGCCGTTCCAGTTATGCTTGTCGAGCATCAGAACTGCGAAAATTTTGAGTTTCTCAAGCGTTGCTTACCTCCAAACTGCCATATCTCGCGAACGGATTGACCAATCCGCAAAATTATTGTTGCATCTGAAAGTAGAAACTCGCCCAATTACAACAGTATGCGTACTTTTCCCCTAGGCCATTCTAGTTAATCGTTTCGAGCATCAGAACTGCGAAAATTTTGAGTTTCTCAAGCGTTTCTTACCTCCAAACTGCCATATCTCGCGAACGGATTGACCAATCCGCAAAATTTCTGTTGCATCTGAAAGTAGAAACTCGCCCGATTACAACGGTATGCGTACTTTTCCCCTAGCCCGTTCTAGTTATTCGTTTCGAGCAACAGAATTGCGAAAATTTTGAGTTTCTCAAGCGTTGCTTACCTCCAAACTGCCATATCTCGCGAACGGATTGACCAATCCGCAAAATTTCTGTTGCATCTGAAAGTAGAAACTCGCCCGATTACAATGGTGTGCGTACTTTTCCCCTAGGCCGTTCTTGTTATTCGTTTCGAGCATCAGAACTGCGAAAATTTTGAGTTTCTCAAGCGTTTCTTACTTCCAAACTGCCATATCTCGCGAACGGATTGACCAATCCGCAAAATTTCTGTTGCATCTGAAGGTCGAAACTCGCCCGATTACAACGGTATGCGTACTTTTCCACTACGCCGTTCTAGTTATTCGTTTCGAGCATCAGAACTGCGAAAATTTTGAGTTTCTCAAGCGTTTCTTACCTCCAAACTGCCATATCTCGCGAACGGATTGACCAATCCGCAAAATTTCTGTTGTATCTGAAAGTAGAAACTCGCCCGATTACAACGGTATGCGTACTTTTCCCCTAGGCCGTTCTAGTTATTCGTTTCGAGCATCAGAACTGCGAAAATTTTGAGTTTCTCAAGCGTTTCTTACCTCCAAACTGCCATATCTCGCGAACGGATTAACCAATCCGCAAAATTTCTGTTGCATCTGAAAGTAGAAACTCGCCCGATTACAACGGTATGCGTACTTTTCCCCTAGGCCGTTCTAGTTATTCGTTTCGAGCATCAGAACGGCGAAACTTTTGAGTTTCTCAAGCGTTTCTCACATACAAACTGCCACATCTAGCGAACGGATTGTCCAATCCGCAAAATTTCTGATGCATCTGAAAGTAGAAACTCGCCCGATTACAACGGTATGCGTACTTTTCCCCTAGACCGTTCTAGTTATGCTTGTCGAGCATCAGAACTGCGAAAATTTTGAGTTTCTCAAGCGTTTCTTACTTCCAAACTGCCATATCTCGCGAACGGATTGACCAATCCGCAAAATTTCTGTTGCATCTGAAAGTAGAAACTCGCCCGATTACAACGGTATGTGTACTTTTCCCCTAGGCCGTTCTGGTTATTCGTTTCGAGCATCAGAACTGCGAAAATTTTGAGTTTCTCAAGCGTTTCTTACCTACAAACTGCCATATCTCGCGAACGGACTTGACCAATGCGCAAAATTTCTGTTGCATCTGAAAGTAGAAACTCGCCCGATTACAACGGTATGCGTACTTTTCCCCTAGACCGTTCTAGTTATGCTTGTCGAGCATCAGAACTGCGAAAATTTTGAGTTTCTCAAGCGTTTCTTACCTCCAAACTGCCATATCTCGCGAACGGATTGACCAATCCGCAAAATTTCTGTTGCATCTGAAAGTAGAAACTCGCCCGATTACAACGGTATGCGTTCTTTTCCCCTAGGCCGTTCTAGTTATGCTTGTCGAGCATCAGAACTGCGAAAATTTTGAGTTTCTCAAGCGTTTCTTACCTCCAAACTGCCATATCTCGCGAACGGATTGACCAATCCGCAAAATTTCTGTTGCATCTGAAAGTAGAAACTCGCCCGATTACAAATGTATGCGTACTTTTCCCCTAGGCCGTTCTAGTTATGCTTGTCGAGCATCAGAACTGTGAAAATTTTGAGTTTCTCAAGCGTTTCTTACCTCCAAACTGCAATATCTCGCGAACGGATTGACCAATCCGCAAAATTTCTGTTGCATCTGAAAGTAGAAACTCGCCCGATTACAACGGTATGCGTACTTTTCCCCGAGGCCGTTCTAGTTATGCTTGTCGAGCATCAGAACTGCGAAAATTTTGAGTTTCTCAAGCGTTTCTTACCTCCAAACTGCCATATCTCGCGAACGGACTTGACCAATGCGCAAAATTTCTGTTGCATCTGAAAGTAGAAACTCGCCCGATTACAACGGTATGCGTACTTTTCCCCTAGACCGTTCTAGTTATGCTTGTCGAGCATCAGAACTGCGAAAATTTTGAGTTTCTCAAGCGTTTCTTACCTCCAAACTGCCATATCTCGCGAACGGATTGACCAATCCGCAAAATTTCTGTTGCATCTGAAAGTAGAAACTCGCCCGATTACAACGGTATGCGTTCTTTTCCCCTAGGCCGTTCTAGTTATGCTTGTCGAGCATCAGAACTGCGAAAATTTTGAGTTTCTCAAGCGTTTCTTACCTCCAAACTGCCATATCTCGCGAACGGATTGACCAATCCGCAAAATTTCTGTTGCATCTGAAAGTAGAAACTCGCCCGATTACAAATGTATGCGTACTTTTCCCCTAGGCCGTTCTAGTTATGCTTGTCGAGCATCAGAACTGTGAAAATTTTGAGTTTCTCAAGCGTTTCTTACCTCCAAACTGCAATATCTCGCGAACGGATTGACCAATCCGCAAAATTTCTGTTGCATCTGAAAGTAGAAACTCGCCCGATTACAACGGTATGCGTACTTTTCCCCGAGGCCGTTCTAGTTATGCTTGTCGAGCATCAGAACTGCGAAAATTTTGAGTTTCTCAAGCGTTTCTTACCTCCAAACTGCCATATCTCGCGAACGGATGGACCAATCCGCAACATTCCTGTTGCATCTGAAAGTAGAAACTCGCCCGATTGCAACGGTATGCGTACTTTTCCCCTAGACCGTTCTAGTTATGCTTGTCGAGCATCAGAACTGCGAAAATTTTGAGTTTCTCAAGCGTTTCTTACCTCCAAACTGCCATATCTCGCGAACAGATTGACCAATCCGCAAAATTTCTGTTGCATCTGAAAGTAGAAACTCGCCCGATTACAACGGTATGCGTACTTTTCCCCTAGCCCGTTCTAGTTGTTCGTTTCGAGCATCAGAACTGCGAAAATTTTGAGTTTCTCAAGCGTTTCTTACTTCCAAACTGCCATATCTCGCGAACGGATTGACCAATCCGCAAAATTTCTGTTGCATCTGAAAGTAGAAACTCGCCCGATTACAACGGTATGTGTACTTTTCCCCTAGGCCGTTCTGGTTATTCGTTTCGAGCATCAGAACTGCGAAAATTTTGAGTTTGTCAAGCGTTTCTTACCTACAAACTGCCATATCTCGCGAACGGACTTGACCAATGCGCAAAATTTCTGTTGCATCTGAAAGTAGAAACTCGCCCGATTACAACGGTATGCGTACTTTTCCCCTAGACCGTTCTAGTTATGCTTGTCGAGCATCAGAACTGCGAAAATTTTGAGTTTCTCAAGCGTTTCTTACCTCCAAACTGCCATATCTCGCGAACGGATTGACCAATCCGCAAAATTTCTGTTGCATCTGAAAGTAGAAACTCGCCCGATTACAACGGTATGCGTTCTTTTCCCCTAGGCCGTTCTAGTTATGCTTGTCGAGCATCAGAACTGCGAAAATTTTGAGTTTCTCAAGCGTTTCTTACCTCCAAACTGCCATATCTCGCGAACGGATTGACCAATCCGCAAAATTTCTGTTGCATCTGAAAGTAGAAACTCGCCCGATTACATATGTATGCGTACTTTTCCCCTAGGCCGTTCTAGTTATGCTTGTCGAGCATCAGAACTGCGAAAATTTTGAGTTTCTCAAGCGTTTCTTACCTCCAAACTGCCATATCTCGCGAACAGATTGACCAATCCGCAAAATTTCTGTTGCATCTGAAAGTAGAAACTCGCCCGAATACAACGGTATGCGTACTTTTCCCCTAGGCCGTTCTAGTTATGCTTGTCGAGCATCAGAACTGCGAAAATTTTGAGTTTCTCAAGCGTTTCTTACCTCCAAACTGCCATATCTCGCGAACGAATTGACCAATCCCCAAAATTTCTGTTGCATCTGAAAGTAGAAACTCGCCCGATTACAACTGTATGCGTACTTTTCCCCTAGGCCGTTCTAGTTATTCGTTTCGAGCATCAGAACTGCGAAAATTTTCAGTTTCTCAAGCGTTTCCTACCTCCAAACAGCCATATCTCGCGAACGGATTGACCAATCCGCAAAATTTCTGTTGTATCTGAAAGTAGAAACTCGCCCGATTACAACGGTAGGCGTACTTTTCCCCTAGGCCGTTCTAGTTATTCGTTTCGAGCATCAGAACTGCGAAAATTTTGAGTTTCTCAAGCGTTTCTTACCTCCAAACTGCCATATCTCGCGAACGGATTGACCAATCCGCAAAATTACTGTTGCATCTGAAAGTAGAAACTCGCCGGATTACAACGGTATGCGTACTTTTCCCCTAGGCCGTTCTAGTTATGCTTGTCGAGCATCAGAACTGCGAAAATTTTGAGTTTCTCAAGCGTTTCTTACCTCCAAACTGCCATATCTCGCGAACGAATTGACCAATCCGCAAAATTTCTGTTGCATCTGAAAGTAGAAACTCGCCCGATTACAACGGTATGCGTACTTTTCCCCTAGGCCGTTCTAGTTATGCATGTCGAGCATCAGAACTGGGAAAATTTTGAGTTTCTCAAGCGTTTCTTACCTCCAAACTGCCATATCTCGCGAACGGATTGACCAATCCGCAAAATTTCTGTTGCATCTGAAAGTAGAAACTCGCCCGATTACAACGGTATGCGTACTTTTCCCCTAGGCCGTTCTAGTTATTCGTTTCGAGCATCAGAACTGCGAAAATTTAGAGTTTCTCAAGCGTTTCTTACATCCAAACTGCCATATCTCGCGAACGGTTTGACCAATCCGCAAAATTTCTGTTGCATCTGAAGGTAGAAACTCGCCCGATTACAACGGTATGCGTACTTTTCCCCTAGCCCGTTCTAGTTGTTCGTTTCGAGCATCAGAACTGCGAAAATTTTGAGTTTCTCAAGCGTTTCTTACCTCCAAACTGCCATATCTCGCGAACGGATTGACCAATCCGCAAAATTTCTGTTGCATCTGAATGTAGAAACTCGCCCGATTACAACGGTATGCGTACTTTTCCCCTAGGCCGTTCTAGTTATGCATGTCGAGCATCAGAACTGCGAAAATTTTGAGTTTCTCAAGCGTTTCTTACCTCCAAACTGCCATATTTCGCGAACGGATTGACCAATCTGCAAAATTTCTGTTGCATCTGAAAGTAGAAACTCGCCCGATTACAACGGTATGCGTACTTTTCCCCTAGGCCGTTCTAGTTATGCTTGTCGAGCATCAGAACTGCGAAAATTTTGAGTTTCTCAAGCGTTTCTTACATCCAAACTGCCATATCTCGCGAACGGTTTGACCAATCCGCAAAATTTCTGTTGCATCTGAAGGTAGAAACTCGCCCGATTACAACGGTATGCGTACTTTTCCCCTAGGCCGTTCTAGTTGTTCGTTTCGAGCATCAGAACTGCGAAAATTTTGAGTTTCTCAAGCGTTTCTTACCTCCAAACTGCCATATCTCGCGAACGGATTGACCAATCCGCAAAATTTCTGTTGCATCTGAATGTAGAAACTCGCCCGATTACAACGGTATGCGTACTTTTCCCCTAGGCCGTTCTAGTTATGCATGTCGAGCATCAGAACTGCGAAAATTTTGAGTTTCTCAAGCGTTTCTTACCTCCAAACTGCCATATCTCGCGAACGGATTAACCAATCCGCAAAATTTCTGTTGCATCTGAAAGTAGAAACTCGCCCGATTACAACGGTATGCGTACTTTTCCCCTAGGCCGTTCTAGTTATTCGTTTCGAGCATCAGAACGGCGAAACTTTTGAGTTTCTCAAGCGTTTCTCACATACAAACTGCCACATCTAGCGAACGGATTGTCCAATCCGCAAAATTTCTGATGCATCTGAAAGCAGAAACTCGTCCGATTACAACGGTATGCGTACTTTTCCCCTAGACCGTTCTAGTTATGCTTGTCGAGCATCAGAACTGCGAAAATTTTGAGTTTCTCAAGCGTTTCTTACTTCCAAACTGCCATATCTCGCGAACGGATTGACCAATCCGCAAAATTTCTGTTGCATCTGAAAGTAGAAACTCGCCCGATTACAACGGTATGTGTACTTTTCCCCTAGGCCGTTCTGGTTATTCGTTTCGAGCATCAGAACTGCGAAAATTTTGAGTTTCTCAAGCGTTTCTTACCTACAAACTGCCATATCTCGCGAACGGACTTGACCAATGCGCAAAATTTCTGTTGCATCTGGAAGTAGAAACTCGCCCGATTACAACGGTATGCGTACTTTTCCCCTAGACCGTTCTAGTTATGCTAGTCGAGCATCAGAACTGCGAAAATTTTGAGTTTCTCAAGCGTTTCTTACCTCCAAACTGCCATATCTCGCGAACGGATTGACCAATCCGCAAAATTTCTGTTGCATCTGAAAGTAGAAACTCGCCCGATTACAACGGTATGCGTTCTTTTCCCCTAGGCCGTTCTAGTTATGCTTGTCGAGCATCAGAACTGCGAAAATTTTGAGTTTCTCAAGCGTTTCTTACCTCCAAACTGCCATATCTCGCGAACGGATTGACCAATCCGCAAAATTTCTGTTGCATCTGAAAGTAGAAACTCGCCCGATTACAAATGTATGCGTACTTTTCCCCTAGGCCGTTCTAGTTATGCTTGTCGAGCATCAGAACTGTGAAAATTTTGAGTTTCTCAAGCGTTTCTTACCTCCAAACTGCAATATCTCGCGAACGGATTGACCAATCCGCAAAATTTCTGTTGCATCTGAAAGTAGAAACTCGCCCGATTACAACGGTCTGCGTACTTTTCCCCGAGGCCGTTCTAGTTATGCTTGTCGAGCATCAGAACTGCGAAAATTTTGAGTTTCTCAAGCGTTTCTTACCTCCAAACTGCCATATCTCGCGAACGGACTTGACCAATGCGCAAAATTTCTGTTGCATCTGAAAGTAGAAACTCGCCCGATTACAACGGTATGCGTACTTTTCCCCTAGACCGTTCTAGTTATGCTTGTCGAGCATCAGAACTGCGAAAATTTTGAGTTTCTCAAGCGTTTCTTACCTCCAAACTGCCATATCTCGCGAACGGATTGACCAATCCGCAAAATTTCTGTTGCATCTGAAAGTAGAAACTCGCCCGATTACAACGGTATGCGTTCTTTTCCCCTAGGCCGTTCTAGTTATGCTTGTCGAGCATCAGAACTGCGAAAATTTTGAGTTTCTCAAGCGTTTCTTACCTCCAAACTGCCATATCTCGCGATCGGATTGACCAATCCGCAAAATTTCTGTTGCATCTGAAAGTAGAAACTCGCCCGATTACAAATGTATGCGTACTTTTCCCCTAGGCCGTTCTAGTTATGCTTGTCGAGCATCAGAACTGTGAAAATTTTGAGTTTCTCAAGCGTTTCTTACCTCCAAACTGCAATATCTCGCGAACGGATTGACCAATCCGCAAAATTTCTGTTGCATCTGAAAGTAGAAACTCGCCCGATTACAACGGTATGCGTACTTTTCCCCGAGGCCGTTCTAGTTATGCTTGTCGAGCATCAGAACTGCGAAAATTTTGAGTTTCTCAAGCGTTTCTTACCTCCAAACTGCCATATCTCGCGAACGGATGGACCAATCCGCAAAATTCCTGTTGCATCTGAAAGTAGAAACTCGCCCGATTGCAACGGTATGCGTACTTTTCCCCTAGACCGTTCTAGTTATGCTTGTCGAGCATCAGAACTGCGAAAATTTTGAGTTTCTCAAGCGTTTCTTACCTCCAAACTGCCATATCTCGCGAACAGATTGACCAATCCGCAAAATTTCTGTTGCATCTGAAAGTAGAAACTCGCCCGATTACAACGGTATGCGTACTTTTCCCCTAGCCCGTTCTAGTTGTTCGTTTCGAGCATCAGAACTGCGAAAATTTTGAGTTTCTCAAGCGTTTCTTACTTCCAAACTGCCATATCTCGCGAACGGATTGACCAATCCGCAAAATTTCTGTTGCATCTGAAAGTAGAAACTCGCCCGATTACAACGGTATGTGTACTTTTCCCCTAGGCCGTTCTGGTTATTCGTTTCGAGCATCAGAACTGCGAAAATTTTGAGTTTCTCAAGCGTTTCTTACCTCCAAACTGCCATATCTCGCGAACGGATTGACCAATCCGCAAAATTTCTGTTGCATCTGAAAGTAGAAACTCGCCCGATTACAACGGTATGCGTACTTTTCCCCTAGACCGTTCTAGTTATGCTTGTCGAGCATCAGAACTGCGAAAATTTTGAGTTTCTCAAGCGTTTCTTACCTCCAAACTGCCATATCTCGCGAACAGATTGACCAATCCGCAAAATTTCTGTTGCATCTGAAAGTAGAAACTCGCCCGATTACAACGGTATGCGTACTTTTCCCCTAGCCCGTTCTAGTTGTTCGTTTCGAGCATCAGAACTGCGAAAATTTTGAGTTTCTCAAGCGTTTCTTACTTCCAAACTGCCATATCTCGCGAACGGATTGACCAATCCGCAAAATTTCTGTTGCATCTGAAAGTAGAAACTCGCCCGATTACAACGGTATGTGTACTTTTCCCCTAGGCCGTTCTGGTTATTCGTTTCGAGCATCAGAACTGCGAAAATTTTGAGTTTCTCAAGCGTTTCTTACCTCCAAACTGCCATATCTCGCGAACGGATTGACCAATCCGCAAAATTTCTGTTGCATCTGAAAGTAGAAACTCGCCCGATTACAACGGTATGCGTTCTTTTCCCCTAGGCCGTTCTAGTTATGCTTGTCGAGCATCAGAACTGCGAAAATTTTGAGTTTCTCAAGCGTTTCTTACCTCCAAACTGCCATATCTCGCGAACGGATTGACCAATCCGCAAAATTTCTGTTGCATCTGAAAGTAGAAACTCGCCCGATTACAACGGTATGCGTTCTTTTCCCCTAGGCCGTTCTAGTTATGCTTGTCGAGCATCAGAACTGCGAAAATTTTGAGTTTCTCAAGCGTTTCTTACCTCCAAACTGCCATATCTCGCGAACGGATTGACCAATCCGCAAAATTTCTGTTGCATCTGAAAGTAGAAACTCGCCCGATTACATATGTATGCGTACTTTTCCCCTAGGCCGTTCTAGTTATGCTTGTCGAGCATCAGAACTGTGAATATTTTGAGTTTCTCAAGCGTTTCTTACCTCCAAACTGCCATATCTCGCGAACGGATTGACCAATCCGCAAAATTTCTGTTGCATCTGAAAGTAGAAACTCGCCCGATTACAACGGTATGCGTACTTTTCCCCGAGGCCGTTCTAGTTATGCTTGTCGAGCATCAGAACTGCGAAAATTTTGAGTTTCTCATGCGTTTCTTACCTCCAAACTGCCATATCTCGCGAACGGATTGACCAATCCGCAAAATTCCTGTTGCATCTGAAAGTAGAAACTCGCCCGATTGCAACGGTATGCGTACTTTTCCCCTAGGCCGTTCTAGTTATGCTTGTCGAGCATCAGAACTGCGAAAATTTTGAGTTTCTCAAGCGTTTCTTACCTCCAAACTGCCATATCTCGCGAACAGATTGACCAATCCGCAAAATTTCTGTTGCATCTGAAAGTAGAAACTCGCCCGAATACAACGGTATGCGTACTTTTCCCCTAGGCCGTTCTAGTTATGCTTGTCGAGCATCAGAACTGCGAAAATTTTGAGTTTCTCAAGCGTTTCTTACCTCCAAACTGCCATATCTCGCGAACGAATTGACCAATCCCCAAAATTTCTGTTGCATCTGAAAGTAGAAACTCGCCCGATTACAACTGTATGCGTACTTTTCCCCTAGGCCGTTCTAGTTATTCGTTTCGAGCATCAGAACTGCGAAAATTTTCAGTTTCTCAAGCGTTTCCTACCTCCAAACAGCCATATCTCGCGAACGGATTGACCAATCCGCAAAATTTCTGTTGCATCTGAAAGTAGAAACTCGCCCGATTACAACGGTGTGCGTACTTTTCCCCTAGGCCGTTCTAGTTATTCGTTTCGAGCATCAGAACTGCGAAAATTTTGAGTTTCTCAAGCGTTTCTTACCTCCAAACTGCCATATCTCGCGAACGGATTGACCAATCCGCAAAATTACTGTTGCATCTGAAAGTAGAAACTCGCCGGATTACAACGGTATGCGTACTTTTCCCCTAGGCCGTTCTAGTTATGCTTGTCGAGCATCAGAACTGCGAAAATTTTGAGTTTCTCAAGCGTTTCTTACCTCCAAACTGCCATATCTCGCGAACGAATTGACCAATCCGCAAAATTTCTGTTGCATCTGAAAGTAGAAACTCGCCCGATTACAACTGTATGCGTACTTTTCCCCTAGGCCGTTCTAGTTATTCGTTTCGAGCATCAGAACTGCGAAAATTTTGAGTTTCTCAAGCGTTTCTTACCTCCAAACTGCCATATCTCGCGAACGGATTGACCAATCCGCAAAATTTCTGTTGCATCTGAAAGTAGAAACTCGCCCGATTACAACGGTATGCGTACTTTTCCCCGAGGCCGTTCTAGTTATGCTTGTCGAGCATCAGAACTGCGAAAATTTTGAGTTTCTCAAGCGTTTCTTACCTCCAAACTGCCATATCTCGCGAACGGATTGACCAATCCGCAAAATTCCTGTTGTATCTGAAATTAGAAACTCTCCCGATTACAACGGTATGCGTACTTTTCCCCTAGGCCGTTCTAGTTGTTCGTTTCGAGCATCAGAACTGCGAAAATTTTGAGTTTCTCAAGCGTTTCTTACCTCCAAACTGCCATATCTCGCGAACGGATTGACCAATCCGCAAAATTTCTGTTGCATCTGAATGTAGAAACTCGCCCGATTACAACGGTATGCGTACTTTTCCCCTAGGCCGTTCTAGTTATGCATGTCGAGCATCAGAACTGCGAAAATTTTGAGTTTCTCAAGCGTTTCTTACCTCCAAACTGCCATATCTCGCGAACGGATTGACCAATCCGCAAAATTTCTGTTGCATCTGAAAGTAGAAACTCGCCCGATTACAACGGTATGCGTACTTTTCCCCTAGGCCGTTCTAGTTATGTTTGTCGAGCATCAGAACTGCGAAAATTTTGAGTTTCTCAAGCGTTTCTTACCTCCAAACTGCCATATCTCGCGAACGGATTGACCAATCCGCAAAATTTCTGTTGCATCTGAAAGTAGAAACTCGCCCCATTACAACTGTATGCGTACTTTTCCCCTAGGCCGTTCTAGTTATTCGTTTCGAGCATCAGAACTGCGAAAATTTTGAGTTTCTCAAGCGTTTCTTACTTCCAAACTGCCATATCTCGCGAACGGATTGACCAATCCGCAAAGTTTCTGTTGCATCTGAAAGTAGAAACTCGCCCGATTACAACGGTATGCGTACTTTTCCCCTAGGCCGTTCTAGTTATGCATGTCGAGCATCAGAACTGGGAAAATTTTGAGTTTCTCAAGCGTTTCTTACCTCCAAACTGCCATATCTCGCGAACGGATTGACCAATCCGCAAAATTTCTGTTGCATCTGAAAGTAGAAACTCGCCCGATTACAACGGTATGCGTACTTTTCCCCGAGGCCGTTCTAGTTATGCTTGTCGAGCATCAGAACTGCGAAAATTTTGAGTTTCTCAAGCGTTTCTTACCTCCAAACTGCCATATCTCGCGAACGGATTGACCAATCCGCAAAATTCCTGTTGCATCTGAAAGTAGAAACTCGCCCGATTGCAACGGTATGCGTACTTTTCCCCTAGGCCGTTCTAGTTATGCTTGTCGAGCATCAGAACTGCGAAAATTTTGAGTTTCTCAAGCGTTTCTTACCTCCAAACTGCCATATCTCGCGAACAGATTGACCAATCCGCAAAATTTCTGTTGCATCTGAAAGTAGAAACTCGCCCGAATACAACGGTATGCGTACTTTTCCCCTAGGCCGTTCTAGTTATGCTTGTCGAGCATCAGAACTGCGAAAATTTTGAGTTTCTCAAGCGTTTCTTACCTCCAAACTGCCATATCTCGCGAACGAATTGACCAATCCCCAAAATTTCTGTTGCATCTGAAAGTAGAAACTCGCCCGATTACAACTGTATGCGTACTTTTCCCCTAGGCCGTTCTAGTTATTCGTTTCGAGCATCAGAACTGCGAAAATTTTCAGTTTCTCAAGCGTTTCCTACCTCCAAACAGCCATATCTCGCGAACGGATTGACCAATCCGCAAAATTTCTGTTGCATCTGAAAGTAGAAACTCGCCCGATTACAACGGTGTGCGTACTTTTCCCCGAGGCCGTTCTAGTTATGCTTGTCGAGCATCAGAACTGCGAAAATTTTGAGTTTCTCAAGCGTTTCTTACCTCCAAACTGCCATATCTCGCGAACGGATTGACCAATCCGCAAAATTCCTGTTGCATCTGAAAGTAGAGACTCGCCCGATTGCAACGGTATGCGTACTTTTCCCCTAGGCCGTTCTAGTTATGCTTGTCGAGCATCAGAACTGCGAAAATTTTGAGTTTCTCAAGCGTTTCTTACCTCCAAACTGCCATATCTCGCGAACAGATTGACCAATCCGCAAAATTTCTGTTGCATCTGAAAGTAGAAACTCGCCCGAATACAACGGTATGCGTACTTTTTCCCTAGGCCGTTCTAGTTATGCTTGTCGAGCATCAGAACTGCGAAAATTTTGAGTTTCTCAAGCGTTTCTTACCTCCAAACTGCCATATCTCGCGAACGAATTGACCAATCCGCAAAATTTCTGTTGCATCTGAAAGTAGAAACTCGCCCGATTACAACTGTATGCGTACTTTTCCCCTAGGCCGTTCTAGTTATTCGTTTCGAGCATCAGAACTGCGAAAATTTTCAGTTTCTCAAACGTTTCCTACCTCCAAACAGCCATATCTCGCGAACGGATTGACCAATCCGCAAAATTTCTGTTGCATCTGAAAGTAGAAACTCGCCCGATTACAACGGTATGCGTACTTTTCCCCTAGGCCGTTCTAGTTATTCGTTTCGAGCATCAGAACTGCGAAAATTTTGAGTTTCTCAAGCGTTTCTTACCTCCAAACTGCCATATCTCGCGAACGGATTGACCAATCCGCAAAATTACTGTTGCATCTGAAAGTAGAAACTCGCCGGATTACAACGGTATGCGTACTTTTCCCCTAGGCCGTTCCAGTTATGCTTGTCGAGCATCAGAACTGCGAAAATTTTGAGTTTCTCAAGCGTTGCTTACCTCCAAACTGCCATATCTCGCGAACGGATTGACCAATCCGCAAAATTATTGTTGCATCTGAAAGTAGAAACTCGCCCAATTACAACAGTATGCGTACTTTTCCCCTAGGCCATTCTAGTTAATCGTTTCGAGCATCAGAACTGCGAAAATTTTGAGTTTCTCAAGCGTTTCTTACCTCCAAACTGCCATATCTCGCGAACGGATTGACCAATCCGCAAAATTTCTGTTGCATCTGAAAGTAGAAACTCGCCCGATTACAACGGTATGCGTACTTTTCCCCTAGCCCGTTCTAGTTATTCGTTTCGAGCAACAGAATTGCGAAAATTTTGAGTTTCTCAAGCGTTGCTTACCTCCAAACTGCCATATCTCGCGAACGGATTGACCAATCCGCAAAATTTCTGTTGCATCTGAAAGTAGAAACTCGCCCGATTACAATGGTGTGCGTACTTTTCCCCTAGGCCGTTCTTGTTATTCGTTTCGAGCATCAGAACTGCGAAAATTTTGAGTTTCTCAAGCGTTTCTTACTTCCAAACTGCCATATCTCGCGAACGGATTGACCAATCCGCAAAATTTCTGTTGCATCTGAAGGTCGAAACTCGCCCGATTACAACGGTATGCGTACTTTTCCACTACGCCGTTCTAGTTATTCGTTTCGAGCATCAGAACTGCGAAAATTTTGAGTTTCTCAAGCGTTTCTTACCTCCAAACTGCCATATCTCGCGAACGGATTGACCAATCCGCAAAATTTCTGTTGTATCTGAAAGTAGAAACTCGCCCGATTACAACGGTATGCGTACTTTTCCCCTAGGCCGTTCTAGTTATTCGTTTCGAGCATCAGAACTGCGAAAATTTTGAGTTTCTCAAGCGTTTCTTACCTCCAAACTGCCATATCTCGCGAACGGATTAACCAATCCGCAAAATTTCTGTTGCATCTGAAAGTAGAAACTCGCCCGATTACAACGGTATGCGTACTTTTCCCCTAGGCCGTTCTAGTTATTCGTTTCGAGCATCAGAACGGCGAAACTTTTGAGTTTCTCAAGCGTTTCTCACATACAAACTGCCACATCTAGCGAACGGATTGTCCAATCCGCAAAATTTCTGATGCATCTGAAAGTAGAAACTCGCCCGATTACAACGGTATGCGTACTTTTCCCCTAGACCGTTCTAGTTATGCTTGTCGAGCATCAGAACTGCGAAAATTTTGAGTTTCTCAAGCGTTTCTTACTTCCAAACTGCCATATCTCGCGAACGGATTGACCAATCCGCAAAATTTCTGTTGCATCTGAAAGTAGAAACTCGCCCGATTACAACGGTATGTGTACTTTTCCCCTAGGCCGTTCTGGTTATTCGTTTCGAGCATCAGAACTGCGAAAATTTTGAGTTTCTCAAGCGTTTCTTACCTACAAACTGCCATATCTCGCGAACGGACTTGACCAATGCGCAAAATTTCTGTTGCATCTGAAAGTAGAAACTCGCCCGATTACAACGGTATGCGTACTTTTCCCCTAGACCGTTCTAGTTATGCTTGTCGAGCATCAGAACTGCGAAAATTTTGAGTTTCTCAAGCGTTTCTTACCTCCAAACTGCCATATCTCGCGAACGGATTGACCAATCCGCAAAATTTCTGTTGCATCTGAAAGTAGAAACTCGCCCGATTACAACGGTATGCGTTCTTTTCCCCTAGGCCGTTCTAGTTATGCTTGTCGAGCATCAGAACTGCGAAAATTTTGAGTTTCTCAAGCGTTTCTTACCTCCAAACTGCCATATCTCGCGAACGGATTGACCAATCCGCAAAATTTCTGTTGCATCTGAAAGTAGAAACTCGCCCGATTACAAATGTATGCGTACTTTTCCCCTAGGCCGTTCTAGTTATGCTTGTCGAGCATCAGAACTGTGAAAATTTTGAGTTTCTCAAGCGTTTCTTACCTCCAAACTGCAATATCTCGCGAACGGATTGACCAATCCGCAAAATTTCTGTTGCATCTGAAAGTAGAAACTCGCCCGATTACAACGGTATGCGTACTTTTCCCCGAGGCCGTTCTAGTTATGCTTGTCGAGCATCAGAACTGCGAAAATTTTGAGTTTCTCAAGCGTTTCTTACCTCCAAACTGCCATATCTCGCGAACGGACTTGACCAATGCGCAAAATTTCTGTTGCATCTGAAAGTAGAAACTCGCCCGATTACAACGGTATGCGTACTTTTCCCCTAGACCGTTCTAGTTATGCTTGTCGAGCATCAGAACTGCGAAAATTTTGAGTTTCTCAAGCGTTTCTTACCTCCAAACTGCCATATCTCGCGAACGGATTGACCAATCCGCAAAATTTCTGTTGCATCTGAAAGTAGAAACTCGCCCGATTACAACGGTATGCGTTCTTTTCCCCTAGGCCGTTCTAGTTATGCTTGTCGAGCATCAGAACTGCGAAAATTTTGAGTTTCTCAAGCGTTTCTTACCTCCAAACTGCCATATCTCGCGAACGGATTGACCAATCCGCAAAATTTCTGTTGCATCTGAAAGTAGAAACTCGCCCGATTACAAATGTATGCGTACTTTTCCCCTAGGCCGTTCTAGTTATGCTTGTCGAGCATCAGAACTGTGAAAATTTTGAGTTTCTCAAGCGTTTCTTACCTCCAAACTGCAATATCTCGCGAACGGATTGACCAATCCGCAAAATTTCTGTTGCATCTGAAAGTAGAAACTCGCCCGATTACAACGGTATGCGTACTTTTCCCCGAGGCCGTTCTAGTTATGCTTGTCGAGCATCAGAACTGCGAAAATTTTGAGTTTCTCAAGCGTTTCTTACCTCCAAACTGCCATATCTCGCGAACGGATGGACCAATCCGCAACATTCCTGTTGCATCTGAAAGTAGAAACTCGCCCGATTGCAACGGTATGCGTACTTTTCCCCTAGACCGTTCTAGTTATGCTTGTCGAGCATCAGAACTGCGAAAATTTTGAGTTTCTCAAGCGTTTCTTACCTCCAAACTGCCATATCTCGCGAACAGATTGACCAATCCGCAAAATTTCTGTTGCATCTGAAAGTAGAAACTCGCCCGATTACAACGGTATGCGTACTTTTCCCCTAGCCCGTTCTAGTTGTTCGTTTCGAGCATCAGAACTGCGAAAATTTTGAGTTTCTCAAGCGTTTCTTACTTCCAAACTGCCATATCTCGCGAACGGATTGACCAATCCGCAAAATTTCTGTTGCATCTGAAAGTAGAAACTCGCCCGATTACAACGGTATGTGTACTTTTCCCCTTGGCCGTTCTGGTTATTCGTTTCGAGCATCAGAACTGCGAAAATTTTGAGTTTGTCAAGCGTTTCTTACCTACAAACTGCCATATCTCGCGAACGGACTTGACCAATGCGCAAAATTTCTGTTGCATCTGAAAGTAGAAACTCGCCCGATTACAACGGTATGCGTACTTTTCCCCTAGACCGTTCTAGTTATGCTTGTCGAGCATCAGAACTGCGAAAATTTTGAGTTTCTCAAGCGTTTCTTACCTCCAAACTGCCATATCTCGCGAACGGATTGACCAATCCGCAAAATTTCTGTTGCATCTGAAAGTAGAAACTCGCCCGATTACAACGGTATGCGTTCTTTTCCCCTAGGCCGTTCTAGTTATGCTTGTCGAGCATCAGAACTGCGAAAATTTTGAGTTTCTCAAGCGTTTCTTACCTCCAAACTGCCATATCTCGCGAACGGATTGACCAATCCGCAAAATTTCTGTTGCATCTGAAAGTAGAAACTCGCCCGATTACATATGTATGCGTACTTTTCCCCTAGGCCGTTCTAGTTATGCTTGTCGAGCATCAGAACTGCGAAAATTTTGAGTTTCTCAAGCGTTTCTTACCTCCAAACTGCCATATCTCGCGAACAGATTGACCAATCCGCAAAATTTCTGTTGCATCTGAAAGTAGAAACTCGCCCGAATACAACGGTATGCGTACTTTTCCCCTAGGCCGTTCTAGTTATGCTTGTCGAGCATCAGAACTGCGAAAATTTTGAGTTTCTCAAGCGTTTCTTACCTCCAAACTGCCATATCTCGCGAACGAATTGACCAATCCCCAAAATTTCTGTTGCATCTGAAAGTAGAAACTCGCCCGATTACAACTGTATGCGTACTTTTCCCCTAGGCCGTTCTAGTTATTCGTTTCGAGCATCAGAACTGCGAAAATTTTCAGTTTCTCAAGCGTTTCCTACCTCCAAACAGCCATATCTCGCGAACGGATTGACCAATCCGCAAAATTTCTGTTGCATCTGAAAGTAGAAACTCGCCCGATTACAACGGTAGGCGTACTTTTCCCCTAGGCCGTTCTAGTTATTCGTTTCGAGCATCAGAACTGCGAAAATTTTGAGTTTCTCAAGCGTTTCTTACCTCCAAACTGCCATATCTCGCGAACGGATTGACCAATCCGCAAAATTACTGTTGCATCTGAAAGTAGAAACTCGCCGGATTACAACGGTATGCGTACTTTTCCCCTAGGCCGTTCTAGTTATGCTTGTCGAGCATCAGAACTGCGAAAATTTTGAGTTTCTCAAGCGTTTCTTACCTCCAAACTGCCATATCTCGCGAACGAATTGACCAATCCGCAAAATTTCTGTTGCATCTGAAAGTAGAAACTCGCCCGATTACAACGGTATGCGTACTTTTCCCCTAGGCCGTTCTAGTTATGCATGTCGAGCATCAGAACTGGGAAAATTTTGAGTTTCTCAAGCGTTTCTTACCTCCAAACTGCCATATCTCGCGAACGGATTGACCAATCCGCAAAATTTCTGTTGCATCTGAAAGTAGAAACTCGCCCGATTACAACGGTATGCGTACTTTTCCCCTAGGCCGTTCTAGTTATTCGTTTCGAGCATCAGAACTGCGAAAATTTAGAGTTTCTCAAGCGTTTCTTACATCCAAACTGCCATATCTCGCGAACGGTTTGACCAATCCGCAAAATTTCTGTTGCATCTGAAGGTAGAAACTCGCCCGATTACAACGGTATGCGTACTTTTCCCCTAGCCCGTTCTAGTTGTTCGTTTCGAGCATCAGAACTGCGAAAATTTTGAGTTTCTCAAGCGTTTCTTACCTCCAAACTGCCATATCTCGCGAACGGATTGACCAATCCGCAAAATTTCTGTTGCATCTGAATGTAGAAACTCGCCCGATTACAACGGTATGCGTACTTTTCCCCTAGGCCGTTCTAGTTATGCATGTCGAGCATCAGAACTGCGAAAATTTTGAGTTTCTCAAGCGTTTCTTACCTCCAAACTGCCATATTTCGCGAACGGATTGACCAATCTGCAAAATTTCTGTTGCATCTGAAAGTAGAAACTCGCCCGATTACAACGGTATGCGTACTTTTCCCCTAGGCCGTTCTAGTTATGCTTGTCGAGCATCAGAACTGCGAAAATTTTGAGTTTCTCAAGCGTTTCTTACATCCAAACTGCCATATCTCGCGAACGGTTTGACCAATCCGCAAAATTTCTGTTGCATCTGAAGGTAGAAACTCGCCCGATTACAACGGTATGCGTACTTTTCCCCTAGGCCGTTCTAGTTGTTCGTTTCGAGCATCAGAACTGCGAAAATTTTGAGTTTCTCAAGCGTTTCTTACCTCCAAACTGCCATATCTCGCGAACGGATTGACCAATCCGCAAAATTTCTGTTGCATCTGAATGTAGAAACTCGCCCGATTACAACGGTATGCGTACTTTTCCCCTAGGCCGTTCTAGTTATGCATGTCGAGCATCAGAACTGCGAAAATTTTGAGTTTCTCAAGCGTTTCTTACCTCCAAACTGCCATATCTCGCGAACGGATTAACCAATCCGCAAAATTTCTGTTGCATCTGAAAGTAGAAACTCGCCCGATTACAACGGTATGCGTACTTTTCCCCTAGGCCGTTCTGGTTATTCGTTTCGAGCATCAGAACGGCGAAACTTTTGAGTTTCTCAAGCGTTTCTCACATACAAACTGCCACATCTAGCGAACGGATTGTCCAATCCGCAAAATTTCTGATGCATCTGAAAGTAGAAACTCGTCCGATTACAACGGTATGCGTACTTTTCCCCTAGACCGTTCTAGTTATGCTTGTCGAGCATCAGAACTGCGAAAATTTTGAGTTTCTCAAGCGTTTCTTACTTCCAAACTGCCATATCTCGCGAACGGATTGACCAATCCGCAAAATTTCTGTTGCATCTGAAAGTAGAAACTCGCCCGATTACAACGGTATGTGTACTTTTCCCCTAGGCCGTTCTGGTTATTCGTTTCGAGCATCAGAACTGCGAAAATTTTGAGTTTCTCAAGCGTTTCTTACCTACAAACTGCCATATCTCGCGAACGGACTTGACCAATGCGCAAAATTTCTGTTGCATCTGGAAGTAGAAACTCGCCCGATTACAACGGTATGCGTACTTTTCCCCTAGACCGTTCTAGTTATGCTAGTCGAGCATCAGAACTGCGAAAATTTTGAGTTTCTCAAGCGTTTCTTACCTCCAAACTGCCATATCTCGCGAACGGATTGACCAATCCGCAAAATTTCTGTTGCATCTGAAAGTAGAAACTCGCCCGATTACAACGGTATGCGTTCTTTTCCCCTAGGCCGTTCTAGTTATGCTTGTCGAGCATCAGAACTGCGAAAATTTTGAGTTTCTCAAGCGTTTCTTACCTCCAAACTGCCATATCTCGCGAACGGATTGACCAATCCGCAAAATTTCTGTTGCATCTGAAAGTAGAAACTCGCCCGATTACAAATGTATGCGTACTTTTCCCCTAGGCCGTTCTAGTTATGCTTGTCGAGCATCAGAACTGTGAAAATTTTGAGTTTCTCAAGCGTTTCTTACCTCCAAACTGCAATATCTCGCGAACGGATTGACCAATCCGCAAAATTTCTGTTGCATCTGAAAGTAGAAACTCGCCCGATTACAACGGTCTGCGTACTTTTCCCCTAGGCCGTTCTAGTTATGCTTGTCGAGCATCAGAACTGCGAAAATTTTGAGTTTCTCAAGCGTTTCTTACCTCCAAACTGCCATATCTCGCGAACGGATTGACCAATCCGCAAAATTTCTGTTGCATCTGAAAGTAGAAACTCGCCCGATTACAAATGTATGCGTACTTTTCCCCTAGGCCGTTCTAGTTATGCTTGTCGAGCATCAGAACTGTGAAAATTTTGAGTTTCTCAAGCGTTTCTTACCTCCAAACTGCAATATCTCGCGAACGGATTGACCAATCCGCAAAATTTCTGTTGCATCTGAAAGTAGAAACTCGCCCGATTACAACGGTATGCGTACTTTTCCCCGAGGCCGTTCTAGTTATGCTTGTCGAGCATCAGAACTGCGAAAATTTTGAGTTTCTCAAGCGTTTCTTACCTCCAAACTGCCATATCTCGCGAACGGATGGACCAATCCGCAAAATTCCTGTTGCATCTGAAAGTAGAAACTCGCCCGATTGCAACGGTATGCGTACTTTTCCCCTAGACCGTTCTAGTTATGCTTGTCGAGCATCAGAACTGCGAAAATTTTGAGTTTCTCAAGCGTTTCTTACCTCCAAACTGCCATATCTCGCGAACAGATTGACCAATCCGCAAAATTTCTGTTGCATCTGAAAGTAGAAACTCGCCCGATTACAACGGTATGCGTACTTTTCCCCTAGCCCGTTCTAGTTGTTCGTTTCGAGCATCAGAACTGCGAAAATTTTGAGTTTCTCAAGCGTTTCTTACTTCCAAACTGCCATATCTCGCGAACGGATTGACCAATCCGCAAAATTTCTGTTGCATCTGAAAGTAGAAACTCGCCCGATTACAACGGTATGTGTACTTTTCCCCTAGGCCGTTCTGGTTATTCGTTTCGAGCATCAGAACTGCGAAAATTTTGAGTTTCTCAAGCGTTTCTTACCTCCAAACTGCCATATCTCGCGAACGGATTGACCAATCCGCAAAATTTCTGTTGCATCTGAAAGTAGAAACTCGCCCGATTACAACGGTATGCGTACTTTTCCCCTAGACCGTTCTAGTTATGCTTGTCGAGCATCAGAACTGCGAAAATTTTGAGTTTCTCAAGCGTTTCTTACCTCCAAACTGCCATATCTCGCGAACAGATTGACCAATCCGCAAAATTTCTGTTGCATCTGAAAGTAGAAACTCGCCCGATTACAACGGTATGCGTACTTTTCCCCTAGCCCGTTCTAGTTGTTCGTTTCGAGCATCAGAACTGCGAAAATTTTGAGTTTCTCAAGCGTTTCTTACTTCCAAACTGCCATATCTCGCGAACGGATTGACCAATCCGCAAAATTTCTGTTGCATCTGAAAGTAGAAACTCGCCCGATTACAACGGTATGTGTACTTTTCCCCTAGGCCGTTCTGGTTATTCGTTTCGAGCATCAGAACTGCGAAAATTTTGAGTTTCTCAAGCGTTTCTTACCTCCAAACTGCCATATCTCGCGAACGGATTGACCAATCCGCAAAATTTCTGTTGCATCTGAAAGTAGAAACTCGCCCGATTACAACGGTATGCGTTCTTTTCCCCTAGGCCGTTCTAGTTATGCTTGTCGAGCATCAGAACTGCGAAAATTTTGAGTTTCTCAAGCGTTTCTTACCTCCAAACTGCCATATCTCGCGAACGGATTGACCAATCCGCAAAATTTCTGTTGCATCTGAAAGTAGAAACTCGCCCGATTACAACGGTATGCGTTCTTTTCCCCTAGGCCGTTCTAGTTATGCTTGTCGAGCATCAGAACTGCGAAAATTTTGAGTTTCTCAAGCGTTTCTTACCTCCAAACTGCCATATCTCGCGAACGGATTGACCAATCCGCAAAATTTCTGTTGCATCTGAAAGTAGAAACTCGCCCGATTACATATGTATGCGTACTTTTCCCCTAGGCCGTTCTAGTTATGCTTGTCGAGCATCAGAACTGTGAATATTTTGAGTTTCTCAAGCGTTTCTTACCTCCAAACTGCCATATCTCGCGAACGGATTGACCAATCCGCAAAATTTCTGTTGCATCTGAAAGTAGAAACTCGCCCGATTACAACGGTATGCGTACTTTTCCCCGAGGCCGTTCTAGTTATGCTTGTCGAGCATCAGAACTGCGAAAATTTTGAGTTTCTCATGCGTTTCTTACCTCCAAACTGCCATATCTCGCGAACGGATTGACCAATCCGCAAAATTCCTGTTGCATCTGAAAGTAGAAACTCGCCCGATTGCAACGGTATGCGTACTTTTCCCCTAGGCCGTTCTAGTTATGCTTGTCGAGCATCAGAACTGCGAAAATTTTGAGTTTCTCAAGCGTTTCTTACCTCCAAACTGCCATATCTCGCGAACAGATTGACCAATCCGCAAAATTTCTGTTGCATCTGAAAGTAGAAACTCGCCCGAATACAACGGTATGCGTACTTTTCCCCTAGGCCGTTCTAGTTATGCTTGTCGAGCATCAGAACTGCGAAAATTTTGAGTTTCTCAAGCGTTTCTTACCTCCAAACTGCCATATCTCGCGAACGAATTGACCAATCCCCAAAATTTCTGTTGCATCTGAAAGTAGAAACTCGCCCGATTACAACTGTATGCGTACTTTTCCCCTAGGCCGTTCTAGTTATTCGTTTCGAGCATCAGAACTGCGAAAATTTTCAGTTTCTCAAGCGTTTCCTACCTCCAAACAGCCATATCTCGCGAACGGATTGACCAATCCGCAAAATTTCTGTTGCATCTGAAAGTAGAAACTCGCCCGATTACAACGGTGTGCGTACTTTTCCCCTAGGCCGTTCTAGTTATTCGTTTCGAGCATCAGAACTGCGAAAATTTTGAGTTTCTCAAGCGTTTCTTACCTCCAAACTGCCATATCTCGCGAACGGATTGACCAATCCGCAAAATTACTGTTGCATCTGAAAGTAGAAACTCGCCGGATTACAACGGTATGCGTACTTTTCCCCTAGGCCGTTCTAGTTATGCTTGTCGAGCATCAGAACTGCGAAAATTTTGAGTTTCTCAAGCGTTTCTTACCTCCAAACTGCCATATCTCGCGAACGAATTGACCAATCCGCAAAATTTCTGTTGCATCTGAAAGTAGAAACTCGCCCGATTACAACTGTATGCGTACTTTTCCCCTAGGCCGTTCTAGTTATTCGTTTCGAGCATCAGAACTGCGAAAATTTTGAGTTTCTCAAGCGTTTCTTACCTCCAAACTGCCATATCTCGCGAACGGATTGACCAATCCGCAAAATTTCTGTTGCATCTGAAAGTAGAAACTCGCCCGATTACAACGGTATGCGTACTTTTCCCCGAGGCCGTTCTAGTTATGCTTGTCGAGCATCAGAACTGCGAAAATTTTGAGTTTCTCAAGCGTTTCTTACCTCCAAACTGCCATATCTCGCGAACGGATTGACCAATCCGCAAAATTCCTGTTGTATCTGAAATTAGAAACTCTCCCGATTACAACGGTATGCGTACTTTTCCCCTAGGCCGTTCTAGTTGTTCGTTTCGAGCATCAGAACTGCGAAAATTTTGAGTTTCTCAAGCGTTTCTTACCTCCAAACTGCCATATCTCGCGAACGGATTGACCAATCCGCAAAATTTCTGTTGCATCTGAATGTAGAAACTCGCCCGATTACAACGGTATGCGTACTTTTCCCCTAGGCCGTTCTAGTTATGCATGTCGAGCATCAGAACTGGGAAAATTTTGAGTTTCTCAAGCGTTTCTTACCTCCAAACTGCCATATCTCGCGAACGGATTGACCAATCCGCAAAATTTCTGTTGCATCTGAAAGTAGAAACTCGCCCGATTACAACGGTATGCGTACTTTTCCCCGAGGCCGTTCTAGTTATGCTTGTCGAGCATCAGAACTGCGAAAATTTTGAGTTTCTCAAGCGTTTCTTACCTCCAAACTGCCATATCTCGCGAACGGATTGACCAATCCGCAAAATTCCTGTTGCATCTGAAAGTAGAAACTCGCCCGATTGCAACGGTATGCGTACTTTTCCCCTAGGCCGTTCTAGTTATGCTTGTCGAGCATCAGAACTGCGAAAATTTTGAGTTTCTCAAGCGTTTCTTACCTCCAAACTGCCATATCTCGCGAACAGATTGACCAATCCGCAAAATTTCTGTTGCATCTGAAAGTAGAAACTCGCCCGAATACAACGGTATGCGTACTTTTCCCCTAGGCCGTTCTAGTTATGCTTGTCGAGCATCAGAACTGCGAAAATTTTGAGTTTCTCAAGCGTTTCTTACCTCCAAACTGCCATATCTCGCGAACGAATTGACCAATCCCCAAAATTTCTGTTGCATCTGAAAGTAGAAACTCGCCCGATTACAACTGTATGCGTACTTTTCCCCTAGGCCGTTCTAGTTATTCGTTTCGAGCATCAGAACTGCGAAAATTTTCAGTTTCTCAAGCGTTTCCTACCTCCAAACAGCCATATCTCGCGAACGGATTGACCAATCCGCAAAATTTCTGTTGCATCTGAAAGTAGAAACTCGCCCGATTACAACGGTGTGCGTACTTTTCCCCTAGGCCGTTCTAGTTATTCGTTTCGAGCATCAGAACTGCGAAAATTTTGAGTTTCTCAAGCGTTTCTTACCTCCAAACTGCCATATCTCGCGAACGGATTGACCAATCCGCAAAATTACTGTTGCATCTGAAAGTAGAAACTCGCCGGATTACAACGGTATGCGTACTTTTCCCCTAGGCCGTTCTAGTTATGCTTGTCGAGCATCAGAACTGCGAAAATTTTGAGTTTCTCAAGCGTTTCTTACCTCCAAACTGCCATATCTCGCGAACGAATTGACCAATCCGCAAAATTTCTGTTGCATCTGAAAGTAGAAACTCGCCCGATTACAACTGTATGCGTACTTTTCCCCTAGGCCGTTCTAGTTATTCGTTTCGAGCATCAGAACTGCGAAAATTTTGAGTTTCTCAAGCGTTTCTTACCTCCAAACTGCCATATCTCGCGAACGGATTGACCAATCCGCAAAATTTCTGTTGCATCTGAAAGTAGAAACTCGCCCGATTACAACGGTATGCGTACTTTTCCCCGAGGCCGTTCTAGTTATGCTTGTCGAGCATCAGAACTGCGAAAATTTTGAGTTTCTCAAGCGTTTCTTACCTCCAAACTGCCATATCTCGCGAACGGATTGACCAATCCGCAAAATTTCTGTTGCATCTGAAAGTAGAAACTCGCCCCATTACAACTGTATGCGTACTTTTCCCCTAGGCCGTTCTAGTTATTCGTTTCGAGCATCAGAACTGCGAAAATTTTGAGTTTCTCAAGCGTTTCTTACTTCCAAACTGCCATATCTCGCGAACGGATTGACCAATCCGCAAAGTTTCTGTTGCATCTGAAAGTAGAAACTCGCCCGATTACAACGGTATGCGTACTTTTCCCCTAGGCCGTTCTAGTTATGCATGTCGAGCATCAGAACTGGGAAAATTTTGAGTTTCTCAAGCGTTTCTTACCTCCAAACTGCCATATCTCGCGAACGGATTGACCAATCCGCAAAATTTCTGTTGCATCTGAAAGTAGAAACTCGCCCGATTACAACGGTATGCGTACTTTTCCCCGAGGCCGTTCTAGTTATGCTTGTCGAGCATCAGAACTGCGAAAATTTTGAGTTTCTCAAGCGTTTCTTACCTCCAAACTGCCATATCTCGCGAACGGATTGACCAATCCGCAAAATTCCTGTTGCATCTGAAAGTAGAAACTCGCCCGATTGCAACGGTATGCGTACTTTTCCCCTAGGCCGTTCTAGTTATGCTTGTCGAGCATCAGAACTGCGAAAATTTTGAGTTTCTCAAGCGTTTCTTACCTCCAAACTGCCATATCTCGCGAACAGATTGACCAATCCGCAAAATTTCTGTTGCATCTGAAAGTAGAAACTCGCCCGAATACAACGGTATGCGTACTTTTCCCCTAGGCCGTTCTAGTTATGCTTGTCGAGCATCAGAACTGCGAAAATTTTGAGTTTCTCAAGCGTTTCTTACCTCCAAACTGCCATATCTCGCGAACGAATTGACCAATCCCCAAAATTTCTGTTGCATCTGAAAGTAGAAACTCGCCCGATTACAACTGTATGCGTACTTTTCCCCTAGGCCGTTCTAGTTATTCGTTTCGAGCATCAGAACTGCGAAAATTTTCAGTTTCTCAAGCGTTTCCTACCTCCAAACAGCCATATCTCGCGAACGGATTGACCAATCCGCAAAATTTCTGTTGCATCTGAAAGTAGAAACTCGCCCGATTACAACGGTGTGCGTACTTTTCCCCTAGGCCGTTCTAGTTATTCGTTTCGAGCATCAGAACTGCGAAAATTTTGAGTTTCTCAAGCGTTTCTTACCTCCAAACTGCCATATCTCGCGAACGGATTGACCAATCCGCAAAATTACTGTTGCATCTGAAAGTAGAAACTCGCCGGATTACAACGGTATGCGTACTTTTCCCCTAGGCCGTTCTAGTTATGCTTGTCGAGCATCAGAACTGCGAAAATTTTGAGTTTCTCAAGCGTTTCTTACCTCCAAACTGCCATATCTCGCGAACGAATTGACCAATCCGCAAAATTTCTGTTGCATCTGAAAGTAGAAACTCGCCCGATTACAACTGTATGCGTACTTTTCCCCTAGGCCGTTCTAGTTATTCGTTTCGAGCATCAGAACTGCGAAAATTTTGAGTTTCTCAAGCGTTTCTTACCTCCAAACTGCCATATCTCGCGAACGGATTGACCAATCCGCAAAATTTCTGTTGCATCTGAAAGTAGAAACTCGCCCGATTACAACGGTATGCGTACTTTTCCCCGAGGCCGTTCTAGTTATGCTTGTCGAGCATCAGAACTGCGAAAATTTTGAGTTTCTCAAGCGTTTCTTACCTCCAAACTGCCATATCTCGCGAACGGATTGACCAATCCGCAAAATTCCTGTTGTATCTGAAAGTAGAAACTCTCCCGATTACAACGGTATGCGTACTTTTCCCCTAGGCCGTTCTAGTTGTTCGTTTCGAGCATCAGAACTGCGAAAATTTTGAGTTTCTCAAGCGTTTCTTACCTCCAAACTGCCATATCTCGCGAACGGATTGACCAATCCGCAAAATTTCTGTTGCATCTGAATGTAGAAACTCGCCCGATTACAACGGTATGCGTACTTTTCCCCTAGGCCGTTCTAGTTATGCATGTCGAGCATCAGAACTGCGAAAATTTTGAGTTTCTCAAGCGTTTCTTACCTCCAAACTGCCATATCTCGCGAACGGATTGACCAATCCGCAAAATTTCTGTTGCATCTGAAAGTAGAAACTCGCCCGATTACAACGGTATGCGTACTTTTCCCCTAGGCCGTTCTAGTTATGTTTGTCGAGCATCAGAACTGCGAAAATTTTGAGTTTCTCAAGCGTTTCTTACCTCCAAACTGCCATATCTCGCGAACGGATTGACCAATCCGCAAAATTTCTGTTGCATCTGAAAGTAGAAACTCGCCCCATTACAACTGTATGCGTACTTTTCCCCTAGGCCGTTCTAGTTATTCGTTTCGAGCATCAGAACTGCGAAAATTTTGAGTTTCTCAAGCGTTTCTTACTTCCAAACTGCCATATCTCGCGAACGGATTGACCAATCCGCAAAGTTTCTGTTGCATCTGAAAGTAGAAACTCGCCCGATTACAACGGTATGCGTACTTTTCCCCTAGGCCGTTCTAGTTATGCATGTCGAGCATCAGAACTGGGAAAATTTTGAGTTTCTCAAGCGTTTCTTACCTCCAAACTGCCATATCTCGCGAACGGATTGACCAATCCGCAAAATTTCTGTTGCATCTGAAAGTAGAAACTCGCCCGATTACAACGGTATGCGTACTTTTCCCCGAGGCCGTTCTAGTTATGCTTGTCGAGCATCAGAACTGCGAAAATTTTGAGTTTCTCAAGCGTTTCTTACCTCCAAACTGCCATATCTCGCGAACGGATTGACCAATCCGCAAAATTCCTGTTGCATCTGAAAGTAGAAACTCGCCCGATTGCAACGGTATGCGTACTTTTCCCCTAGGCCGTTCTAGTTATGCTTGTCGAGCATCAGAACTGCGAAAATTTTGAGTTTCTCAAGCGTTTCTTACCTCCAAACTGCCATATCTCGCGAACAGATTGACCAATCCGCAAAATTTCTGTTGCATCTGAAAGTAGAAACTCGCCCGAATACAACGGTATGCGTACTTTTCCCCTAGGCCGTTCTAGTTATGCTTGTCGAGCATCAGAACTGCGAAAATTTTGAGTTTCTCAAGCGTTTCTTACCTCCAAACTGCCATATCTCGCGAACGAATTGACCAATCCCCAAAATTTCTGTTGCATCTGAAAGTAGAAACTCGCCCGATTACAACTGTATGCGTACTTTTCCCCTAGGCCGTTCTAGTTATTCGTTTCGAGCATCAGAACTGCGAAAATTTTCAGTTTCTCAAGCGTTTCCTACCTCCAAACAGCCATATCTCGCGAACGGATTGACCAATCCGCAAAATTTCTGTTGCATCTGAAAGTAGAAACTCGCCCGATTACAACGGTGTGCGTACTTTTCCCCTAGGCCGTTCTAGTTATTCGTTTCGAGCATCAGAACTGCGAAAATTTTGAGTTTCTCAAGCGTTTCTTACCTCCAAACTGCCATATCTCGCGAACGGATTGACCAATCCGCAAAATTACTGTTGCATCTGAAAGTAGAAACTCGCCGGATTACAACGGTATGCGTACTTTTCCCCTAGGCCGTTCTAGTTATGCTTGTCGAGCATCAGAACTGCGAAAATTTTGAGTTTCTCAAGCGTTTCTTACCTCCAAACTGCCATATCTCGCGAACGAATTGACCAATCCGCAAAATTTCTGTTGCATCTGAAAGTAGAAACTCGCCCGATTACAACTGTATGCGTACTTTTCCCCTAGGCCGTTCTAGTTATTCGTTTCGAGCATCAGAACTGCGAAAATTTTGAGTTTCTCAAGCGTTTCTTACCTCCAAACTGCCATATCTCGCGAACGGATTGACCAATCCGCAAAATTTCTGTTGCATCTGAAAGTAGAAACTCGCCCGATTACAACGGTATGCGTACTTTTCCCCGAGGCCGTTCTAGTTATGCTTGTCGAGCATCAGAACTGCGAAAATTTTGAGTTTCTCAAGCGTTTCTTACCTCCAAACTGCCATATCTCGCGAACGGATTGACCAATCCGCAAAATTCCTGTTGTATCTGAAAGTAGAAACTCGCCCGATTACAACGGTATGCGTACTTTTCCCCTAGGCCGTTCTAGTTGTTCGTTTCGAGCATCAGAACTGCGAAAATTTTGAGTTTCTCAAGCGTTTCTTACCTCCAAACTGCCATATCTCGCGAACGGATTGACCAATCCGCAAAATTTCTGTTGCATCTGAATGTAGAAACTCGCCCGATTACAACGGTATGCGTACTTTTCCCCTAGGCCGTTCTAGTTATGCATGTCGAGCATCAGAACTGCGAAAATTTTGAGTTTCTCAAGCGTTTCTTACCTCCAAACTGCCATATCTCGCGAACGGATTGACCAATCCGCAAAATTTCTGTTGCATCTGAAAGTAGAAACTCGCCCGATTACAACGGTATGCGTACTTTTCCCCTAGGCCGTTCTAGTTATGTTTGTCGAGCATCAGAACTGCGAAAATTTTGAGTTTCTCAAGCGTTTCTTACCTCCAAACTGCCATATCTCGCGAACGGATTGACCAATCCGCAAAATTTCTGTTGCATCTGAAAGTAGAAACTCGCCCCATTACAACTGTATGCGTACTTTTCCCCTAGGCCGTTCTAGTTATTCGTTTCGAGCATCAGAACTGCGAAAATTTTGAGTTTCTCAAGCGTTTCTTACTTCCAAACTGCCATATCTCGCGAACGGATTGACCAATCCGCAAAGTTTCTGTTGCATCTGAAAGTAGAAACTCGCCCGATTACAACGGTATGCGTACTTTTCCCCTAGGCCGTTCTAGTTATGCATGTCGAGCATCAGAACTGGGAAAATTTTGAGTTTCTCAAGCGTTTCTTACCTCCAAACTGCCATATCTCGCGAACGGATTGACCAATCCGCAAAATTTCTGTTGCATCTGAAAGTAGAAACTCGCCCGATTACAACTGTATGCGTACTTTTCCCCTAGGCCGTTCTAGTTATTCGTTTCGAGCATCAGAACTGCGAAAATTTAGAGTTTCTCAAGCGTTTCTTACATCCAAACTGCCATATCTCGCGAACGGTTTGACCAATCCGCAAAATTTCTGTTGCATCTGAAGGTAGAAACTCGCCCGATTACAACGGTATGCGTACTTTTCCCCTAGCCCGTTCTAGTTGTTCGTTTCGAGCATCAGAACTGCGAAAATTTTGAGTTTCTCAAGCGTTTCTTACCTCCAAACTGCCATATCTCGCGAACGGATTGACCAATCCGCAAAATTTCTGTTGCATCTGAATGTAGAAACTCGCCCGATTACAACGGTATGCGTACTTTTCCCCTAGGCCGTTCTAGTTATGCATGTCGAGCATCAGAACTGCGAAAATTTTGAGTTTCTCAAGCGTTTCTTACCTCCAAACTGCCATATTTCGCGAACGGATTGACCAATCCGCAAAATTTCTGTTGCATCTGAAAGTAGAAACTCGCCCGATTACAACGGTATGCGTACTTTTCCCCTAGGCCGTTCTAGTTATGCTTGTCGAGCATCAGAACTGCGAAAATTTTGAGTTTCTCAAGCGTTTCTTACATCCAAACTGCCATATCTCGCGAACGGTTTGACCAATCCGCAAAATTTCTGTTGCATCTGAAGGTAGAAACTCGCCCGATTACAACGGTATGCGTACTTTTCCCCTAGGCCGTTCTAGTTGTTCGTTTCGAGCATCAGAACTGCGAAAATTTTGAGTTTCTCAAGCGTTTCTTACCTCCAAACTGCCATATCTCGCGAACGGATTGACCAATCCGCAAAATTTCTGTTGCATCTGAATGTAGAAACTCGCCCGATTACAACGGTATGCGTACTTTTCCCCTAGGCCGTTCTAGTTATGCATGTCGAGCATCAGAACTGCGAAAATTTTGAGTTTCTCAAGCGTTTCTTACCTCCAAACTGCCATATCTCGCGAACGGATTAACCAATCCGCAAAATTTCTGTTGCATCTGAAAGTAGAAACTCGCCCGATTACAACGGTATGCGTACTTTTCCCCTAGGCCGTTCTAGTTATTCGTTTCGAGCATCAGAACGGCGAAACTTTTGAGTTTCTCAAGCGTTTCTCACATACAAACTGCCACATCTAGCGAACGGATTGTCCAATCCGCAAAATTTCTGATGCATCTGAAAGTAGAAACTCGTCCGATTACAACGGTATGCGTACTTTTCCCCTAGACCGTTCTAGTTATGCTTGTCGAGCATCAGAACTGCGAAAATTTTGAGTTTCTCAAGCGTTTCTTACTTCCAAACTGCCATATCTCGCGAACGGATTGACCAATCCGCAAAATTTCTGTTGCATCTGAAAGTAGAAACTCGCCCGATTACAACGGTATGTGTACTTTTCCCCTAGGCCGTTCTGGTTATTCGTTTCGAGCATCAGAACTGCGAAAATTTTGAGTTTCTCAAGCGTTTCTTACCTACAAACTGCCATATCTCGCGAACGGACTTGACCAATGCGCAAAATTTCTGTTGCATCTGGAAGTAGAAACTCGCCCGATTACAACGGTATGCGTACTTTTCCCCTAGACCGTTCTAGTTATGCTAGTCGAGCATCAGAACTGCGAAAATTTTGAGTTTCTCAAGCGTTTCTTACCTCCAAACTGCCATATCTCGCGAACGGATTGACCAATCCGCAAAATTTCTGTTGCATCTGAAAGTAGAAACTCGCCCGATTACAACGGTATGCGTTCTTTTCCCCTAGGCCGTTCTAGTTATGCTTGTCGAGCATCAGAACTGCGAAAATTTTGAGTTTCTCAAGCGTTTCTTACCTCCAAACTGCCATATCTCGCGAACGGATTGACCAATCCGCAAAATTTCTGTTGCATCTGAAAGTAGAAACTCGCCCGATTACAAATGTATGCGTACTTTTCCCCTAGGCCGTTCTAGTTATGCTTGTCGAGCATCAGAACTGTGAAAATTTTGAGTTTCTCAAGCGTTTCTTACCTCCAAACTGCAATATCTCGCGAACGGATTGACCAATCCGCAAAATTTCTGTTGCATCTGAAAGTAGAAACTCGCCCGATTACAACGGTCTGCGTACTTTTCCCCGAGGCCGTTCTAGTTATGCTTGTCGAGCATCAGAACTGCGAAAATTTTGAGTTTCTCAAGCGTTTCTTACCTCCAAACTGCCATATCTCGCGAACGGACTTGACCAATGCGCAAAATTTCTGTTGCATCTGAAAGTAGAAACTCGCCCGATTACAACGGTATGCGTACTTTTCCCCTAGACCGTTCTAGTTATGCTTGTCGAGCATCAGAACTGCGAAAATTTTGAGTTTCTCAAGCGTTTCTTACCTCCAAACTGCCATATCTCGCGAACGGATTGACCAATCCGCAAAATTTCTGTTGCATCTGAAAGTAGAAACTCGCCCGATTACAACGGTATGCGTTCTTTTCCCCTAGGCCGTTCTAGTTATGCTTGTCGAGCATCAGAACTGCGAAAATTTTGAGTTTCTCAAGCGTTTCTTACCTCCAAACTGCCATATCTCGCGAACGGATTGACCAATCCGCAAAATTTCTGTTGCATCTGAAAGTAGAAACTCGCCCCATTACAACTGTATGCGTACTTTTCCCCTAGGCCGTTCTAGTTATTCGTTTCGAGCATCAGAACTGCGAAAATTTTGAGTTTCTCAAGCGTTTCTTACTTCCAAACTGCCATATCTCGCGAACGGATTGACCAATCCGCAAAGTTTCTGTTGCATCTGAAAGTAGAAACTCGCCCGATTACAACGGTATGCGTACTATTCCCCTAGGCCGTTCTAGTTATGCATGTCGAGCATCAGAACTGGGAAAATTTTGAGTTTCTCAAGCGTTTCTTACCTCCAAACTGCCATATCTCGCGAACGGATTGACCAATCCGCAAAATTTCTGTTGCATCTGAAAGTAGAAACTCGCCCGATTACAACGGTATGCGTACTTTTCCCCTAGGCCGTTCTAGTTATTCGTTTCGAGCATCAGAACTGCGAAAATTTAGAGTTTCTCAAGCGTTTCTTACATCCAAACTGCCATATCTCGCGAACGGTTTGACCAATCCGCAAAATTTCTGTTGCATCTGAAGGTAGAAACTCGCCCGATTACAACGGTATGCGTACTTTTCCCCTAGCCCGTTCTAGTTGTTCGTTTCGAGCATCAGAACTGCGAAAATTTTGAGTTTCTCAAGCGTTTCTTACCTCCAAACTGCCATATCTCGCGAACGGATTGACCAATCCGCAAAATTTCTGTTGCATCTGAATGTAGAAACTCGCCCGATTACAACGGTATGCGTACTTTTCCCCTAGGCCGTTCTAGTTATGCTTGTCGAGCATCAGAACTGCGAAAATTTTGAGTTTCTCAAGCGTTTCTTACATCCAAACTGCCATATCTCGCGAACGGTTTGACCAATCCGCAAAATTTCTGTTGCATCTGAAGGTAGAAACTCGCCCGATTACAACGGTATGCGTACTTTTCCCCTAGGCCGTTCTAGTTGTTCGTTTCGAGCATCAGAACTGCGAAAATTTTGAGTTTCTCAAGCGTTTCTTACCTCCAAACTGCCATATCTCGCGAACGGATTGACCAATCCGCAAAATTTCTGTTGCATCTGAATGTAGAAACTCGCCCGATTACAACGGTATGCGTACTTTTCCCCTAGGCCGTTCTAGTTATGCATGTCGAGCATCAGAACTGCGAAAATTTTGAGTTTCTCAAGCGTTTCTTACCTCCAAACTGCCATATCTCGCGAACGGATTAACCAATCCGCAAAATTTCTGTTGCATCTGAAAGTAGAAACTCGCCCGATTACAACGGTATGCGTACTTTTCCCCTAGGCCGTTCTAGTTATTCGTTTCGAGCATCAGAACGGCGAAACTTTTGAGTTTCTCAAGCGTTTCTCACATACAAACTGCCACATCTAGCGAACGGATTGTCCAATCCGCAAAATTTCTGATGCATCTGAAAGTAGAAACTCGTCCGATTACAACGGTATGCGTACTTTTCCCCTAGACCGTTCTAGTTATGCTTGTCGAGCATCAGAACTGCGAAAATTTTGAGTTTCTCAAGCGTTTCTTACTTCCAAACTGCCATATCTCGCGAACGGATTGACCAATCCGCAAAATTTCTGTTGCATCTGAAAGTAGAAACTCGCCCGATTACAACGGTATGTGTACTTTTCCCCTAGGCCGTTCTGGTTATTCGTTTCGAGCATCAGAACTGCGAAAATTTTGAGTTTCTCAAGCGTTTCTTACCTACAAACTGCCATATCTCGCGAACGGACTTGACCAATGCGCAAAATTTCTGTTGCATCTGGAAGTAGAAACTCGCCCGATTACAACGGTATGCGTACTTTTCCCCTAGACCGTTCTAGTTATGCTAGTCGAGCATCAGAACTGCGAAAATTTTGAGTTTCTCAAGCGTTTCTTACCTCCAAACTGCCATATCTCGCGAACGGATTGACCAATCCGCAAAATTTCTGTTGCATCTGAAAGTAGAAACTCGCCCGATTACAACGGTATGCGTTCTTTTCCCCTAGGCCGTTCTAGTTATGCTTGTCGAGCATCAGAACTGCGAAAATTTTGAGTTTCTCAAGCGTTTCTTACCTCCAAACTGCCATATCTCGCGAACGGATTGACCAATCCGCAAAATTTCTGTTGCATCTGAAAGTAGAAACTCGCCCGATTACAAATGTATGCGTACTTTTCCCCTAGGCCGTTCTAGTTATGCTTGTCGAGCATCAGAACTGTGAAAATTTTGAGTTTCTCAAGCGTTTCTTACCTCCAAACTGCAATATCTCGCGAACGGATTGACCAATCCGCAAAATTTCTGTTGCATCTGAAAGTAGAAACTCGCCCGATTACAACGGTCTGCGTACTTTTCCCCGAGGCCGTTCTAGTTATGCTTGTCGAGCATCAGAACTGCGAAAATTTTGAGTTTCTCAAGCGTTTCTTACCTCCAAACTGCCATATCTCGCGAACGGACTTGACCAATGCGCAAAATTTCTGTTGCATCTGAAAGTAGAAACTCGCCCGATTACAACGGTATGCGTACTTTTCCCCTAGACCGTTCTAGTTATGCTTGTCGAGCATCAGAACTGCGAAAATTTTGAGTTTCTCAAGCGTTTCTTACCTCCAAACTGCCATATCTCGCGAACGGATTGACCAATCCGCAAAATTTCTGTTGCATCTGAAAGTAGAAACTCGCCCGATTACAACGGTATGCGTTCTTTTCCCCTAGGCCGTTCTAGTTATGCTTGTCGAGCATCAGAACTGCGAAAATTTTGAGTTTCTCAAGCGTTTCTTACCTCCAAACTGCCATATCTCGCGAACGGATTGACCAATCCGCAAAATTTCTGTTGCATCTGAAAGTAGAAACTCGCCCGATTACAAATGTATGCGTACTTTTCCCCTAGGCCGTTCTAGTTATGCTTGTCGAGCATCAGAACTGTGAAAATTTTGAGTTTCTCAAGCGTTTCTTACCTCCAAACTGCAATATCTCGCGAACGGATTGACCAATCCGCAAAATTTCTGTTGCATCTGAAAGTAGAAACTCGCCCGATTACAACGGTATGCGTACTTTTCCCCGAGGCCGTTCTAGTTATGCTTGTCGAGCATCAGAACTGCGAAAATTTTGAGTTTCTCAAGCGTTTCTTACCTCCAAACTGCCATATCTCGCGAACGGATGGACCAATCCGCAAAATTCCTGTTGCATCTGAAAGTAGAAACTCGCCCGATTGCAACGGTATGCGTACTTTTCCCCTAGACCGTTCTAGTTATGCTTGTCGAGCATCAGAACTGCGAAAATTTTGAGTTTCTCAAGCGTTTCTTACCTCCAAACTGCCATATCTCGCGAACAGATTGACCAATCCGCAAAATTTCTGTTGCATCTGAAAGTAGAAACTCGCCCGATTACAACGGTATGCGTACTTTTCCCCTAGCCCGTTCTAGTTGTTCGTTTCGAGCATCAGAACTGCGAAAATTTTGAGTTTCTCAAGCGTTTCTTACTTCCAAACTGCCATATCTCGCGAACGGATTGACCAATCCGCAAAATTTCTGTTGCATCTGAAAGTAGAAACTCGCCCGATTACAACGGTATGTGTACTTTTCCCCTAGGCCGTTCTGGTTATTCGTTTCGAGCATCAGAACTGCGAAAATTTTGAGTTTCTCAAGCGTTTCTTACCTACAAACTGCCATATCTCGCGAACGGACTTGACCAATGCGCAAAATTTCTGTTGCATCTGAAAGTAGAAACTCGCCCGATTACAACGGCATGCGTACTTTTCCCCTAGACCGTTCTAGTTATGCTTGTCGAGCATCAGAACTGCGAAAATTTTGAGTTTCTCAAGCGTTTCTTACCTCCAAACTGCCATATCTCGCGAACGGATTGACCAATCCGCAAAATTTCTGTTGCATCTGAAAGTAGAAACTCGCCCGATTACAACGGTATGCGTACTTTTCCCCTAGGCCGTTCTAGTTATGTTTGTCGAGCATCAGAACTGCGAAAATTTTGAGTTTCTCAAGCGTTTCTTACCTCCAAACTGCCATATCTCGCGAACGGATTGACCAATCCGCAAAATTTCTGTTGCATCTGAAAGTAGAAACTCGCCCCATTACAACTGTATGCGTACTTTTCCCCTAGGCCGTTCTAGTTATGCTTGTCGAGCATCAGAACTGTGAATATTTTGAGTTTCTCAAGCGTTTCTTACCTCCAAACTGCCATATCTCGCGAACGAATTGACCAATCCCCAAAATTTCTGTTGCATCTGAAAGTAGAAACTCGCCCGATTACAACTGTATGCGTACTTTTCCCCTAGGCCGTTCTAGTTATTCGTTTCGAGCATCAGAACTGCGAAAATTTTCAGTTTCTCAAGCGTTTCCTACCTCCAAACAGCCATATCTCGCGAACGGATTGACCAATCCGCAAAATTTCTGTTGCATCTGAAAGTAGAAACTCGCCCGATTACAACGGTGTGCGTACTTTTCCCCTAGGCCGTTCTAGTTATTCGTTTCGAGCATCAGAACTGCGAAAATTTTGAGTTTCTCAAGCGTTTCTTACCTCCAAACTGCCATATCTCGCGAACGGATTGACCAATCCGCAAAATTACTGTTGCATCTGAAAGTAGAAACTCGCCGGATTACAACGGTATGCGTACTTTTCCCCTAGGCCGTTCTAGTTATGCTTGTCGAGCATCAGAACTGCGAAAATTTTGAGTTTCTCAAGCGTTTCTTACCTCCAAACTGCCATATCTCGCGAACGAATTGACCAATCCGCAAAATTTCTGTTGCATCTGAAAGTAGAAACTCGCCCGATTACAACTGTATGCGTACTTTTCCCCCAGGCCGTTCTAGTTATTCGTTTCGAGCATCAGAACTGCGAAAATTTTGAGTTTCTCAAGCGTTTCTTACATCCAAACTGCCATATCTCGCGAACGGTTTGACCAATCCGCAAAATTTCTGTTGCATCTGAAGGTAGAAACTCGCCCGATTACAACGGTATGCGTACTTTTCCCCTAGGCCGTTCTAGTTGTTCGTTTCGAGCATCAGAACTGCGAAAATTTTGAGTTTCTCAAGCGTTTCTTACCTCCAAACTGCCATATCTCGCGAACGGATTGACCAATCCGCAAAATTTCTGTTGCATCTGAATGTAGAAACTCGCCCGATTACAACGGTATGCGTACTTTTCCCCTAGGCCGTTCTAGTTATGCATGTCGAGCATCAGAACTGCGAAAATTTTGAGTTTCTCAAGCGTTTCTTACCTCCAAACTGCCATATCTCGCGAACGGATTAACCAATCCGCAAAATTTCTGTTGCATCTGAAAGTAGAAACTCGCCCGATTACAACGGTATGCGTACTTTTCCCCTAGGCCGTTCTAGTTATTCGTTTCGAGCATCAGAACGGCGAAACTTTTGAGTTTCTCAAGCGTTTCTCACATACAAACTGCCACATCTAGCGAACGGATTGTCCAATCCGCAAAATTTCTGATGCATCTGAAAGTAGAAACTCGTCCGATTACAACGGTATGCGTACTTTTCCCCTAGACCGTTCTAGTTATGCTTGTCGAGCATCAGAACTGCGAAAATTTTGAGTTTCTCAAGCGTTTCTTACTTCCAAACTGCCATATCTCGCGAACGGATTGACCAATCCGCAAAATTTCTGTTGCATCTGAAAGTAGAAACTCGCCCGATTACAACGGTATGTGTACTTTTCCCCTAGGCCGTTCTGGTTATTCGTTTCGAGCATCAGAACTGCGAAAATTTTGAGTTTCTCAAGCGTTTCTTACCTACAAACTGCCATATCTCGCGAACGGACTTGACCAATGCGCAAAATTTCTGTTGCATCTGGAAGTAGAAACTCGCCCGATTACAACGGTATGCGTACTTTTCCCCTAGACCGTTCTAGTTATGCTAGTCGAGCATCAGAACTGCGAAAATTTTGAGTTTCTCAAGCGTTTCTTACCTCCAAACTGCCATATCTCGCGAACGGATTGACCAATCCGCAAAATTTCTGTTGCATCTGAAAGTAGAAACTCGCCCGATTACAACGGTATGCGTTCTTTTCCCCTAGGCCGTTCTAGTTATGCTTGTCGAGCATCAGAACTGCGAAAATTTTGAGTTTCTCAAGCGTTTCTTACCTCCAAACTGCCATATCTCGCGAACGGATTGACCAATCCGCAAAATTTCTGTTGCATCTGAAAGTAGAAACTCGCCCGATTACAAATGTATGCGTACTTTTCTCCTAGGCCGTTCTAGTTATGCTTGTCGAGCATCAGAACTGTGAAAATTTTGAGTTTCTCAAGCGTTTCTTACCTCCAAACTGCAATATCTCGCGAACGGATTGACCAATCCGCAAAATTTCTGTTGCATCTGAAAGTAGAAACTCGCCCGATTACAACGGTCTGCGTACTTTTCCCCGAGGCCGTTCTAGTTATGCTTGTCGAGCATCAGAACTGCGAAAATTTTGAGTTTCTCAAGCGTTTCTTACCTCCAAACTGCCATATCTCGCGAACGGACTTGACCAATGCGCAAAATTTCTGTTGCATCTGAAAGTAGAAACTCGCCCGATTACAACGGTATGCGTACTTTTCCCCTAGACCGTTCTAGTTATGCTTGTCGAGCATCAGAACTGCGAAAATTTTGAGTTTCTCAAGCGTTTCTTACCTCCAAACTGCCATATCTCGCGAACGGATTGACCAATCCGCAAAATTTCTGTTGCATCTGAAAGTAGAAACTCGCCCGATTACAACGGTATGCGTTCTTTTCCCCTAGGCCGTTCTAGTTATGCTTGTCGAGCATCAGAACTGCGAAAATTTTGAGTTTCTCAAGCGTTTCTTACCTCCAAACTGCCATATCTCGCGAACGGATTGACCAATCCGCAAAATTTCTGTTGCATCTGAAAGTAGAAACTCGCCCGATTACAAATGTATGCGTACTTTTCCCCTAGGCCGTTCTAGTTATGCTTGTCGAGCATCAGAACTGTGAAAATTTTGAGTTTCTCAAGCGTTTCTTACCTCCAAACTGCAATATCTCGCGAACGGATTGACCAATCCGCAAAATTTCTGTTGCATCTGAAAGTAGAAACTCGCCCGATTACAACGGTATGCGTACTTTTCCCCGAGGCCGTTCTAGTTATGCTTGTCGAGCATCAGAACTGCGAAAATTTTGAGTTTCTCAAGCGTTTCTTACCTCCAAACTGCCATATCTCGCGAACGGATGGACCAATCCGCAAAATTCCTGTTGCATCTGAAAGTAGAAACTCGCCCGATTGCAACGGTATGCGTACTTTTCCCCTAGACCGTTCTAGTTATGCTTGTCGAGCATCAGAACTGCGAAAATTTTGAGTTTCTCAAGCGTTTCTTACCTCCAAACTGCCATATCTCGCGAACAGATTGACCAATCCGCAAAATTTCTGTTGCATCTGAAAGTAGAAACTCGCCCGATTACAACGGTATGCGTACTTTTCCCCTAGCCCGTTCTAGTTGTTCGTTTCGAGCATCAGAACTGCGAAAATTTTGAGTTTCTCAAGCGTTTCTTACTTCCAAACTGCCATATCTCGCGAACGGATTGACCAATCCGCAAAATTTCTGTTGCATCTGAAAGTAGAAACTCGCCCGATTACAACGGTATGTGTACTTTTCCCCTAGGCCGTTCTGGTTATTCGTTTCGAGCATCAGAACTGCGAAAATTTTGAGTTTCTCAAGCGTTTCTTACCTACAAACTGCCATATCTCGCGAACGGACTTGACCAATGCGCAAAATTTCTGTTGCATCTGAAAGTAGAAACTCGCCCGATTACAACGGCATGCGTACTTTTCCCCTAGACCGTTCTAGTTATGCTTGTCGAGCATCAGAACTGCGAAAATTTTGAGTTTCTCAAGCGTTTCTTACCTCCAAACTGCCATATCTCGCGAACGGATTGACCAATCCGCAAAATTTCTGTTGCATCTGAAAGTAGAAACTCGCCCGATTACAACGGTATGCGTACTTTTCCCCTAGGCCGTTCTAGTTATGTTTGTCGAGCATCAGAACTGCGAAAATTTTGAGTTTCTCAAGCGTTTCTTACCTCCAAACTGCCATATCTCGCGAACGGATTGACCAATCCGCAAAATTTCTGTTGCATCTGAAAGTAGAAACTCGCCCCATTACAACTGTATGCGTACTTTTCCCCTAGGCCGTTCTAGTTATGCTTGTCGAGCATCAGAACTGTGAATATTTTGAGTTTCTCAAGCGTTTCTTACCTCCAAACTGCCATATCTCGCGAACGAATTGACCAATCCCCAAAATTTCTGTTGCATCTGAAAGTAGAAACTCGCCCGATTACAACTGTATGCGTACTTTTCCCCTAGGCCGTTCTAGTTATTCGTTTCGAGCATCAGAACTGCGAAAATTTTCAGTTTCTCAAGCGTTTCCTACCTCCAAACAGCCATATCTCGCGAACGGATTGACCAATCCGCAAAATTTCTGTTGCATCTGAAAGTAGAAACTCGCCCGATTACAAATGTATGCGTACTTTTCCCCTAGGCCGTTCTAGTTATGCTTGTCGAGCATCAGAACTGTGAAAATTTTGAGTTTCTCAAGCGTTTCTTACCTCCAAACTGCAATATCTCGCGAACGGATTGACCAATCCGCAAAATTTCTGTTGCATCTGAAAGTAGAAACTCGCCCGATTACAACGGTATGCGTACTTTTCCCCGAGGCCGTTCTAGTTATGCTTGTCGAGCATCAGAACTGCGAAAATTTTGAGTTTCTCAAGCGTTTCTTACCTCCAAACTGCCATATCTCGCGAACGGATGGACCAATCCGCAAAATTCCTGTTGCATCTGAAAGTAGAAACTCGCCCGATTGCAACGGTATGCGTACTTTTCCCCTAGACCGTTCTAGTTATGCTTGTCGAGCATCAGAACTGCGAAAATTTTGAGTTTCTCAAGCGTTTCTTACCTCCAAACTGCCATATCTCGCGAACAGATTGACCAATCCGCAAAATTTCTGTTGCATCTGAAAGTAGAAACTCGCCCGATTACAACGGTATGCGTACTTTTCCCCTAGCCCGTTCTAGTTGTTCGTTTCGAGCATCAGAACTGCGAAAATTTTGAGTTTCTCAAGCGTTTCTTACTTCCAAACTGCCATATCTCGCGAACGGATTGACCAATCCGCAAAATTTCTGTTGCATCTGAAAGTAGAAACTCGCCCGATTACAACGGTATGTGTACTTTTCCCCTAGGCCGTTCTGGTTATTCGTTTCGAGCATCAGAACTGCGAAAATTTTGAGTTTCTCAAGCGTTTCTTACCTACAAACTGCCATATCTCGCGAACGGACTTGACCAATGCGCAAAATTTCTGTTGCATCTGAAAGTAGAAACTCGCCCGATTACAACGGCATGCGTACTTTTCCCCTAGACCGTTCTAGTTATGCTTGTCGAGCATCAGAACTGCGAAAATTTTGAGTTTCTCAAGCGTTTCTTACCTCCAAACTGCCATATCTCGCGAACGGATTGACCAATCCGCAAAATTTCTGTTGCATCTGAAAGTAGAAACTCGCCCGATTACAACGGTATGCGTACTTTTCCCCTAGGCCGTTCTAGTTATGTTTGTCGAGCATCAGAACTGCGAAAATTTTGAGTTTCTCAAGCGTTTCTTACCTCCAAACTGCCATATCTCGCGAACGGATTGACCAATCCGCAAAATTTCTGTTGCATCTGAAAGTAGAAACTCGCCCCATTACAACTGTATGCGTACTTTTCCCCTAGGCCGTTCTAGTTATGCTTGTCGAGCATCAGAACTGTGAATATTTTGAGTTTCTCAAGCGTTTCTTACCTCCAAACTGCCATATCTCGCGAACGAATTGACCAATCCCCAAAATTTCTGTTGCATCTGAAAGTAGAAACTCGCCCGATTACAACTGTATGCGTACTTTTCCCCTAGGCCGTTCTAGTTATTCGTTTCGAGCATCAGAACTGCGAAAATTTTCAGTTTCTCAAGCGTTTCCTACCTCCAAACAGCCATATCTCGCGAACGGATTGACCAATCCGCAAAATTTCTGTTGCATCTGAAAGTAGAAACTCGCCCGATTACAACGGTGTGCGTACTTTTCCCCTAGGCCGTTCTAGTTATTCGTTTCGAGCATCAGAACTGCGAAAATTTTGAGTTTCTCAAGCGTTTCTTACCTCCAAACTGCCATATCTCGCGAACGGATTGACCAATCCGCAAAATTACTGTTGCATCTGAAAGTAGAAACTCGCCGGATTACAACGGTATGCGTACTTTTCCCCTAGGCCGTTCTAGTTATGCTTGTCGAGCATCAGAACTGCGAAAATTTTGAGTTTCTCAAGCGTTTCTTACCTCCAAACTGCCATATCTCGCGAACGAATTGACCAATCCGCAAAATTTCTGTTGCATCTGAAAGTAGAAACTCGCCCGATTACAACTGTATGCGTACTTTTCCCCCAGGCCGTTCTAGTTATTCGTTTCGAGCATCAGAACTGCGAAAATTTTGAGTTTCTCAAGCGTTTCTTACATCCAAACTGCCATATCTCGCGAACGGTTTGACCAATCCGCAAAATTTCTGTTGCATCTGAAGGTAGAAACTCGCCCGATTACAACGGTATGCGTACTTTTCCCCTAGGCCGTTCTAGTTGTTCGTTTCGAGCATCAGAACTGCGAAAATTTTGAGTTTCTCAAGCGTTTCTTACCTCCAAACTGCCATATCTCGCGAACGGATTGACCAATCCGCAAAATTTCTGTTGCATCTGAATGTAGAAACTCGCCCGATTACAACGGTATGCGTACTTTTCCCCTAGGCCGTTCTAGTTATGCATGTCGAGCATCAGAACTGCGAAAATTTTGAGTTTCTCAAGCGTTTCTTACCTCCAAACTGCCATATCTCGCGAACGGATTAACCAATCCGCAAAATTTCTGTTGCATCTGAAAGTAGAAACTCGCCCGATTACAACGGTATGCGTACTTTTCCCCTAGGCCGTTCTAGTTATTCGTTTCGAGCATCAGAACGGCGAAACTTTTGAGTTTCTCAAGCGTTTCTCACATACAAACTGCCACATCTAGCGAACGGATTGTCCAATCCGCAAAATTTCTGATGCATCTGAAAGTAGAAACTCGTCCGATTACAACGGTATGCGTACTTTTCCCCTAGACCGTTCTAGTTATGCTTGTCGAGCATCAGAACTGCGAAAATTTTGAGTTTCTCAAGCGTTTCTTACTTCCAAACTGCCATATCTCGCGAACGGATTGACCAATCCGCAAAATTTCTGTTGCATCTGAAAGTAGAAACTCGCCCGATTACAACGGTATGTGTACTTTTCCCCTAGGCCGTTCTGGTTATTCGTTTCGAGCATCAGAACTGCGAAAATTTTGAGTTTCTCAAGCGTTTCTTACCTACAAACTGCCATATCTCGCGAACGGACTTGACCAATGCGCAAAATTTCTGTTGCATCTGGAAGTAGAAACTCGCCCGATTACAACGGTATGCGTACTTTTCCCCTAGACCGTTCTAGTTATGCTAGTCGAGCATCAGAACTGCGAAAATTTTGAGTTTCTCAAGCGTTTCTTACCTCCAAACTGCCATATCTCGCGAACGGATTGACCAATCCGCAAAATTTCTGTTGCATCTGAAAGTAGAAACTCGCCCGATTACAACGGTATGCGTTCTTTTCCCCTAGGCCGTTCTAGTTATGCTTGTCGAGCATCAGAACTGCGAAAATTTTGAGTTTCTCAAGCGTTTCTTACCTCCAAACTGCCATATCTCGCGAACGGATTGACCAATCCGCAAAATTTCTGTTGCATCTGAAAGTAGAAACTCGCCCGATTACAAATGTATGCGTACTTTTCTCCTAGGCCGTTCTAGTTATGCTTGTCGAGCATCAGAACTGTGAAAATTTTGAGTTTCTCAAGCGTTTCTTACTTCCAAACTGCAATATCTCGCGAACGGATTGACCAATCCGCAAAATTTCTGTTGCATCTGAAAGTAGAAACTCGCCCGATTACAACGGTCTGCGTACTTTTCCCCGAGGCCGTTCTAGTTATGCTTGTCGAGCATCAGAACTGCGAAAATTTTGAGTTTCTCAAGCGTTTCTTACCTCCAAACTGCCATATCTCGCGAACGGACTTGACCAATGCGCAAAATTTCTGTTGCATCTGAAAGTAGAAACTCGCCCGATTACAACGGTATGCGTACTTTTCCCCTAGACCGTTCTAGTTATGCTTGTCGAGCATCAGAACTGCGAAAATTTTGAGTTTCTCAAGCGTTTCTTACCTCCAAACTGCCATATCTCGCGAACGGATTGACCAATCCGCAAAATTTCTGTTGCATCTGAAAGTAGAAACTCGCCCGATTACAACGGTATGCGTTCTTTTCCCCTAGGCCGTTCTAGTTATGCTTGTCGAGCATCAGAACTGCGAAAATTTTGAGTTTCTCAAGCGTTTCTTACCTCCAAACTGCCATATCTCGCGAACGGATTGACCAATCCGCAAAATTTCTGTTGCATCTGAAAGTAGAAACTCGCCCGATTACAAATGTATGCGTACTTTTCCCCTAGGCCGTTCTAGTTATGCTTGTCGAGCATCAGAACTGTGAAAATTTTGAGTTTCTCAAGCGTTTCTTACCTCCAAACTGCAATATCTCGCGAACGGATTGACCAATCCGCAAAATTTCTGTTGCATCTGAAAGTAGAAACTCGCCCGATTACAACGGTATGCGTACTTTTCCCCGAGGCCGTTCTAGTTATGCTTGTCGAGCATCAGAACTGCGAAAATTTTGAGTTTCTCAAGCGTTTCTTACCTCCAAACTGCCATATCTCGCGAACGGATGGACCAATCCGCAAAATTCCTGTTGCATCTGAAAGTAGAAACTCGCCCGATTGCAACGGTATGCGTACTTTTCCCCTAGACCGTTCTAGTTATGCTTGTCGAGCATCAGAACTGCGAAAATTTTGAGTTTCTCAAGCGTTTCTTACCTCCAAACTGCCATATCTCGCGAACAGATTGACCAATCCGCAAAATTTCTGTTGCATCTGAAAGTAGAAACTCGCCCGATTACAACGGTATGCGTACTTTTCCCCTAGCCCGTTCTAGTTGTTCGTTTCGAGCATCAGAACTGCGAAAATTTTGAGTTTCTCAAGCGTTTCTTACTTCCAAACTGCCATATCTCGCGAACGGATTGACCAATCCGCAAAATTTCTGTTGCATCTGAAAGTAGAAACTCGCCCGATTACAACGGTATGTGTACTTTTCCCCTAGGCCGTTCTGGTTATTCGTTTCGAGCATCAGAACTGCGAAAATTTTGAGTTTCTCAAGCGTTTCTTACCTACAAACTGCCATATCTCGCGAACGGACTTGACCAATGCGCAAAATTTCTGTTGCATCTGAAAGTAGAAACTCGCCCGATTACAACGGCATGCGTACTTTTCCCCTAGACCGTTCTAGTTATGCTTGTCGAGCATCAGAACTGCGAAAATTTTGAGTTTCTCAAGCGTTTCTTACCTCCAAATTGCCATATCTCGCGAACGGATTGACCAATCCGCAAAATTTCTGTTGCATCTGAAAGTAGAAACTCGCCCGATTACAACGGTATGCGTACTTTTCCCCTAGGCCGTTCTAGTTATGTTTGTCGAGCATCAGAACTGCGAAAATTTTGAGTTTCTCAAGCGTTTCTTACCTCCAAACTGCCATATCTCGCGAACGGATTGACCAATCCGCAAAATTTCTGTTGCATCTGAAAGTAGAAACTCGCCCCATTACAACTGTATGCGTACTTTTCCCCTAGGCCGTTCTAGTTATGCTTGTCGAGCATCAGAACTGTGAATATTTTGAGTTTCTCAAGCGTTTCTTACCTCCAAACTGCCATATCTCGCGAACGAATTGACCAATCCCCAAAATTTCTGTTGCATCTGAAAGTAGAAACTCGCCCGATTACAACTGTATGCGTACTTTTCCCCTAGGCCGTTCTAGTTATTCGTTTCGAGCATCAGAACTGCGAAAATTTTCAGTTTCTCAAGCGTTTCCTACCTCCAAACAGCCATATCTCGCGAACGGATTGACCAATCCGCAAAATTTCTGTTGCATCTGAAAGTAGAAACTCGCCCGATTACAACGGTGTGCGTACTTTTCCCCTAGGCCGTTCTAGTTATTCGTTTCGAGCATCAGAACTGCGAAAATTTTGAGTTTCTCAAGCGTTTCTTACCTCCAAACTGCCATATCTCGCGAACGGATTGACCAATCCGCAAAATTACTGTTGCATCTGAAAGTAGAAACTCGCCGGATTACAACGGTATGCGTACTTTTCCCCTAGGCCGTTCTAGTTATGCTTGTCGAGCATCAGAACTGCGAAAATTTTGAGTTTCTCAAGCGTTTCTTACCTCCAAACTGCCATATCTCGCGAACGAATTGACCAATCCGCAAAATTTCTGTTGCATCTGAAAGTAGAAACTCGCCCGATTACAACTGTATGCGTACTTTTCCCCTAGGCCGTTCTAGTTATTCGTTTCGAGCATCAGAACTGCGAAAATTTTGAGTTTCTCAAGCGTTTCTTACCTCCAAACTGCCATATCTCGCGAACGGATTGACCAATCCGCAAAATTTCTGTTGCATCTGAAAGTAGAAACTCGCCCGATTACAACGGTATGCGTACTTTTCCCCGAGGCCGTTCTAGTTATGCTTGTCGAGCATCAGAACTGCGAAAATTTTGAGTTTCTCAAGCGTTTCTTACCTCCAAACTGCCATATCTCGCGAACGGATTGACCAATCCGCAAAATTCCTGTTGTATCTGAAAGTAGAAACTCGCCCGATTACAACGGTATGCGTACTTTTCCCCTAGGCCGTTCTAGTTGTTCGTTTCGAGCATCAGAACTGCGAAAATTTTGAGTTTCTCAAGCGTTTCTTACCTCCAAACTGCCATATCTCGCGAACGGATTGACCAATCCGCAAAATTTCTGTTGCATCTGAATGTAGAAACTCGCCCGATTACAACGGTATGCGTACTTTTCCCCTAGGCCGTTCTAGTTATGCATGTCGAGCATCAGAACTGCGAAAATTTTGAGTTTCTCAAGCGTTTCTTACCTCCAAACTGCCATATCTCGCGAACGGATTGACCAATCCGCAAAATTTCTGTTGCATCTGAAAGTAGAAACTCGCCCGATTACAACGGTATGCGTACTTTTCCCCTAGGCCGTTCTAGTTATGTTTGTCGAGCATCAGAACTGCGAAAATTTTGAGTTTCTCAAGCGTTTCTTACCTCCAAACTGCCATATCTCGCGAACGGATTGACCAATCCGCAAAATTTCTGTTGCATCTGAAAGTAGAAACTCGCCCCATTACAACTGTATGCGTACTTTTCCCCTAGGCCGTTCTAGTTATTCGTTTCGAGCATCAGAACTGCGAAAATTTTGAGTTTCTCAAGCGTTTCTTACTTCCAAACTGCCATATCTCGCGAACGGATTGACCAATCCGCAAAATTACTGTTGCATCTGAAAGTAGAAACTCGCCGGATTACAACGGTATGCGTACTTTTCCCCTAGGCCGTTCTAGTTATGCTTGTCGAGCATCAGAACTGCGAAAATTTTGAGTTTCTCAAGCGTTTCTTACCTCCAAACTGCCATATCTCGCGAACGAATTGACCAATCCGCAAAATTTCTGTTGCATCTGAAAGTAGAAACTCGCCCGATTACAACTGTATGCGTACTTTTCCCCTAGGCCGTTCTAGTTATTCGTTTCGAGCATCAGAACTGCGAAAATTTTGAGTTTCTCAAGCGTTTCTTACCTCCAAACTGCCATATCTCGCGAACAGATTGACCAATCCGCAAAATTTCTGTTGCATCTGAAAGTAGAAACTCGCCCGAATACAACGGTATGCGTACTTTTCCCCTATGCCGTTCTAGTTATTCGTTTCGAGCATCAGAACTGCGAAAATTTTGAGTTTCTCAAGCGTTTCTTACCTCCAAACTGCCATATCTCGCGAACGGATTGACCAATCCGCAAAATTACTGTTGCATCTGAAAGTAGAAACTCGCCGGATTACAACGGTATGCGTACTTTTCCCCCAGGCCGTTCTAGTTATTCGTTTCGAGCATCAGAACTGCGAAAATTTTGAGTTTCTCAAGCGTTTCTTACCTCCAAACTGCCATATCTCGCGAACGGATTGACCAATCCGCAAAATTACTGTTGCATCTGAAAGTAGAAACTCGCCGGATTACAACGGTATGCGTACTTTTCCCCTAGGCCGTTCTAGTTATGCTTGTCGAGCATCAGAACTGCGAAAATATTGAGTTTCTCAAGCGTTTCTTACCTCCAAACTGCCATATCTCGCGAACGAATTGACCAATCCGCAAAATTTCTGTTGCATCTGAAAGTAGAAACTCGCCCGATTACAACTGTATGCGTACTTTTCCCCTAGGCCGTTCTAGTTATTCGTTTCGAGCATCAGAACTGCGAAAATTTTGAGTTTCTCAAGCGTTTCTTACCTCCAAACTGCCATATCTCGCGAACGGATTGACCAATCCGCAAAATTTCTGTTGCATCTGAAAGTAGAAACTCGCCCGATTACATATGTATGCGTACTTTTCCCCTAGGCCGTTCTAGTTATGCTTGTCGAGCATCAGAACTGTGAATATTTTGAGTTTCTCAAGCGTTTCTTACCTCCAAACTGCCATATCTCGCGAACGGATTGACCAATCCGCAAAATTTCTGTTGCATCTGAAAGTAGAAACTCGCCCGATTACAACGGTATGCGTACTTTTCCCCTAGGCCGTTCTAGTTATGCTTGTCGAGCATCAGAACTGCGAAAATTTTGAGTTTCTCAAGCGTTTCTTACCTCCAAACTGCCATATCTCGCGAACGGATTGACCAATCCGCAAAATTACTGTTGCATCTGAAAGTAGAAACTCGCCGGATTACAACGGTATGCGTACTTTTCCCCTAGGCCGTTCTAGTTATGCTTGTCGAGCATCAGAACTGCGAAAATTTTGAGTTTCTCAAGCGTTTCTTACCTCCAAACTGCCATATCTCGCGAACGAATTGACCAATCCGCAAAATTTCTGTTGCATCTGAAAGTAGAAACTCGCCCGATTACAACTGTATGCGTACTTTTCCCCTAGGCCGTTCTAGTTATTCGTTTCGAGCATCAGAACTGCGAAAATTTTGAGTTTCTCAAGCGTTTCTTACCTCCAAACTGCCATATCTCGCGAACGGATTGACCAATCCGCAAAATTTCTGTTGCATCTGAAAGTAGAAACTCGCCCGATTACATATGTATGCGTACTTTTCCCCTAGGCCGTTCTAGTTATGCTTGTCGAGCATCAGAACTGTGAATATTTTGAGTTTCTCAAGCGTTTCTTACCTCCAAACTGCCATATCTCGCGAACGGATTGACCAATCCGCAAAATTTCTGTTGCATCTGAAAGTAGAAACTCGCCCGATTACAACGGTATGCGTACTTTTCCCCGAGGCCGTTCTAGTTATGCTTGTCGAGCATCAGAACTGCGAAAATTTTGAGTTTCTCAAGCGTTTCTTACCTCCAAACTGCCATATCTCGCGAACGGATTGACCAATCCGCAAAATTCCTGTTGCATCTGAAAGTAGAAACTCGCCCGATTGCAACGGTATGCGTACTTTTCCCCTAGGCCGTTCTAGTTATGCTTGTCGAGCATCAGAACTGCGAAAATTTTGAGTTTCTCAAGCGTTTCTTACCTCCAAACTGCCATATCTCGCGAACAGATTGACCAATCCGCAAAATTTCTGTTGCATCTGAAAGTAGAAACTCGCCCGAATACAACGGTATGCGTACTTTTCCCCTATGCCGTTCTAGTTATTCGTTTCGAGCATCAGAACTGCGAAAATTTTGAGTTTCTCAAGCGTTTCTTACCTCCAAACTGCCATATCTCGCGAACGGATTGACCAATCCGCAAAATTACTGTTGCATCTGAAAGTAGAAACTCGCCGGATTACAACGGTATGCGTACTTTTCCCCTAGGCCGTTCTAGTTATGCTTGTCGAGCATCAGAACTGCGAAAATTTTGAGTTTCTCAAGCGTTTCTTACCTCCAAACTGCCATATCTCGCGAACGAATTGACCAATCCGCAAAATTTCTGTTGCATCTGAAAGTAGAAACTCGCCCGATTACAACTGTATGCGTACTTTTCCCCTAGGCCGTTCTAGTTATTCGTTTCGAGCATCAGAACTGCGAAAATTTTGAGTTTCTCAAGCGTTTCTTACCTCCAAACTGCCATATCTCGCGAACGGATTGACCAATCCGCAAAATTTCTGTTGCATCTGAAAGTAGAAACTCGCCCGATTACAACGGTATGCGTACTTTTCCCCGAGGCCGTTCTAGTTATGCTTGTCGAGCATCAGAACTGCGAAAATTTTGAGTTTCTCAAGCGTTTCTTACCTCCAAACTGCCATATCTCGCGAACGGATTGACCAATCCGCAAAATTCCTGTTGCATCTGAAAGTAGAAACTCGCCCGATTACAACGGTATGCGTACTTTTCCCCTAGGCCGTTCTAGTTGTTCGTTTCGAGCATCAGAACTGCGAAAATTTTGAGTTTCTCAAGCGTTTCTTACCTCCAAACTGCCATATCTCGCGAACGGATTGACCAATCCGCAAAATTTCTGTTGCATCTGAATGTAGAAACTCGCCCGATTACAACGGTATGCGTACTTTTCCCCTAGGCCGTTCTAGTTATGCATGTCGAGCATCAGAACTGCGAAAATTTTGAGTTTCTCAAGCGTTTCTTACCTCCAAACTGCCATATCTCGCGAACGGATTGACCAATCCGCAAAATTTCTGTTGCATCTGAAAGTAGAAACTCGCCCGATTACAACGGTATGCGTACTTTTCCCCTAGGCCGTTCTAGTTATGTTTGTCGAGCATCAGAACTGCGAAAATTTTGAGTTTCTCAAGCGTTTCTTACCTCCAAACTGCCATATCTCGCGAACGGATTGACCAATCCGCAAAATTTCTGTTGCATCTGAAAGTAGAAACTCGCCCCATTACAACTGTATGCGTACTTTTCCCCTAGGCCGTTCTAGTTATTCGTTTCGAGCATCAGAACTGCGAAAATTTTGAGTTTCTCAAGCGTTTCTTACTTCCAAACTGCCATATCTCGCGAACGGATTGACCAATCCGCAAAGTTTCTGTTGCATCTGAAAGTAGAAACTCGCCCGATTACAAGGGTATGCGTACTTTTCCCCTAGGCCGTTCTAGTTATGCTTGTCGAGCATCAGAACTGCGAAAATTTTGAGTTTCTCAAGCGTTTCTTACATCCAAACTGCCATATCTCGCGAACAGATTGACCAATCCGCAAAATTTCTGTTGCATCTGAAAGTAGAAACTCGCCCGAATACAACGGTATGCGTACTTTTCCCCTAGGCCGTTCTAGTTATGCTTGTCGAGCATCAGAACTGCGAAAATTTTGAGTTTCTCAAGCGTTTCTTACCTCCAAACTGCCATATCTCGCGAACGAATTGACCAATCCGCAAAATTTCTGTTGCATCTGAAAGTAGAAACTCGCCCGATTACAACTGTATGCGTACTTTTCCCCTAGGCCGTTCTAGTTATTCGTTTCGAGCATCAGAACTGCGAAAATTTTCAGTTTCTCAAGCGTTTCCTACCTCCAAACAGCCATATCTCGCGAACGGATTGACCAATCCGCAAAATTTCTGTTGCATCTGAAAGTAGAAACTCGCCCGATTACAACGGTATGCGTACTTTTCCCCTAGGCCGTTCTAGTTATTCGTTTCGAGCATCAGAACTGCGAAAATTTTGAGTTTCTCAAGCGTTTCTTACCTCCAAACTGCCATATCTCGCGAACGGATTGACCAATCCGCAAAATTACTGTTGCATCTGAAAGTAGAAACTCGCCGGATTACAACGGTATGCGTACTTTTCCCCTAGGCCGTTCTAGTTATGCTTGTCGAGCATCAGAACTGCGAAAATTTTGAGTTTCTCAAGCGTTTCTTACCTCCAAACTGCCATATCTCGCGAACGAATTGACCAATCCGCAAAATTTCTGTTGCATCTGAAAGTAGAAACTCGCCCGATTACAACTGTATGCGTACTTTTCCCCTAGGCCGTTCTAGTTATTCGTTTCGAGCATCAGAACTGCGAAAATTTTGAGTTTCTCAAGCGTTTCTTACCTCCAAACTGCCATATCTCGCGAACGGATTGACCAATCCGCAAAATTTCTGTTGCATCTGAAAGTAGAAACTCGCCCGATTACAACGGTATGCGTACTTTTCCCCGAGGCCGTTCTAGTTATGCTTGTCGAGCATCAGAACTGCGAAAATTTTGAGTTTCTCAAGCGTTTCTTACCTCCAAACTGCCATATCTCGCGAACGGATTGACCAATCCGCAAAATTCCTGTTGCATCTGAAAGTAGAAACTCGCCCGATTACAACGGTATGCGTACTTTTCCCCTAGGCCGTTCTAGTTGTTCGTTTCGAGCATCAGAACTGCGAAAATTTTGAGTTTCTCAAGCGTTTCTTACCTCCAAACTGCCATATCTCGCGAACGGATTGACCAATCCGCAAAATTTCTGTTGCATCTGAATGTAGAAACTCGCCCGATTACAACGGTATGCGTACTTTTCCCCTAGGCCGTTCTAGTTATGTTTGTCGAGCATCAGAACTGCGAAAATTTTGAGTTTCTCAAGCGTTTCTTACCTCCAAACTGCCATATCTCGCGAACGGATTGACCAATCCGCAAAATTTCTGTTGCATCTGAAAGTAGAAACTCGCCCCATTACAACTGTATGCGTACTTTTCCCCTAGGCCGTTCTAGTTATTCGTTTCGAGCATCAGAACTGCGAAAATTTTGAGTTTCTCAAGCGTTTCTTACTTCCAAACTGCCATATCTCGCGAACGGATTGACCAATCCGCAAAGTTTCTGTTGCATCTGAAAGTAGAAACTCGCCCGATTACAAGGGTATGCGTACTTTTCCCCTAGGCCGTTCTAGTTATGCTTGTCGAGCATCAGAACTGCGAAAATTTTGAGTTTCTCAAGCGTTTCTTACATCCAAACTGCCATATCTCGCGAACAGATTGACCAATCCGCAAAATTTCTGTTGCATCTGAAAGTAGAAACTCGCCCGAATACAACGGTATGCGTACTTTTCCCCTAGGCCGTTCTAGTTATGCTTGTCGAGCATCAGAACTGCGAAAATTTTGAGTTTCTCAAGCGTTTCTTACCTCCAAACTGCCATATCTCGCGAACGAATTGACCAATCCGCAAAATTTCTGTTGCATCTGAAAGTAGAAACTCGCCCGATTACAACTGTATGCGTACTTTTCCCCTAGGCCGTTCTAGTTATTCGTTTCGAGCATCAGAACTGCGAAAATTTTCAGTTTCTCAAGCGTTTCCTACCTCCAAACAGCCATATCTCGCGAACGGATTGACCAATCCGCAAAATTTCTGTTGCATCTGAAAGTAGAAACTCGCCCGATTACAACGGTATGCGTACTTTCCCCCTAGGCCGTTCTAGTTATTCGTTTCGAGCATCAGAACTGCGAAAATTTTGAGTTTCTCAAGCGTTTCTTACCTCCAAACTGCCATATCTCGCGAACGGATTGACCAATCCGCAAAATTACTGTTGCATCTGAAAGTAGAAACTCGCCGGATTACAACGGTATGCGTACTTTTCCCCTAGGCCGTTCTAGTTATTCGTTTCGAGCATCAGAATTGCGAAAATTTTGAGTTTCTCAAGCGTTTCTTACATCCAAACTGCCATATCTCGCGAACGGTTTGACCAATCCGCAAAATTTCTGTTGCATCTGAAGGTAGAAGCTCGCCCGATTACAACGGTATGCGTACTTTTCCCCTAGCCCGTTCTAGTTGTTCGTTTCGAGCATCAGAACTGCGAAAATTTTGAGTTTCTCAAGCGTTTCTTACCACCAAACTGCCATATCTCGCGAACGGATTGACCAATCCGCAAAATTTCTGTTGCATCTGAATGTAGAAACTCGCCCGATTACAACGGTATGCGTACTTTTCCCCTAGGCCGTTCTAGTTATGCATGTCGAGCATCAGAACTGCGAAAATTTTGAGTTTCTCAAGCGTTTCTTACATCCAAACTGCCATATCTCGCGAACGGTTTGACCAATCCGCAAAATTTCTGTTGCATCTGAAGGTAGAAACTCGCCCGATTACAACGGTATGCGTACTTTTCCCCTAGGCCGTTCTAGTTGTTCGTTTCGAGCATCAGAACTGCGAAAATTTTGAGTTTCTCAAGCGTTTCTTACCTCCAAACTGCCATATCTCGCGAACGGATTGACCAATCCACAAAATTTCTGTTGCATCTGAAGGTAGAAACTCGCCCGAATACAACGGTATGCGTACTTTTCCCCTAGGCCGTTCTAGTTATTCGTTTCGAGCATCAGAACTGCGAAAATTTTGAGTTTCTCAAGCGTTTCTTACCTCCAAACTGCCATATCTCGCGAACGGATTGACCAATCCGCAAAATTACTGTTGCATCTGAAAGTAGAAACTCGTCCGATTACAACGGTATGCGTACTTTTCCCCTAGGCCGTTCTAGTTATTCGTTTCGAGCATCAGAACTGCGAAAATTTTGAGTTTCTCAAGCGTTTCTTACTTCCAAACTGCCATATCTCGCGAACGGATTGACCAATCCGCAAAATTTCTGTTGCATCTGAAGGTAGAAACTCGCCCGAATACAACGGTATGCGTACTTTTCCCCTAGGCCGTTCTAGTTATTCGTTTCGAGCATCAGAACTGCGAAAATTTTGAGTTTCTCAAGCGTTTCTTACTTCCAAACTGCCATATCTCGCGTACGGATTGACCAATCCGCAAAGTTTCTGTTGCATCTGAAAGTAGAAACTCGCCCGATTACAAGGGTATGCGTACTTTTCCCCTAGGCCGTTCTAGTTATTCGTTTCGAGCATCAGAACTGCGAAAATTTTGAGTTTCTCAAGCGTTTCTTACCTACAAACTGCCACATCTCGCGAACGGATTGACCAATCCGCAAAATTTCTGTTGCATCTGAAAGTAGAAACTCGCCCGATTACAACTGTATGCGTACTTTTCCCCTAGGCCGTTCTAGTTATTCGTTTCGAGCATCAGAACTGCGAAAATTTTGAGTTTCTCAAGCGTTTCTTACCTCCAAACAGCCATATCTCACGAACGGATTGACCAATCCGCAAAATTTCTGTTGCATCTGTAAGTAGAAACTCGCCCGATTACAACGATATGCGTACTTTTCCCCCAGGCCGTTCTAGTTATTCGTTTCGAGCATCAGAACTGCGAAAATTTTGAGTTTCTCAAGCGTTTCTTACTTCCAAACTGCCATATCTCGCGTACGGATTGACCAATCCGCACAATTTCGGTTGCATCTGAAAGTAGAAACTCGCCCGATTACAACGGTATGCGTACTTTTCCGCTAGGCCGTTGTAGTTATTCGTTTCGAGCATGAGAACTGCGAAAATTTTGAGTTTCTCAAGCGTTTCTTACCTCCAAACTGCCATATCTCGCGAACGGATTGACCAATCCGCAAAATTTCTGTTGCATCTGAAAGTAGAAACTCGCCCGATTACAACGGTATGCGTACTCTTCCCCTAGGCCGTTCTAGTTGTTCGTTTCGAGCATCAGAACTGTGAAAATTTTGAGTTTCTCAAGCGTTTCTTACCTCCAAACTGCCATATCTCGCGAACGGATTGACCAATCCGCAAAATTTCTGTTGCATCTGAAAGTAGAAACTCGCCCGATTACAACGGTATGCGTACTTTTCCCCGAGGCCGTTCTAGATATGCTTGTCGAGCATCAGAACTGCGAAAATTTTGAGTTTGTCAAGCGTTTCTTACCTCCAAACTGCCATATCTCGCGAACGGATTGACCAATCCGCAAAATTCCTGTTGCATCTGAAAGTAGAAACTCGCCCGATTGCAACGGTATGCGTACTTTTCCCCTAGGCCGTTCTAGTTATGCTTGTCGAGCATCAGAACTGCGAAAATTTTGAGTTTCTCAAGCGTTTCTTACCTCCAAACTGCCATATCTCGCGAACAGATTGACCAATCCGCAAAATTTCTGTTGCATCTGAAAGTAGAAACTCGCCCGAATACAACGGTATGCGTACTTTTCCCCTAGGCCGTTCTAGTTATGCTTGTCGAGCATCAGAACTGCGAAAATTTTGAGTTTCTCAAGCGTTTCTTACCTCCAAACTGCCATATCTCGCGAACGAATTGACCAATCCGCAAAATTTCTGTTGCATCTGAAAGTAGAAACTCGCCCGATTACAACTGTATGCGTACTTTTCCCCTAGGCCGTTCTAGTTATTCGTTTCGAGCATCAGAACTGCGAAAATTTTCAGTTTCTCAAGCGTTTCCTGCCTCCAAACAGCCATATCTCGCGAACGGATTGACCAATCCGCAAAATTTCTGTTGCATCTGAAAGTAGAAACTCGCCCGATTACAACGGTATGCGTACTTTTCCCCTAGGCCGTTCTAGTTATTCGTTTCGAGCATCAGAACTGCGAAAATTTTGAGTTTCTCAAGCGTTTCTTACCTCCAAACTGCCATATCTCGCGAACGGATTGACCAATCCGCAAAATTACTGTTGCATCTGAAAGTAGAAACTCGCCGGATTACAACGGTATGCGTACTTTTCCCCTAGGCCGTTCTAGTTATTCGTTTCGAGCATCAGAACTGCGAAAATTTTGAGTTTCTCAAGCGTTTCTTACATCCAAACTGCCATATCTCGCGAACGGTTTGACCAATCCGCAAAATTTCTGTTGCATCTGAAGGTAGAAACTCGCCCGATTACAACGGTATGCGTACTTTTCCCCTAGCCCGTTCTAGTTGTTCGTTTCGAGCATCAGAACTGCGAAAATTTTGAGTTTCTCAAGCGTTTCTTACCTCCAAACTGCCATATCTCGCGAACGGATTGACCAATCCGCAAAATTTCTGTTGCATCTGAATGTAGAAACTCGCCCGATTACAACGGTATGCGTACTTTTCCCCTAGGCCGTTCTAGTTATGCATGTCGAGCATCAGAACTGCGAAAATTTTGAGTTTCTCAAGCGTTTCTTACCTCCAAACTGCCATATCTCGCGAACGGATTGACCAATCCGCAAAATTTCTGTTGCATCTGAAAGTAGAAACTCGCCCGATTACAACGGTATGCGTACTTTTCCCCTAGGCCGTTCTAGTTATTCGTTTCGAGCATCAGAACTGCGAAAATTTTGAGTTTCTCAAGCGTTTCTTACCTACAAACGGCCATATCTCGCGAACGGACTTGACCAATGCGCAAAATTTCTGTTGCATCTGAAAGTAGAAACTCGCCCGATTACAACGGTATGCGTACTTTTCCCCTAGACCGTTCTAGTTATGCTTGTCGAGCATCAGAACTGCGAAAATTTTGAGTTTCTCAAGCGTTTCTTACCTCCAAACTGCCATATCTCGCGAACGGATAGACCAATCCGCAAAATTTCTGTTGCATCTGAAAGTAGAAACTCGCCCGATTACAACGGTATGCGTTCTTTTCCCCTAGGCTGTTCTAGTTATGCTTGTCGAGCATCAGATCTGCGAAAATTTTGAGTTTCTCAAGCGTTTCTTACCTCCAAACTGCCATATCTCGCGAACGGATTGACCAATCCGCAAAATTTCTGTTGCATCTGAAAGTAGAAACTCGCCCGATTACAAATGTATGCGTACTTTTCCCCTAGGCCGTTCTAGTTATTCGTTTCGAGCATCAGAACTGTGAAAATTTTGAGTTTCTCAAGCGTTTCTTACCTCCAAACTGCCATATCTCGCGAACGGATTGACCAATCCGCAAAATTTCTGTTGCATCTGAAAGTAGAAACTCGCCCGATTACAACGGTATGCGTACTTTTCCCCGAGGCCGTTCTAGATATGCTTGTCGAGCATCAGAACTGCGAAAATTTTGAGTTTGTCAAGCGTTTCTTACCTCCAAACTGCCATATCTCGCGAACGGATTGACCAATCCGCAAAATTCCTGTTGCATCTGAAAGTAGAAACTCGCCCGATTGCAACGGTATGCGTACTTTTCCCCTAGGCCGTTCTAGTTATGCTTGTCGAGCATCAGAACTGCGAAAATTTTGAGTTTCTCAAGCGTTTCTTACCTCCAAACTGCCATATCTCGCGAACAGATTGACCAATCCGCAAAATTTCTGTTGCATCTGAAAGTAGAAACTCGCCCGAATACAACGGTATGCGTACTTTTCCCCTAGGCCGTTCTAGTTATGCTTGTCGAGCATCAGAACTGCGAAAATTTTGAGTTTCTCAAGCGTTTCTTACCTCCAAACTGCCATATCTCGCGAACGAATTGACCAATCCGCAAAATTTCTGTTGCATCTGAAAGTAGAAACTCGCCCGATTACAACTGTATGCGTACTTTTCCCCTAGGCCGTTCTAGTTATTCGTTTCGAGCATCAGAACTGCGAAAATTTTCAGATTCTCAAGCGTTTCCTACCTCCAAACAGCCATATCTCGCGAACGGATTGACCAATCCGCAAAATTTCTGTTGCATCTGAAAGTAGAAACTCGCCCGATTACAACGGTATGCGTACTTTTCCCCTAGGCCGTTCTAGTTATTCGTTTCGAGCATCAGAACTGCGAAAATTTTGAGTTTCTCAAGCGTTTCTTACCTCCAAACTGCCATATCTCGCGAACGGATTGACCAATCCGCAAAATTACTGTTGCATCTGAAAGTAGAAACTCGCCGGATTACAACGGTATGCGTACTTTTCCCCTAGGCCGTTCTAGTTATTCGTTTCGAGCATCAGAACTGCGAAAATTTTGAGTTTCTCAAGCGTTTCTTACATCCAAACTGCCATATCTCGCGAACGGTTTGACCAATCCGCAAAATTTCTGTTGCATCTGAAGGTAGAAACTCGCCCGATTACAACGGTATGCGTACTTTTCCCCTAGCCCGTTCTAGTTGTTCGTTTCGAGCATCAGAACTGCGAAAATTTTGAGTTTCTCAAGCGTTTCTTACCTCCAAACTGCCATATCTCGCGAACGGATTGACCAATCCGCAAAATTTCTGTTGCATCTGAATGTAGAAACTCGCCCGATTACAACGGTATGCGTACTTTTCCCCTAGGCCGTTCTAGTTATGCATGTCGAGCATCAGAACTGCGAAAATTTTGAGTTTCTCAAGCGTTTCTTACCTCCAAACTGCCATATCTCGCGAACGGATTGACCAATCCGCAAAATTTCTGTTGCATCTGAAAGTAGAAACTCGCCCGATTACAACGGTATGCGTACTTTTCCCCTAGGCCGTTCTAGTTATTCGTTTCGAGCATCAGAACTGCGAAAATTTTGAGTTTCTCAAGCGTTTCTTACATCCAAACTGCCATATCTCGCGAACGGTTTGACCAATCCGCAAAATTTCTGTTGCATCTGAAGGTAGAAACTCGCCCGATTACAACGGTATGCGTACTTTTCCCCTAGCCCGTTCTAGTTGTTCGTTTCGAGCATCAGAACTGCGAAAATTTTGAGTTTCTCAAGCGTTTCTTACCTCCAAACTGCCATATCTCGCGAACGGATTGACCAATCCGCAAAATTTCTGTTGCATCTGAATGTAGAAACTCGCCCGATTACAACGGTATGCGTACTTTTCCCCTAGGCCGTTCTAGTTATGCATGTCGAGCATCAGAACTGCGAAAATTTTGAGTTTCTCAAGCGTTTCTTACCTCCAAACTGCCATATCTCGCGAACGGATTGACCAATCCGCAAAATTTCTGTTGCATCTGAAAGTAGAAACTCGCCCGATTACAACGGTATGCGTACTTTTCCCCTAGGCCGTTCTAGTTATGCTTGTCGAGCATCAGAACTGCGAAAATTTTGAGTTTCTCAAGCGTTTCTTACCTCCAAACTGCCATATCTCGCGAACGGATTGACCAATCCGCAAAATTTCTGTTGCATCTGAAAGTAGAAACTCGCACCATTACAACTGTATGCGTACTTTTCCCCTAGGCCGTTCTAGTTATTCGTTTCGAGCATCAGAACTGCGAAAATTTTGAGTTTGTCAAGCGTTTCTTACCTCCAAACTGCCATATCTCGCGAACGGATTGACCAATCCGCAAAATTTCTGTTGCATCTGAAGGTAGAAACTCGCCCGAATACAACGGTATGCGTGCTTTTCCCCTAGGCCGTTCTAGGTATTCGTTTCGAGCATCAGAACTGCGAAAATTTTGAGTTTCTCAAGCGTTTCTTACCTCCAAACTGCCATATCTCGCGAACGGATTGACCAATGCGCAAAATTACTGTTGCATCTGAAAGTAGAAACTCGCCGGATTACAACGGTATGCGTACTTTTCCCCTAGGCCGTTCTAGTTATTCGTTTCGAGCATCAGAACTGCGAAAATTTTGAGTTTCTCAAGCGTTTCTTACCTCCAAACTGCCATATCTCGCGAACGGATTGACCAATCCGCAAAATTACTGTTGCATCTGAAAGTAGAAACTCGTCCGATTACAACGGTATGCGTACTTTTCCCCTAGGCCGTTCTAGTTATTCGTTTCGAGCATCAGAACTGCGAAAATTTTGAGTTTCTCAAGCGTTTCTTACTTCCAAACTGCCATATCTCGCGAACGGATTGACCAATCCGCAAAATTTCTGTTGCATCTGAAGGTAGATACTCGCCCGAATACAACGGTATGCGTACTTTTCCCCTAGGCCGTTCTAGTTATTCGTTTCGAGCATCAGAACTGCGAAAATTTTGAGTTTCTCAAGCGTTTCTTACTTCCAAACTGCCATATCTCGCGTACGGATTGACCAATCCGCAAAGTTTCTGTTGCATCTGAAAGTAGAAACTCGCCCGATTACAAGGGTATGCGTACTTTTCCCCTAGGCCGTTCTAGTTATGCTTGTCGAGCATCAGAACTGCGAAAATTTTGAGTTTCTCAAGCGTTTCTTACATCCAAACTGCCATATCTCGCGAACAGATTGACCAATCCGCAAAATTTCTGTTGCATCTGAAAGTAGAAACTCGCCCGAATACAACGGTATGCGTACTTTTCCCCTAGGCCGTTCTAGTTATGCTTGTCGAGCATCAGAACTGCGAAAATTTTGAGTTTCTCAAGCGTTTCTTACCTCCAAACTGCCATATCTCGCGAACGAATTGACCAATCCGCAAAATTTCTGTTGCATCTGAAAGTAGAAACTCGCCCGATTACAACTGTATGCGTACTTTTCGCCTAGGCCGTTCTAGTTATTCGTTTCGAGCATCAGAACTGCGAAAATTTTCAGTTTCTCAAGCGTTTCCTACCTCCAAACAGCCATATCTCGCGAACGGATTGACCAATCCGCAAAATTTCTGGTGCATCTGAAAGTAGAAACTCGCCCGATTACAACGGTATGCGTACTTTCCCCCTAGGCCGTTCTAGTTATTCGTTTCGAGCATCAGAACTGCGAAAATTTTGAGTTTCTCAAGCGTTTCTTACCTCCAAACTGCCATATCTCGCAAACGGACTGACCAATCCGCAAAATTTCTGTTGCATCTGAAGGTAGAAACTCGCCCGATTACAACGGTATGCGTACTTTTCCCCTAGCCCGTTCTAGTTGTTCGTTTCGAGCATCAGAACTGCGAAAATTTTGAGTTTCTCAAGCGTTTCTTACCTCCAAACTGCCATATATCGCGAACGGATTGACCAATCCGCAAAATTTCTGTTGCATCTGAATGTAGAAACTCGCCCGATTACAACGGTATGCGTACTTTTCCCCTAGGCCGTTCTAGTTATGCATGTCGAGCATCAGAACTGCGAAAATTTTGAGTTTCTCAAGCGTTTCTTACATCCAAACTGCCATATCTCGCGAACGGTTTGACCAATCCGCAAAATTTCTGTTGCATCTGAAAGTAGAAGCTCGCCCGATTACAACGGTATACGTACTTTTCCCCTAGGCCGTCCTAGTTATTCGTTTCGAGCATCAGAACTGCGAAAATTTTGAGTTTCTCAAGCGTTTCTTACCTCCAAACTGCCATATCTCGCGAACGGATTGACCAATCCGCAAAATTTCGGTTGCATCTGAAAGTAGAAACTCGCCCGATTACAACGGTATGCGTACTTTTCCGCTAGGCCGTTGTAGTTATTCGTTTCGAGCATGAGAACTGCGAAAATTTTGAGTTTCTCAAGCGTTTCTTACATCCAAACTGCCATATCTCGCGAACGGATTGACCAATCCGCAAAATTTCTGTTGCATCTGAAAGTAGAAACTCGCCCGATTGCAACGGCATGCGTACTTTTCCCCTAGGCCGTTCTAGTTATGCATGTCGAGCATCAGAACTGCGAAAATTTTGAGTTTCTCAAGCGTTTCTTACCTCCAAACTGCCATATCTCGCGAACGGATTGACCAATCCGCAAAATTTCTGTTGCATCTGAAAGTAGAAACTCGCCGGATTACAACGGTATGCGTACTTTTCCCCTAGGCCGTTCTAGTTATTCGTTTCGAGCATCAGAACTGCGAAAATTTTGAGTTTCTCAAGCGTTTCTTACCTCCAAACTGCCATATCTCGCGAACGGATTGACCAATCCGCAAAATTACTGTTGCATCTGAAAGTAGAAACTCGTCCGATTACAACGGTATGCGTACTTTTCCCCTAGGCCGTTCTAGTTATTCGTTTCGAGCATCAGAACTGCGAAAATTTTGAGTTTCTCAAGCGTTTCTTACTTCCAAACTGCCATATCTCGCGAACGGATTGACCAATCCGCAAAATTTCTGTTGCATCTGAAGGTAGATACTCGCCCGAATACAACGGTATGCGTACTTTTCCCCTAGGCCGTTCTAGTTATTCGTTTCGAGCATCAGAACTGCGAAAATTTTGAGTTTCTCAAGCGTTTCTTACTTCCAAACTGCCATATCTCGCGTACGGATTGACCAATCCGCAAAGTTTCTGTTGCATCTGAAAGTAGAAACTCGCCCGATTACAAGGGTATGCGTACTTTTCCCCTAGGCCGTTCTAGTTATGCTTGTCGAGCATCAGAACTGCGAAAATTTTGAGTTTCTCAAGCGTTTCTTACATCCAAACTGCCATATCTCGCGAACAGATTGACCAATCCGCAAAATTTCTGTTGCATCTGAAAGTAGAAACTCGCCCGAATACAACGGTATGCGTACTTTTCCCCTAGGCCGTTCTAGTTATGCTTGTCGAGCATCAGAACTGCGAAAATTTTGAGTTTCTCAAGCGTTTCTTACCTCCAAACTGCCATATCTCGAGAACGAATTGACCAATCCGCAAAATTTCTGTTGCATCTGAAAGTAGAAACTCGCCCGATTACAACTGTATGCGTACTTTTCGCCTAGGCCGTTCTAGTTATTCGTTTCGAGCATCAGAACTGCGAAAATTTTCAGTTTCTCAAGCGTTTCCTACCTCCAAACAGCCATATCTCGCGAACGGATTGACCAATCCGCAAAATTTCTGGTGCATCTGAAAGTAGAAACTCGCCCGATTACAACGGTATGCGTACTTTCCCCCTAGGCCGTTCTAGTTATTCGTTTCGAGCATCAGAACTGCGAAAATTTTGAGTTTCTCAAGCGTTTCTTACCTCCAAACTGCCATATCTCGCAAACGGACTGACCAATCCGCAAAATTACTGTTGCATCTGAAAGTAGAAACTCGCCGGATTACAACGGTATGCGTACTTTTCCCCTAGGCCGTTCTAGTTATTCGTTTCGAGCATCAGAACTGCGAAAATTTTGAGTTTCTCAAGCGTTTCTTACATCCAAACTGCCATATCTCGCGAACGGTTTGACCAATCCGCAAAATTTCTGTTGCATCTGAAGGTAGAAACTCGCCCGATTACAACGGTATGCGTACTTTTCCCCTAGCCCGTTCTAGTTGTTCGTTTCGAGCATCAGAACTGCGAAAATTTTGAGTTTCTCAAGCGTTTCTTACCTCCAAACTGCCATATATCGCGAACGGATTGACCAATCCGCAAAATTTCTGTTGCATCTGAATGTAGAAACTCGCCCGATTACAACGGTATGCGTACTTTTCCCCTAGGCCGTTCTAGTTATGCATGTCGAGCATCAGAACTGCGAAAATTTTGAGTTTCTCAAGCGTTTCTTACATCCAAACTGCCATATCTCGCGAACGGTTTGACCAATCCGCAAAATTTCTGTTGCATCTGAAAGTAGAAGCTCGCCCGATTACAACGGTATGCGTACTTTTCCCCTAGGCCGCCCTAGTTATTCGTTTCGAGCATCAGAACTGCGAAAATTTTGAGTTTCTCAAGCGTTTCTTACTTCCAAACTGCCATATCTCGCGAACGGATTGAACAATCCGCAAAATTTCTGTTGCATCTGAAGGTAGAAACCCGCCCGATTACAACGGTATGCGTACTTTTCCCCTAGACCGTTCTAGTTATGCTTGTAGAGCATCAGAACTGCGAAAATTTTGAGTTTCTCAAGCGTTTCTTACCTCCAAACTGCCATATCTCGCGAACGGATTGACCAATCCGCAAAATTTCGGTTGCATCTGAAAGTAGAAACTCGTCCGATTACAACGGTATGCGTACTTTTCCCCTAGGCCGTTCTAGTTATTCGTTTCGAGCATCAGAACTGCGAAAATTTTGAGTTTCTCAAGCGTTTCTTACTTCCAAACTGCCATATCTCGCGAACGGATTAACAAATCCGCAAAATTTCTGTTGCATCTGAAGGTAGAAACTCGCCCGAATACAACGGTATGCGTACTTTTCCCCTAGGCCGTTCTAGTTATTCGTTTCGAGCACCAGAACTGCGAAAATTTTGAGTTTCTCAAGCGTTTCTTACCTCCAAACTGCCATATCTCGCGAACGGATTGACCAATCCGCAAAATTACTGTTGCATCTGAATGTAGAAACTCGTCCGATTACAACGGTATGCGTACTTTTCCCCTAGGCCGTTCTAGTTATTCGTTTCGAGCATCAGAACTGCGAAAATTTTGAGTTTCTCAAGCGTTTCTTACTTCCAAACTGCCATATCTCGCGAACGGATTGACAAATCCGCAAAATTTCTGTTGCATCTGAAGGTAGAAACTCGCCCGAATACAACGGTATGCGTACTTTTCCCCTAGGCCGTTCTAGTTATTCGTTTCGAGCATCAGAACTGCGAAAATTTTGAGTTTCTCAAGCGTTGCTTACCTCCAAACTGCCATATCTCGCGAAACGGATTGACCAATCCGCAAAATTTCTGTTGCATCTGAAAGTAGAAACTCGCCCGATTACAATGGTGTGCGTACTTTTCCTCTAGGCCGTTCTAGTTATTCGTTTCGAGCATCAGAACTGCGAAAATTTTGAGTTTCTCAAGCGTTTCTCACATACAAACTGCCACATCTCGCGAACGGATTGTCCAATCCGCAAAATTTCTGATGCATCTGAAAGTAGAAACTCGCCCGATTACAACGGTATGCGTACTTTTCCCCTAGGCCGCCCTAGTTATTCGTTTCGAGCATCAGAACTGCGAAAATTTTGAGTTTCTCAAGCGTTTCTTACCTACAAACTGCCATATCTCGCGAACGGACTTGACCAATGCGCAAAATTTCTGTTGCATCTGAAAGTAGAAACTCGCCCGATTACAACGGTATGCGTACTTTTCCCCTAGACCGTTCTAGTTATGCTTGTCGAGCATCAGAACTGCGAAAATTTTGAGTTTCTCAAGCGTTTCTTACTTCCAAACTGCCATATCTCGCGAACGGATTGACCAATCCGCAAAATTTCTGTTGCATCTGAAAGTAGAAACTCGCCCGATTACAACGGTATGCGTACTTTTCCCCTAGACCGTTCTAGTTATGCTTGTCGAGCATCAGAACTGCGAAAATTTTGAGTTCCTCAAGCGTTTCTTACTTCCAAACTGCCATATCTCGCGAACGGATTGACCAATCCGCAAAATTTCTGTTGCATCTGAAGGTCGAAACTCGCCCGATTACAACGGTATGCGTACTTTTCCCCTAGGCCGTTCTAGTTATTCGTTTCGAGCATCAGAACTGCGAAAATTTTGAGTTTCTCAAGTGTTTCTTACCTCCAAACTGCCATATCTCGCGAACGGATTGACCAATCCGCAAAATTTCTGTTGCATCTGAAAGTAGAAACTCGCCCGATTACAACGGTATGCGTACTTTTCCTCTAGGCCGTTCTAGTTATTCGTTTCGAGCATCAGAACTGCGAAAATTTTGAGTTTCTCAAGCGTTTCTCACATACAAACTGCCACATCTCGCGAACGGATTGTCCAATCCGCAAAATTTCTGATGCATCTGAAAGTAGAAACTCGCCCGATTACAACGGTATGCGTACTTTTCCCCTAGGCCGCCCTAGTTATTCGTTTCGAGCATCAGAACTGCGAAAATTTTGAGTTTCTCAAGCGTTTCTTACCTACAAACTGCCATATCTCGCGAACGGACTTGACCAATGCGCAAAATTTCTGTTGCATCTGAAAGTAGAAACTCGCCCGATTACAACGGTATGCGTACTTTTCCCCTAGACCGTTCTAGTTATGCTTGTCGAGCATCAGAACTGCGAAAATTTTGAGTTTCTCAAGCGTTTCTTACTTCCAAACTGCCATATCTCGCGAACGGATTGACCAATCCGCAAAAATTTCTGTTGCATCTGAAAGTAGAAACTCGCCCGATTACAACGGTATGGGTACTTTTCCCCTAGGCCGTTCTGGTTATTCGTTTCGAGCACCAGAACTGCGAAAATTTTGAGTTTCTCAAGCGTTTCTTACCTACAAACTGCCATATCTCGCGAACGGACTTGACCAATGCGCAAAATTTCTGTTGCATCTGAAAGTAGAAACTCGCCCGATTACAACGGTATGCGTACTTTTCCCCTAGACCGTTCTAGTTATGCTTGTCGAGCATCAGAACTGCGAAAATTATGAGTTTCTCAAGCGTTTCTTACCTCCAAACTGCCATATCTCGCGAACGGATTGACCAATCCGCAAAATTTCTGTTGCATCTGAAAGTAGAAACTCGCCCGATTACAACGATATGCGTTCTTTTCCCCAAGGCCGTTCTGGTTATTCGTTTCGAGCATCAGAACTGCGAAAATTTTGAGTTTCTCAAGCGTTTCTTACCTACAAACTGCCATATCACGCGAACGGACTTGACCAATGCGCAAAATTTCTGTTGCATCTGAAAGTAGAAACTCGCCCGATTACAACGGTATGCGTACTTTTCCCCTAGACCGTTCTAGTTATGCTTGTCGAGCATCAGAACTGCGAAAATTTTGAGTTTCTCAAGCGTTTCTTACCTCCAAAACTGCCATATCTCGCGAACGGATTGACCAATCCGCAAAATTTCTGTTGCATCTGAAAGTAGAAACTCGCCCGATTACAACGGTATGCGTTCTTTTCCCCTAGGCCGTTCAAGTTATGCTTGTCGAGCATCAGAACTGCGAAAATTTTGAGTTTCTCATGCGTTTCTTACCTCCAAACTGCCATATCTCGCGAACGGATTGACCAATCCGCAAAATTTCTGTTGCATCTGAAAGTAGAAACTCGCCCGATTACAAATGTATGCGTACTTTTCCCCTAGGCCGTTCTAGTTATTCGTTTCGAGCATCAGAACTGTGAAAATTTTGAGTTTCTCAAGCGTTTCTTACCTCCAAACTGCCATATCTCGCGAACGGATTGACCAATCCGCAAAATTTCTGTTGCATCTGAAAGTAGAAACTCGCCCGATTACAACGGTCTGCGTACTTTTCCCCGAGGCCGTTCTAGTTATGCTTGTCGAGCATCAGAACTGCGAAAATTTTGAGTTTCTCAAGCGTTTCTTACTTCCAAACTGCCATATCTCGCGAACGGATTGACCAATCCGCAAAATTTCTGTTGCATCTGAAGGTAGAAACTCGCCCGAATACAACGGTATGCGTACTTTTCCCCTAGGCCGTTCTAGTTATTCGTTTCGAGCATCAGAACTGCGAAAATTTTGAGTTTCTCAAGCGTTTCTTACTTCCAAACTGCCATATCTCGCGTACGGATTGACCAATCCGCAAAGTTTCTGTTGCATCTGGAAGTAGAAACTCGCCCGATTACAAGGGTATGCGTACTTTTCCCCTAAGCCGTTCTAGTTATTCGTTTCGAGCATCAGAACTGCGAAAATTTTGAGTTTCTCAAGCGTTTCTTACCTACAAACTGCCACATCTCGCGAACGGATTGACCAATCCGCAAAATTTCTGTTGCATCTCAAAGTAGAAACTCG